>NC_041231.1:15269528-15385092 GCF_002837175.3 Physeter macrocephalus
GCGAACCCGCGTCCCCTGCATCGGCAGGCGGATTCCCAACCACTGCGCCACCAGGGAAGCCCCAACTGTATTTTTTTAAGTGGACAATTTTTACATTGAGAACAGAAGCCAGTGAACCTGTTCATCTCCTCAGTTAATCAAGAGTTCAGTGTGCCTTTGTATGAAGGCAAACTGCAGCCCTTTGGACATTTCTGCCAGTTCTCATATTTAGAAGAAGAACCAAATGAAGTTAGCAAAAATCAAGGATTGAGGAACTATATGACAAATGCTTTTTTTTTTTTTTTCTCCTTTTTGACCAGAAGTGACAACTGAGGAGCAGGAACAGGGGAAATTTTCTGCCACTGGACATACCTGTTATATTGTTGGATCACAGACTCCTTTTTTAAAATTTATTTATTTATTTATTTATTTATTTTTGGCTATGTTGGGTCTCCGTTGCTGCGCGCAGGCTTTCTCTAGTTGCAGCGAGCGGGGGCTACTCTTCATTGTGGTGCGCAAGCTTCTCATTGCGGTAGCTTCCCTTATTGTGGAGCACGGGCTCTAGAGCGCAGGCTCAGTAGCTGTGGCACACGGGCTTAGTTGCTCCGCGGCATGTGGGATCTTCCCAGACCAGGGTTCGAACCCGTGTCCCCTGCATTGACAGGTGCATTCTTAATCGCTGCGCCACCAGGGAAGCCCCCCCCACCCCGCAGACTCTTAACAATGAAAAAGACCTTAGAAATCATCTAGTCCTGTGTTTTTCAAGCCTTTTTAGTTGTGAGGCCCCTTGCTCAGGCACTTACATGGAAACCCATTAAGTGGAAGAATTTTACTTCACAGGGCCTGGTACTGTGCTTTGCACTTGGCCAGGATTGTCTCATTTCATCCTCTCTACAGCCTTAAGACGGAGGCTCTTCCTTTTGTACGTTGACAGAGAAAGATGCCAAGGGTCAGAGACAAGCACGGGCACATTGCCAGGGCCTGTAGCAGGTGGGATTCGACCTCAGCGTTCCTGACTCCACAGTCCGTGTCTCTGCCTCCACGTACAGGCAGCGGTGATTTAGTTAAAGCAGAGAGTGGGTTTGCAGAGCTCGCTTCATTCTTCCCTTCACCCTGACCTGACCCTTGGCCACCTGGGACACTGTTTAAAAAATACCCATCCGAGTCTAACACTTGATAACTTAATCGGTTAAACTGACTATCATCAACCTCAGTATATAGAAAAACAGTCCCATACTTCTCAAATACACCCTAGCTCTTATTTTCCCTCCTCTGCAAAGTACTTAGATATAATTTTCCCTGTCATCAACATGCACATGCAATTTAATCTTTGGCTTCTTTTAACCTACATCTATTTTCTATAAAAATTCTCATGTATAAATCCAGACATTGGACTCACCAATTTAAACAGCTGTTTATCATTTTTATAGAATACTCCATAACAGAACTTCCTGCCCCATATTCCATGGAAGTCTGGTTCCTGCTGATATTAATAGGTGTCTGCAATAAGAAGGGGTTTTTAGGGCTTCCCTGGTGGCGCAGTGGTTGAGAGTCCGCCTGCCGATGCAGGGCACACGGGCTCGTGCCCCGGTCCGGGAAGATCCCACATGCCGCGGAGCGGCTGGGCCCGTGAGCCATGGCCGCTGGGCCTGCGCGTCCGGAGCCTGTGCTCCGCAACGGGAGAGGCCACAGCAGTGAGAGGCCCGCGTAACGAAAAAAGAAAAAAAAAAAAGAAGGGGTTTTTACCAGTTTTTATATTTATATGAAAAAAATATGTATTTTTTGACAAGTTTGGGAAATGATACACATGCTCTCCTACACATCACATGCACATTAGAAAATTAAAGATGATAAAAAGTCATGTAAGGACTTCCCTGGTGGCACAGTGGTTAAGAATCCACCTGCCAATACAGGGGACACGGGTTCGAGCCCTGGTCCAGGAAGATCCCACATACCACGGAGCAACTAAGCCCGCGCGCCACAACTACTGACCCTGCTCTCTAGAGCCCATGAGCTACAACCATTGAAGCCCGTGAGCCTATAGCCCAGCCTCCGCAACAAGAGAAGCCACCACAATAAGAAGCCCGCGCACCGCAACAAAGAGTAGGCCCCGCTCACTGCAACTAGAGAAAGCCCGCACACAGCCACGAAGACCCAATGCAGCCAAAAATAAATAAATAAATTTATTTTTTTTTAAAGTCATGTAATATATATGGAATCTAAGAAAAAAAATGTCATGAAGAGATTAGTGGTAGGACGGGAATAAAACACAGACCTACTAGAGCATGGACTTGAGGATATGGGGAGGGGGAAGGCTAAGCTGTGACGAAGTGAGAGAGTGGCAGGGACATATATACACTACCAAACGTAAATTAGATAGCTAGTGGGAAGCAGCCGCATAGCACAGGGAGATCAGCTCGGTGCTTTGTGACCATGAGAGGGGTGGGATAGGGAGGGTGGGAGGGAGGGAGACGCAAGAGGGAAGAGATATGGGAACATATGTATATGTATAACTGATTCACTTTGTTGTAAAGGAGAAACTAACACACTATTGTAAAACAGTTATACTCAAAGATGTTAAAAAAAAAAAAAGTCATGTAAGAGAGCAACGGACATGATTAGGCTTAGCAAACGGATTTGATCATTAAATCCTTTTGTAAAAACCTCTATGGAGCAAATCCACTGCTTTACAGATCCACCGGATGGAACCCCGCCCTGTACCAGGTTTGCTTGGTCCTTTCTCAGTGAGTATGGGACCCTTACTTTACAGACAAGGAAGGTAGATTTTCACGTCACCCATCTGGCTGGCAACACCGATTAGGATCCTAGCTCAGGGCTCCTAATAACTTTTACAGAAATCCCTGTGGTAAAACTGTCTGGGCTCTTAAAGATGGACACATATTCTGATATTGCACA
This sequence comes from Physeter macrocephalus, assembly GCF_002837175.3. NCBI lineage: Eukaryota > Metazoa > Chordata > Mammalia > Artiodactyla > Physeteridae > Physeter > Physeter macrocephalus. The sequence continues at coordinate 15,272,424 of NC_041231.1, forward strand.
ACTGATGGAGAGCAAGCGAGCACAACTCCTAGTCCCTACGGTCACCTCACGTCGCCTGGTAACTTGGTGGCCCAGGGCCTCTTAAAAGGAGAATGGTTATTGGCTGAGGATGACTCAGCTTTGCCTCCAAATCCTAAGGTTCTCCGCTGGGAGGCGCCTGTAGGGGGCATCCCAGTGGCTCGGAACAGTTTCCCTCTGCTGAGGTGCTGCAGGCACCACCCAGTCAGCAGCCTGATCCCACGGCACAGTCTTCTTGTGTTCTAGGCCCTGCAGAAAACTGACGGTTTTTTGGGTTACACAATAAGCGGGTTAGGAATAAAAGTGTGGGCTCTGGGACTTCCCTGGTGGCGCAGTGGTTAAGAATCCACCTGCCAGTGCAGGGGACATGGGTTCTGTCTCTGGTCCGGGAAGATCCCACATGCCGCGGAGCAACTAAGCCCGTGCGCCACAACTCCTGAGCCTGTGCTCTAGAGCCCGAGTGCCACAACTACTGAAGCCCATGCGCTCTAGGGCCCATGAGCCACAACTACTGAGCCCGAGTGCTGCAATTACTGAAGCCTGCGTGCCTAGAGCCCAGGCTCCGCAGCAAGAGAGAAGCCACCGCAACGAGAAGCACGCGCATCGCAATGAAGAATAGCCCCTGTTCGCCACAACTAGAAAAAGCCCGTGCACAGCAACGAAGACCTAACACAGCCAAAAAAAAAAAAAAAGAAAGAAAAAAAAAGAAAGTGTGGGCTCTGGCATGGAGCCCTGAACAATGTGCTTGCTCAGGGCAAAGTGAATATGGGGTGGGTAGAGGAAGACAGCGGTCGTAAATACCAGCTATGACCACACGATCAGTCGCAGAAACCGGGACCGTGATAGTTGTGAGCATTCTTCGTTATTTGACATGAATATGTTTGCTTATGTACAAACCAGTTTTCCCCCTCTTTCATTGCTCTAGCCTCTGGAATAAGATGTGTTAATAGTAGTTAACCTCATATTTCATTATTTAAGCTACAGGATATCAAAGGGACATGGACTTACCTAAAAAAGAAATCACCAAAAGATGGACTTTGGAGAGGTTCAGCATGTTTCTGGATGTAAGAGACAAATTGTATTATGCCTCTAATCGGTTACACTGCCACCTATCAAAGAAATACTGGGTATGAGATGGGAAAGAGATGCAAAGGAGTGTAATTCAGCCAGTCCTCATAGGAACTTAGAAATAATACTGCATTTGTCCATGCAATGTAATTCAGCAGCCTTGAAAAGTAAGTGTGCCAACAAGGTTCAAGGAAATTGATGCCTTTGCACTGGAGGATAAATCACCAAATGCCACCTGAGGGGACTCACACTCTCCCAGGCTTCTTAGAACTTACAAGCAGCAGAGACTTTTTGTTGATACCAAGAGACGATGGGGGAGGTTCTGTGCAGAAATGATTTTTGGTGCCAGGTGACTCATTTTTAAACAACTTCCACATTCGGCAGATGGTGATAATGCCAGCGCTTAACGATAGAGCTGGGTAAATCAGGACGGCATGTTTCCACACTTCTCAGATGCTTATTTCTAAACAGTATGTAAAAACCACATCTTTGGGTACCTCTCTCTGCAGTGAGTCATGCAGTCTAAGCAAGGCTGCCGCCTCTGGAGTCCATGCTGCCCTCCTGCTAGAATCCGGCAATGGACCACACTGATTAGAGTACGGAAAAGGATCCAGACACTCATTTTTCAGATGCTGAAAACATCAGGCCACAGAATACACTTACCACAGACATTTTCTGTCTTGATCATTTCTCACACGAACACCGTCCTATTGAAAGGACCTTAACCCTCATCAAATTCCCATGTATTCCAGACAAATTAAATCATGTAACCGCAGAACCTATGGGGTAGAAGGAACTTATACTCATTGAGACCAGGGCAGAAATAACTAACTTTTTACCAAATATTTCATGCTCCCCTTCCCATGCCGAAGAGTTGTGGCTGAAACACAGCTGCCCAGGGAGGCAATACATTTCTCGATGCCTTTCAGTTGTGCAAGGGCGTGTGACTGGTACTGGCCAACATAAAGTGAGCAGAAGTGATGTGTGCCACTTCTGGCCAAAGCAGTTAAGAAGAGGGTGTGTCACTTCTTCTCTCTCCCCTTCCTCCTGGACACAGAGGTCTCTAAGCCTTCAAGGGATGGCAGAGCCATGAGATGAGACACGCTTGGGTCCCTGAATCACCACAGGGGTCCTGAATCACCACCAGGACGATCTTCATCATATTGTTACGTGAGTAACAAATACATTTTTACTGTGTAAAGACTCTGAAATCGGGGGCTTAATCATTCTTGTAGCTAGCATTTCCCTAATTAATACAGAGTCCAACTTCCATCTTCCTCTCTCTATCCAGAGTTTTAATTCTCTTTACAACTCCTCATAGAGATATTACTAGGAGTACCCGGAAGCACTTTGTACGATGGCCGAGATTATGCACACTGGTATCAGGCAGACTAGGCTTTTAATTCCATTTTCTATACGAAACTAGCTATGTGTTCTCGACCAAGCCAATTAACTTCTCAGAGCCTTGGTTTCCTCATCTGTAAAATGCACATAATAATAGTACTTACGTCATAATATTGTTGAGAGAAGTAAAGGAGCTCATCCACATAAGGCACTAAGTATTTAAGAAATGAAGGCTTTTGTTCTTACCGGCATTATCCTACAGGTGATCACGCAACACACGCTGGTGATACTATTAAAGAGATCAACGGGCAGCTTTTTGCTGTACCGCCACTTTCCAGAGGGCCAGAGGAACTTAGGCATACAAGCAGCTTCCCTACGTAGATACCAGGACCTTAGAAAATTGGGTGAGGTGATCCAATAGAAACACAGGTCCTAGGAGACTCGGGTACCAGGAACCCAGAAGGAATAAGCATCAGAATCTCTGGGCACTAACACATCTTACCAACACTCAGGGTCCTTCAGTAAAGAGGAGATGGGAGCTGTTGTTTTCAGGATGTACAGGTGAGGTCATGTGGGAGACGCGAGTGGATAGACCCAGTGTAGGCCTACCTCTGACTGGGCCTCAGGAAATGGAGCCCTCCCCCATGGTCACTAAGGAAACCCCAGAGATGCTCTCAGGTGACATGAAGAAGGGGGAGCCCCAGCACCAGAAGAAGGCTTGGGAGGAAGGCTGCTGAGAGCGCATGAGGGAGATGGAGGAGGACAGGGGCCAGGGCAGGCGGCCAGAAGCCTGTGCTCCGCGAGAGACTCAGCAGTTTCCTGCCTCCGATTCCTGTACCTGCTCCGCCGGCTCCGCTTTGGGCCAGGGCACCCTCCCCCTTTGTCCTCTTAGCAGAAGTGCAGAGCGCCCTGTAGACTTCCTGCTGACTCCACTGTCACCCGCTGCTCCAGGGCAGTCCTCCTTTGGCAAAAGGAGTCTGAAACAAGACTCACCCTTTCCTTCCTTTGCCCAGATGCTAAGGGTTGGAAAACAAACGCAGATGTTTGGCTCAAAACCACTCCAAAGAAAGATGAGAACAGCCTGCTTCCTGCGGCCCCTCGGAACAGCCACCGGGAGAGTGATATAACTCAGCCCCTGCCCTGGGCCCGCTTCCAAGATCCCTCCAGCCAAGCCACTGAAGAGACTTCACGACACTGGACCCACCAACCACTTCAAAAGCCCTCTCTGAAGAGCAAGAAGGACAGAAAAGGAAAAGCAGAAAGAGAAGCTCCCGCGCGGCACCCTGGGTATCTACGCCGAGAGACACCACTGGCTCAGGCTACCTTCTCCCTCTGGTTGGCTTTCCGGTCATGCGTTTGTATTGCTGCTGCAGTTTTCAAGTATTTGGATTTGAACACATGAGGGAAGGCTTTCCACCACAGGAGGGAGAAACAAGAAAATTTCAAATACAGTGCATTTTCCAGATTCCTGTCTTTATACCAAAATAAAGTATTGATATTCATGAAGGCAAGCAAGAAAGGAGGGAGGGAGGGAAGGAAAGAGAAGGAGTCCTTCAGAGTAAATAATAATTTATCTTGCGCTTACCTCATAGTCTGGCTTTCAGCACTGCCAACGCTGATGACCTAGAAGCAAATGAAGCCATGCAACAGTGCATAAGTGACCTGTCCCCGCAAAACACACATCTGAAGCAGCCCATTCCAGCTTTGGATGATGGGATTGAACACTTTCTTTTACACCGAGACAAAATATTTCCGCCTCTATTTCTCATCCCTGGTCCTCTCTCCTGTCTTGGGTCCATATCGAACAAGTCTAAACTTTCTTTTGCACGTAACAGTCCACAGTGACGCCCTGCCCATATGAGAGCAGAGAGAGAGAGGGTAGTCTTCTTGAGGATTGGCTCTCCATGGGGAGCCTTCTCCTTTGCAGCAACAATGCAACGTCTTTCATGGGTTTTTTTTTTTTTTTTTTTTTGAGAGATGCTAAAGGACTCTGAGCCCCAAGTCTTCCTTCCAAATTCCAGTCTTGACCTCACTCTTTTACTGTTACCTCTTCTTCCTCCGTGTCCCCTAATATGGCACAGAGGCTGCAGGGAACAGGACCAGGATAGATACGTTTGGAGGTCAGAGCATGAGACGTGATCCAGTTTGTACTGGGGAGCAGAGAGACCCCAAAGCACTGGAGATGCTTATATCCAGTCAGCACAGGCCACAGCTCCTCATTTTTCATCATCACCAAGGCCCCACGGGTGAGACAGGAACAAGAAGTCAGAAACACCTCGCTCTATACCAATCCTGTCCCAACATGTCTCACCAGCCCAGGTTTCCCTAACACCCTCCCCTCTGTCTACTGTCTTCTTTTCTAAAACGATCCTTCAAGAGACTGGTGGAGATAAGAGGAAAGATATGAGAGAAGAGAAAGGAGAGGGCCTGGGCTATTTATTCAAGAATTTAAACCCCTTAAAGTCTGCCTATTCCGAATTCTCCTCAGAGATAACGTACTATTCTGATTTTCTCCGCCTTCTACTCTTATCTTCCCAAGTTGACAAATATTGTTTGCCCATGTAACATCCTTTTCCTTTCTCCTGGTAAAAGCTTTCTGAGTTTCCTCTGATGAGGCACCCTCCTTGGTCCACGTGGTTCATTCGACTGACTGCCCACAACTCACCAGTGCAGAGATGGATGGAAGACCAAGACCTCACCGAGCAGAGTCATGGTGATTGGCCTGGGCACAAAAATGGGATGGAGGCCGCCCAAGGACAGTCTACACTGTGGATTTTGCTGGAACTATCGGAAAGGATGTGCTGAGGTTGCTAAGCTAATAGGATTTAAACCTGGAGCTGCAGACAGTCCTCATCACCAGCTCTTGAGGAAAGCCTGCAGAGCATGAAGCTAACGCTAAGGGGTGAGGGACCAAGAGGTGAAGACAGACAGGCTTTGGCTTGTGGCTGTTTGAGTTTGTCTCTTGCATCCAAAATTACTCAGAATTCTGAGTAATACTTGACCCCGGTGGTTCTGAAACTTTTTGGCCTCAGAATCCCTTTGCAATTTAAAAGTTTATTGATGACCCCAAAGAGCTTTTGTTTGTGTGAATTATTTTTATTGATATTTATCATATTAGAAATTAAAATTGAGAAATTTTATAACTGTCAATAAAACTCACAACGAACTCATTTCGTGTTAGTATAAATAACATATTTTTATGAAAAATAACTACATTTTCCAATAGAATATATTCAGTGAGAAGCATGCCCTTGTTGCACATTTTTTCAATTGTCTTGCAATGTCTGGCTTAATACAACATAGCTGAATTCTCATATATGTTTCTGCAGAATGACATTGCCATATGTTCTTTGGTTAAAGTATGTGAAGAAAACCTGGCCTCACAGAGATATGTATTGTTAAAAAAGACAGATTTTAAAAGACTTTTCAGAGAGTTGTGGATATTCTTTTTTGGTATTTTCCCAAAACTTGACAAGTGGTAGTCTCTTAAAAGTTCCTTACAATGTGGAATCTGAAACTATAAAAGGAGCTTTTCATATTCTATATACTCATAAAAAATGAGGGTGACAAAAGGCAAAATAATACCTTAGAATTAACAGGAAAGTAGTTTTGATCTTGTGGATCCCCTGAAAGGTGTTTAGGGACCTCCAGGGGTCCCCGGACCACACTTTGAGAACTACTGCCCCACCCTAAGCCTCATCAACTCTGAGTCTCTCTGTGGGTATTTTTCTAATTTAAACTTCTTTTTTTTCCATTTTTTTTTTTTTTTTTCTGGCCATGCCGTGCGGCTTGCGGGATCTTAGTTCCCTAACCAGGGATTGAACCTGGGCCCAGGCAGTGAGAGTGCCGAGTCCTACCCACTGGACCGCCAGGGAAATCCCTAATTTAAACTTCTAATCTGAAGAAAGGGGAACTGATTTGGCTCATTCAGTCACCCTTCAAGAAGAAAATCTGTATAAGTTTTTCAACTAATAGTGCTGGGTGCTCCCCGTGTTCCAGGCACCGTGGTGGGAGCTGAGAGTACAGTGAAGAGCAAGACGGAACGGGACCCCACCCTCAAGTTGCCGGGAGCGAGCGTGGCTCCCAGGCATCAATCCTAACATGGATTTACAAACTGGGGCAGGTTATGTGAAGGAAACTACACAAAGTCAGGGAGTGGTAAGGGATCGGTTCCTCAAAGAAGCGACTTTTAAAAGATAAAAGGATAAGCAGTCATTCTAGGACGGTTGAGGAGAGGCATATGGGGAGGGGCGAATGCCTCTCGCTCCAGGCCGAGGCAGTTCCATGTGATATGTCTGAGCGAAGGAGAAGCTGCAGGAAGCCAGCCTCCCTGGAAAGCGAAGGTAGGGACCACATTGCAGGAGAGTCTGGAGACGCAGACAGGAGCCATCTGTTAGACACGGTGCTTGCAAAACGCCATCTCACTGGCTGCTGGCCTGCCTACAGGGGAGTGCCTTTGAGTCAGGCACCTGCCCCTGGTCGAGGCAGCTGGAGCCAAGATGCAGGGTCACATGGGGGCCCAAGCATCAGGGACCACCGGGAAGGGATTGTGGGAGTACAGCAAGCACTCCCAGAAGACTCATGATCCCCTCTAAAAATCATATTCCATCTCGCACGGCTTCACAGTTGCCCGACGCACAGCCACCCTCCGATTCGGAAGCCTTGAAGATCTTCTGCATTTGCTGGTCACCCATGCTTGGTTTTCAGTAGGGACATTGTCACAGGTGGGGCTCCCGAGAGGCAGATTCGGAGCTGGAGATTAGCAGCAGGATGACTGTTAGGTCTTGGAGACAAGACTTGTGAAAGACTAGGGACAGAGGCAGGGTTGGGCCGAGGGAGAAGCTGACCCACAAGGCACTCTCAACAAAGGTCTCAGCTAATCTCACGGGCAGCTCCGAAGCTGAGCTGGCCCTCCTGAATCGTCTCGATTTGCAGCAGGAGGGTCAGCTTTACATCCTAGCATCTCCCAGTCACTGGATATGCGTTGCTCTGGAAGGAAGCATGACCTTGGAAGGCAGCATGACCAGGCAAGGCAGTTTTCTTCAGTTAATGCAAGCCCCCAAGGGGAATGACAACAGATGGCTCTCTTCCAGCATCATTCCCAAGTCCCAGGGGCATAATTCTTTTTTCCAGAAGGAGGATCTGAGTGGTGCATCACAGCACCCATCACGCTCAACACTCAACAAGAATCACAGGGGCGTTTATGAGGACAGCGGTGGCCAGAGACTCAGCGGGTTGAGTTCCAGTGCTGGCTTTTCATGAATCAAACACACGTAAAAACTTAGAGTTGGTGAGCTGGGTGCACCCTGCCTGTCTCCCCACCTTATCTCATAACCATTCTCCCTCATCCATCCACTCCATCAACCCTCCAGGCTCATTTCTTCCTTGGGGTTTTTGTACTGTCGATAAGAATTATCTCATTTGTGTGCTCAACTAGAAGATATGTTCCATGGGCATAGAAACTGTGTTCTTCATCTTTGTGTCTTCAGAACCTAGAACACAGTAGGCATAAAAACATTTGCTGGAAAAAAATGAATGACTGGGGCTTCCCTGGTGGCGCAGTGGTTGAGAGTCCGCCTGCTGATGCAGGGGACATAGGTTGGAGCCCCGGTCCAGGAAGATCCCACATGTCGCGGAGCAACCAAACCCGTGTGCCAAACTACTGAGCCTGCGCTCTAGAGCCCGCGAGCCACAACTACTGAGCCCTCACGCCACAACTACTGAGCCCATGTGCCTAGAGCCCGTGCTCCACAACAAGAGAAGCCACCGCAATGAGAAGCCCATGCACCGCAACGAAGAGTAGCCCCCGCTCACCACAACTAGAGGAAGCCCACGTGCAGCAACGAAGACCCAACGCAGCCAAAAATTAATTAATTAATTAATTAATTTAAAAAAAAAAAAAAAAAAAAAAGAATGACTGAGGACCAGGCAGAGTGGGTGTACTAGATTGCTAGGGCTGCCATAACTAATTACCACAGACTGGGTGGCTTAAACTACAGAAGTATATTTTCTCACAGTTCTGGAGGCTACAAGTCTGAGTGTCAGCAGGGCTGGTTTCTTTTGAGGTCTCTCTCCTTGGTTTGCAGACGGTTATCTTCTCCCTCTGTCTTCACATGGTCTGTCCTCAGTACATGTGTGGATCCAAATTTCTTCATCTTAGAAGGACACCAGTCACATTGGATTAGGGCCCACCCTAATGGCCTCATTTTACCTTAGTTTACCTCTTTAAAGACCCTATCTCCAAATGGAGTCACATTCTGAAGTACTGGGCGTTAGGACTTCAACATACAAATTTGGGGAGAAACAATGCAACCGAAAACACTGGGGGGACACAAAAAGGCTGTGTCATGGGGTTTTTCTCTCAAAAACGTTGCTGTCTCACACAAAAGAAGAGATGACGTAACACCAGCCAGCATTTTTTTTAGTCTTTACAACCAGGCACTGTGCTGGTGCTTTACAGGCATTAACTTATTTCTCCTGACAACCATCTGTGGAGGTAGGGAGCAATATGCCCATTTACTGACAAGAAGACAGAGGCTCTGAGATCTTACTTACTCAAGGTCACACAGTGGCCAAGGGGAGAAGCTTGAACTTGAACACAGATCTCGTGACTCTAAGCTCCCACAGTTAACCATTTCTAGAGAGTGCCTCTTGTTTATCTTCACAGCTTTCCCACCCCGTGATTTAAAATGCTAACACCCTGCCTCCACAGAGCCATAATTAGTTTAATTACATGGTATTTTGTGATGTCCGCACAAAGTCACCTGTAGCCCTCTCCATGGAGAAGGGAACCATCCAGGTAAATGGTAGAAACCCCAATGTTGCCCTGCATTCAGGGTAGAGAAGCCTGAGCAAACATTCCTTCTTGCTCCCAGCACTAAGTCTAATGCTACACTCCCCTCCCTGAAACTTAAAACCAAAATCAGAAGTTACTTCATTCTCTGTTTCATTAGCTTGGAATAAGCCCAAGATAAGGTTAACCAATTGACGAGTCTGAAAAAACTGCAACCAATTACCCTGAAAAATATGCTAAGCCTGAACAGATTTATTCACCGTTGCTTAGTGGGTGGCTTCACAGGACGGAGGCCAAGATTTATCATCTGCTTGGCTTTGCCTTTGATTATTCATTGACTGGCATGACTCTCTTACCATAAGCTGATACAGTCTCCCATCTCAGAAAGAGAGAGCAAAAAAGAAATACAAAACACCACATTGACTGATTCATTCCAAACAGAATGGTTTTGTTTTTTTTTTTTTTGAGACAGACCTGTGGTACTAATCAATCTTCCCTGTTTTCCTTTTTTAATTCATGGCAGGAGATTAATGAAAAATTTAGTGATGGGTGTGCAGGTGGAATGTTCTACTGATTCCTCTGGGTGTATATCTGAACACACATTATAACTGGCTGTTATAAGCCATGCATCTTGCTAGATGTACTCTCAAATCATCTCATTTAATTTGCACAAGGTCCCATAGATAGGTGCTGCCATCCCCACTGTACAGGTGGGGAAACTGACTCCTTAAAACCGTGTTGTTCAATACGGTAGTCACTAGCTACAGGTGGCTATTTAAACTTAAATGTAAAGTAATTAGAATTTTAAAGGTCAGCTCCTCAGTTACACCAGCCACATTTCAAGTGCTCAACAGCCAGGGGGGGCTAGTGGCCACCAGACGGAACAGAACAGATGTAGAACATTTCTAACAACACAGAAAGTTTTGTTGGACATGCTGCTCTACAGTCTAGAGGCAAGAGCCTTGCCATTTGCTTAAGCAAAGGTGAGATTCAAACCCAGCTCTCTCTGCTCCAAACCCACTATTCCACCACACCCATGGCATCTGTGGTCTCCCAGTGGGAGCCTCTTAGCTATGGAGGGCAGCAACCTTGACCCTGATTTCTTTAGTATTCCCATGGCACCTTACACTTGAACTGAAAACTTCTTTCTGCCCTGAAAGGCGTGTTGGAAAATGCCAAGAAATGACCAGCAGGTGGTGTGTGTGTCCCATGTCTCATAAAAGCGTGCCATCCCCAGGCCCTGCTAAAAAAGGAGCCTGCAAAATCCACACACTTGTTCTGTTGCAAGACAAAGGCTATAGATAAAATTGGAATTGTTCTCTCTCTTCACTCTCTTTAAGTTCCTTTTCTTATCACTCAGAAACTTTGCAATAAAGACGTTTAAGAAACTGGAAAATACAGCCACCTTCCAATGTCAGCTCCCTGGGCTTTAAATAATATCTAAATGTGGATTACTCTGAAATGTGCCTCCTCAGACAGACCCATCCCTAAAACTCTTAATGTATTTATCCAACCGCCTACTTGGTATCTCACATGGGTGTCAAAAAGGCATCTCGATATGAATTTGACCAAAAAGGAACTCTCTCTTCCCTGAACCCTCTGCCTCCCAAACTTGTTCTTCCCCCATCTTCCCTATTTCTAGAAATAGTACCACCATACACAAAATTACTCAGGTCCAAATCCTAGCCTGCGTGCACGCGCGCGCGCACACACACACACACACACACACACACACACACACACACACACACACACATTACATCATTTCATCAGCAAATCCTGGTGGTTCCACCTCAGGAGATCTTGAATCCATTTACTTCTCTCTGTGTCCACAACATCTCACTCATCCAAGCTGTCATCCTCTCTTGCCTGGACAACTACAGTGGGTCCTAACAGGTCCCCATGCTTTGACCCTTGCTATTCTCCAACACATTCTCCAAAGACATCGTTTAAAACCAAATCAATCAGAGGGACTTCCCTGGCGGTGCAGTGGTTAAGAATCCACCTGTCAATGCAGGGGACTCGGGTTTGAGCCCTGCTCCGGGAAGATCCCACATGCCGCGGAGCAACTAAGGCCGTGCGCCACCAACTACTGAGCCTGCGCTCTAGAGTCCGTGTGCCACAACTACTGAGCCTGTACGCCACAACTACTGAAGCCTGTGCCCCTAGAGCCAGCCCGTACTCTGCAACAAAGAGAAGCCACCGCCATGAGAAGCCTGCGCACCACAACGAAGAGTAGCCCCCGCTCAAAGCAACTAGAGAAAGCCCACGCACAGCAACGAACAGCCAACACAGCCAAAAATAAATAAATAAATAAATAAATTTATTAAAAAAAAAAAAACAAATCAGAGTATGTCACTCCCTTTAGAATAAAATCCAAGCTCTTATCAGGAAGTTCATGTAGACCTACAAGACCCTACAAGGTCAGGCTCCTGCCTCCCAGGGCTTTTATGGTTGGTCACTAATCTCTCACATCTCCTGTGATTCCTCAAGCACACCAAGCTCTCTCTTCCCTCAGGGTCTTTGCATGATCTCTGGTTTCCTTTCAGGGGTCACCTCCTCCGAGACGCCTTCCCTGATTACTCTGTCTAAAGAGGCCTCTTCTAGTGTTTAGACCATCACACTATTTCATCCTTCAGAACATTGACCCCAATGATAAATGAGGTTGAACTCAAAGCTACCAGCTCCAAAGTTCCAGTACGTTTCAAAAGAGGAGGGAACAATGGCATTCAGAAGAACTCATACCTGAAGGCATATTTTCAATTAAAATCGTCCTCTTGTCTTTCTTACTTCAAAACACCTCTGGCATTCTTGCTTTGGAATTTCCTCCAGAGCCAAGCATTTGATCATAACGTGGTTCTAAATGGGCTGTGATACAGAAAGAGGCAAAGAGCACGTTTTAGAACAGTACTGTAATATAATCTCATTTTCCAAGTGGAAGAAATACATGACACTCTCTCTCACTTTCCCTGAACACACCTCCCTCACACACGCACTCCTTCCATGGAAACACAGTTGTCACTCGGTATCCGCGGGATATTGGTTCCAGGACCCCTGGCAGCCACAAAAGTCCGCGAACGCTCACTTCCTGTCTATAACATGGCGCAAGCGCAGTCGGCTCTCCGTGTCCGCGGGTCCGCATGCTCGGTTCAACTCGCTCTGTGGTTGGTTGAATGCGTGGAGGCGGACCCCGCAGATCCGCGGATACGGAGCGCGGACTGTATTTTTAAGTCTGAAAGGAGACTCGCTGAATTGTTAACAGTGTTTACTGTAAGGAGAGGAGAACTTTCAAAACGCGCCATTACTCCTCTGAAACTGGGATTCCCAAGGCAGCGGATAGGGAGCAAAAGGGCTGATTTTCAGCTGGAAGGCACCAACTCGGGCTGACCCGCTGGTCACAGACCCCGTCCCCTCTTACTGGACTGTGCCATGACATACCAACTTTTAAATGTCTTCACTGACACCCAGAAAACAACCCAGGTTCTGTTTTCTGCCCCAGTACACACTGCTGTATTATGTAAATTCAGTATGATACGTGTGCATCGATTTAGTTCATATCACATATATGACAAAATTCGGTTCATGTCAATACTGAGCATCTACTATTGCCGTGTACCAGTGGCGGGGTGAAGAGGCAAGGAGAGATGAAACACAATGCCTGCCCCCAAATCTCACAGCCCGTGACCAAGACTATCATCACCCAGCTTGGTCGTGACAGTTTGATCTGAAAAACTGTTGGCTCTTTTCAAATATCAAAATCTTCCTCGGTGAGCAAAACCCTAGAAAATTCTCAAGGGGGCTGGCGGGGGCGGGGGGGGAGTGCAAATAAAATCCTGCTTTGTCTCCGAAGACAGTTCCAAGAGAAGAGTAGGAAAGTCTTTGGAGCAAAAATGGCCACTAAAGTAAGTCCTTGGTAGCCGAGGAAGCTTGGATGGGACGATCATTTATTTGCTGTATAAATTCTGGCACCAAAAGTAAAAAGTCATTCACATTTTCTTAAAACTATAGTTCATAGTTCCACCGTAACCCCTTTTTCTTAACACAAATATTTTTGTAACATTGTCCTTACTCTCCTGAATTGTAATTTACGCAGGGTATAATCTACCTACAAAAAATTTCTAAAAATCAATATATTGTTTTCTCATATAAGGGAGAAAGAAATACAGTTTACAGTATAATATGTATTTTACAATAGGAAAGTGCTCAGATGTTTCAAGAATCAGTGAGTAGTCAAATGTTTGCACCTATTTTTAATGATGACATCTGGATTTCAGAGGAACTAGACCATGTTCGACTGAATGTTGTTGACTGTTTTGCTTTATATTTGCTATTTCCAAATAAGGGCTAGATAAGCATACACAGAATCTCCGTGAATGAAACAGCTATAAATGAAAACTGATGCAACTATGTGGCCCTGGTGACTCAGATCCCAAGTGTGACCCTGCCATTAATGACATCATTTTCCAAGACGGCGGACAGCTCTGGGTAAACTGCTAGAGCCTTCCTTCCATTTACACAGTAGTAGCGTTCCTGGGAAGCGTGGTGGCTATTAAAACCATGCTGGTGTTTGTGTTTATGTGAAAAAAAGAGTTAGGACCTCTGCTCAGATAATGAAAAATAAGTTCTCACCTGTGTCAGTGGTGGGGCTTTTCAAATCTTGAGGGGACACAAGACAACTCTTTGCTCCGCAGGCCTGTCTCATACTGGCCCCCAAAGCCAGGAGGATGTGAGACTTCCTCATTTCCATCCCCGCAACCCCTGCAATCCTTGTGAAAACCAAAAGCACCGTCACCAGGAAACATCCTCTAAAGATGAGCCATCCCCTTTGAGAAACACTTCCTTGAAGTCACAACTCTTAGGAGAACTCCAGGTCTTTTGGTCACTCTTTGGGTTACTACAGCGCTTACTCTGTCCCCTGGCACCCAGCTGGACATCAAAGGGTCAGCAGCAGGCAAGTGGTGGGGCCTGAGAAGAACTGATGACGGTGATGACGGCTCTGGAAAGAACAGACCTGCTCCTGGGACTGAGAGGCTGAACCCCAGGCAGTGGGTGACACTCTGGCTCCAAAGAGCACACAGTACTGGCCACAGGAGGGAACTCGGCCAGCAGATGATAGGGACAGAGTGAGACCCTGCATGTGAGAACAGGAGGGTGAGCTGCAGCCACAGGAAAGCATGGGGCATGGAGCAGCCACAAGGCACCCACAGACAAAGTCCCAGTTGTAGAAGAATCACAGCCTAAGGACACTTCCAGCATTTCAGAAAGAGGAAAAAGTGGAGGGAATAGAGGGCACTGGTTAAGAACTTGGGCTTTGGGATCAGACGAGTTCAAATCCCAGCTTTGCCACCGCTGACAAGTGTGACTTTGGACCAGCTGCTTAACTTCTCTTTGACTCTGTCTCCTCATCTGTAAAATGGGCACTAATGTCAGTGGGGATCAGATGGGATCAGAGGGGAGATGCCGAGCATGCTGCCTGGTGGCCTGCAAGCTGCTCCAGAGCAGGACTCTACTTCTCCTCCCCTTTACACCCAGAGAACCTGCCACGCAGGAGCCACACTTCAGCCCTGGTCGAGTGACCCGGCTCGGAAGGCCGTGTGAAAGGCAGCCATTCTCCCTGTTATGAGGGACCAGGTACTGGGGCTGGAGTAGGAAGTGGGGACTTGGCTCTTCACTGGGACACCAGATCACAGGCAGTACAAGAAGAGGAAACCAGATCACCCGGGTGACTGAAGCAGGGCTCCCGAAATCTCTGAGTGAGGACAGCCCTGGTCTCAGCAGTCAGGGGCTGCCAAGCTCCCAGGAGAAAGTCCTGCAGCCCCACCATGGGGGTGGGGGAGGGCGTTGGAGCCAGACAGCCACGGGGCTCTGCGAAGCACGGGAAGGAGGCCTGAGCCAGACCTGGAAGAGCGCGCTGGCCTGCAGACCTGCAACCTCACGACGGGTCCTCCCGCCTGGGAACTGTACACATCAGAGCTAAACGGAACCGTGCAAAGTGAGAGGAAAGTAGGCCAGCCCTGGCTCCTTCCCCCGCACCGGCTCCAGGTCACGTCACTCTCCCCTCTGCGTTCTGGGCTCCAGCCACACTGGTCATTTCCTTGTTTCTCGAAAATGCTAAACTTCCCCACCCACATCCCCAGCAGTCACTCTTTGCCTGGCTGATTTCTTCTCACCCTTCAAGTCTTGGTTCAAACATCATTTCCTGGGAGAGGCTTTCCCCGAACCCCCAGACCAGGTACAGTGTCCCTCTTCCTTATTCTTATCCTTGCCCCTTCCGGCCTTTTCCTTCTTAGTATCTATTGCAATGACAATTATTGTGGGTGTAAGAATCTGCTCGGTATTCATCTCTCCCACTGGACTGGACACTCCTGAGAGCAGACCCCACGTCCAGTCCATTACCCCATATCCCGTGGTATGCAGCCTAGTCCTGGTGCATGGTTAGTACTCAGTAGATGTCAGGAGAAAAGAGAAGAGACCCTGAAACTCAGAGCGGGGTTACTGGCTTTGTCCTGAAAGACAATCAGATCCATAGAGAAACTCAACTCTTAAGAAAGCCAGGCCACTGACATTTCCGATTGAATATTCATTGTGCAGCAATTTGTCACCCTATTTCAAGGCCTAGCACACAGCAAAGATGAAAGCCATCCTCTCCTCTCAAACACAAGTGGCTATGGCAGAAAATACTTGGCTTTGTGTCCCCTTCTCCCTGCTGTCCAGCAGGACACCCTGAGTGATGCCAGGTGTACCGTCCCTTTCATCTTGCTGGTGAGAAAATCCGTTCAGGACTAAGTCCCAGGCAGAAATGAAAGCTGGAACTATATTCAATATCCTGTGATAAACCATAATGGAAAAGAATATGAAAAAGAATGTATATATATATGTATGTATAACAGAGTCACTTTGTTGTACAGCAGTAATTAACACGACATTGTAATTCAAATATACTTCAGTAAAGAATAAATTGAAAAAGAAAAGCTGAGAAAACAGATTCTTTCCTTGTGTCCTCTACCATCCCGCCACCACCGTGCAGGTCTCCGCAGCTAAAATCTGCCGAACAAGACACCCGAGCACCTTTCCTGGCCCGTGGGCGAGAAACGGTAGTTCATTTCTAGAGATCACGTCATTCTTCATTCTTTGTTTTTCTTTCTGTATCATCACTAATGGGAAGCTCAGATCCTTTTAGGGGCTTACAGAGTACAGGCAGAGAACAGCTGGCCCTAGAAGTCCAGCTTTTTCTGAAGGCAGAGAAATGGCAATTTCCCAGCATCTCACTTCTAATAGTTAATTATCACCTCCAAATGCCGAACCCTCATTCTGAACCAACAAGCATGCTCTTAACTGCTTTACATAAATGATCCTACTTAATCCTTCCAGCCCCTCTATGGAACACATGCTATTGATATCACCCTCTCCATTTTCCAGATGAGGAAAACTGAGGCCTAGAAAGTTGGACTAACCTCCCGGACTCACAGGACCAGCAAGAGGTGACAGTGGCGTCAGATCCAGGTCTCTTTGCCCTCACAGCCTGAGCTCTTAAGCACTGCACTTACAAGGTACTTTGATTGTTCAGTCAGCTAGGTAATGGATCGACATTAGCACCAACACCAACGAGAATAATCATAGATAAGCGTTCAGGTATTTTTATTACTGTCATTATGTTATGATCCCTGATTTAGAAATATTGTCTTGAAGCAGAGGAGAGGCCATCCCTCTGAAGATTCCTTACTCTTTGACCTCTGCACGGGGTCTGGCCACAGAGGCAGCTGTGTGTGTGACTCGGGCATCTGTCAGCTGAGGTGGCCGTTGCCCAGTTGCTCAGATCCCCCTGGGTCAAGGGTGGCCCCAGACAAGCACCCAAGTGGGATTTGAGATGCACCCATGAAGGTGACAAACCCCGGCTTCTATTACCGGTTCCTAGAACTAAGCTGTTTCCCCACATAGGGTCCTGTTATGATTCATACAAAGTGAGGGCTGAGTGACAAGGTCAAGTCTTCTCTAAACATGCCGACCTGAAGAGGCCTTGGGAAAACGGATGCGGCATTTTTAACAGCAGAAGACTCCTTTAGAAAACTTGCAGCTGTTTCAAAGAGGGGGAAATTTATACATGTGTATATCTCATAAGCAGCTTGTGATGTCAAGCATAATCCTTTTACTCATGATTTTTAAAATATGGCAATTGCTCTCTTATAAAGAAGCAGGTGGAAGGTCACTCAGGAGTGGGTGATGCTGGGATCAGCAGCTCATGTACGGCGGTGGGGAGGCGATTCACGGATGAAGGGACCCCTGGGCGTGGAGACGCTTTCGGCCCTGGGTTCAAATTCTGGCTCCACCATTTAGCTAGCTGTGCAACTTGGGACGAGTTTTGTGCAACTTCTCCAAATTGATATGGCATAGTCATAGCCACATCCACCTGGTAAACTTTTCAAGAGGATTTTAAAATAAAATCAAGCTCTTCAGGTAAGCAGAGGAAGTAGGATGCAGCAGTTCAGAGCGTTAAGTTTGCAACCAGACCTGAGATAAGAGCCCAGCTTGGCCACTTCTTTGCAACCTTGGAGAGATCATTTTAATTTCCCTGAGCTTCCATTTATGCATCCCTGGAAAAGCCACCCACCTTAGAGGGTTTGGAGTAAGAATTACGTGCAGTGGTACAAGCAGTATGCTTAACTCAGTGCCTGGCACTTAGGAGAGCCTCCATAAAGGGTAGTGTTCTCTATTAAGTGTGTGTAGGACCAGAGCCTGGGCTTCTTCATGATCCGGCCAGAGGTTTGAAGTCAAGTGTCCGGGCTTAAGTCAGGAAGCAAGCAAACTCAGGGCAGGCTAGGGGGTCCAACACGGAAGCAAGCCCAGCACACTGGTGGGTCCTGCCCTGTTCTGCCCCAGAGCCTCCTAAGAGCTGCCTGCCCTGTTTCTCTACCTGGCCAACTGGATTCTTAAGTTTGGGCTCTTAGGACATTCATCAGTGGGTCTATCAGCAAAGGCTGAGGGCAGGGCTGAATTTTAAACTGATGTCAATTTTTACTTTAAGGGCCCTGAAGCTAATAAAAAATGTGTCCCTAGTTAAAAAGGGATCTTGGGTTGACGTCAGTGAGAGAGTTCAACCATTAGCCAGTTTGATTACGGATAGCTTATTTGTACAGGGCTTGTCTTTGATTAACTGAAAGTGGGGATTCACTGCATCCTCCTCTGCTTTCCCCAAAGGACTTTAAAAAAAAATTAATTCTGACCTTCCACTCTGTAATTGTACTTGATGGATAAACAGCCAGGCCAAGGGGAATAAGTAGGACTTTGGAATCAGAGAAACGTATGTCTCTCTGATGCCGCATTCCTCATCTGTGAGATAGGACAAGAAAATCTAGGTTATAAATTTGATGCGAATATTCAGTGAGATCAGACACTTAAGGCAGAACGGTTTTCCCTCTCACCTTATCGCCCTCACCTCTCCCTTCCTGGAGCCGTGGGCAGCAGACACTGTTAGTTTTCTACCCAACTATGATTCCACACCCCTTCTGTCTTAAAAACAGGATCCCAGCTGGATTCATTCTCCTTTGAGTGGCCATGCCCTTTATTTTAGGGGACGGGAGTACTGAACCCCTGGATTTCCCTAGCAGTCCAGTGGTTCAGACCCTGCACTTCCATTGCAGGGGGGACGGGTTCGATCCCTGGTCGGGAAGCTAAGATCCTGCGTGCCACGTGGTGCGGCGGGAAAAAAAAAAAAAAAAAAAAAAAAGGAGTACTGGCCCACCTAGGCAGTGCTAGGAAATAAATCTTGTTTCATTTAAGCCAGCCCTGGCTTTCTCAGGCCTCCTGCCAAGTGGGTAGTTTAGACAAGAGCACATGATACAATTCCGGGTGATGAGATGGGGAAAATCTGCTGGGGAGCCTCTGGGGAGGTTTGCACTGTTTTGAGAAAAAGGATACGAGACAGATATATTTCCTTTTCTATCTCTGAGTGTTGTCATCTGTGTGCAATAGCTGAGAGAAGGCAGCCATCTTTGGACCATGAAGAGAGCCAGCCTATGAGGTTAGGGCAATAAGCTGAGAATGGCAGGGCAGGAACCAGAAGGAACCTGGGTGCTGAGTGACGGTGTTGGGCCAGTGAATGAACCAAGCCAGCAACTCCGGGGTATTTGGGCCCCTTGCTATATAAGATAATAAATCTCCTCCTTGTTTAAGCCCCTTCTGGCAGATGTTTGGTTATTTGCAGTCAAAAGTACCCCCATGCGGACCCCCTGATAACCTCATCAGGGTTGTTTGCAATTATTTGTATTCTCTCTTTCTGGGCCCATGATAAGATCACACTTCTTTACCTCCTTTGACATAAGATGTAAATATTTGGCTTGCTTTGGATGAGATGTGAGCAGAAGTGCTGTGTGTCATTTCCAGGCAAAGGCTTGAATGTGCCAGTATGATTTTCCACATCCTCTTTACCTGTCTGAGCCATCAAGGAAATAGACAAGGCCACCATCAACTTGAATTCCCCAGTGATTATGATAAAGAGAGGTTGCTACAGCCAACATTATACACGTAGCGTAAGAAATAAATTTGGTTGTGTTAAATCAATGACATTGGGGGGTGATGTTTGTTACTGCAGCACAATCTGGTCTTTCCTTACTGATACACATCTAACTGATACATTCAAATAATAGAATAGAGGCCCTGGCAGAGAAGGCAAGGGGAGGTATAAGAGATATACTAATGGAAGTTTAATCCTTGTGATGTGAAAAGTCTGATTTCTTTCTAGATAATTCACTCTAAGGCCAGACTACTGTACAGAATTCTTATCCCCTCCCCACACTGTCTTTAAGATTCACACCCCATCCATCACTAGAACTAAACAGAGAAGCCACAACAGAGATTCACTGAAAGAAAAGGCCAGACTTTTTGTGGAAGGAAGGGAGTAAAGAGACTGAATTGACCAGGGAGTCTGGAAGATGGAGAGGGGCAAAGAGACGTTCAGGTGACAGGAAGGGAGGTCACAGTACCCTCCTGGAGTGTTGTGACTCAGACCTTGCACCTACTCAAGTAGCTGGAAATTGATTGGCTAGAGTAGAGAAGTCACTCCTGGATTCCACTGTCCTGGTTTAGAACTAGCCCCTCAAACCCCAAGTAAACAAGCCTTCTAGTATGATATGTACAGTAAGTCCATTTACTTATGAATGGTGTGTTGGTTTGCTGGGGCTGGTGACTTAAACAACCAACTTTTCTTTTCTCCGAGTGCTGGAGGCTGGAAGTCCAAGATCAACGTGCCACCAGGGTTGGTTTCTTCTGAGGCCTCTCTCCTTGGCTTGTAAGTGGCCACCTTCTCCCTGTGGGGATATGGTCTTCCCTCTGTGTGTGTGTCTGTACCCTCATCTCCTCTTCTTCTAAAGACATCAGTCATTTTGCATTAGGGCCCACCCATATGACCTCATTTTACCTTAATCACCTCTTTCGAGGCCCTTGTCCAAATGCAGACACATTCTCAGGTACTGGGGCTTGGGACTTCATCATATGAATTTGGGGGCGGGGAAGGGGCGACAGAATTTAGCCCATAAGAGATGGTAACATCCTTCCTTTTCACGATAAAGGTAACAGTACAAAGAGTACATAGGTGAAGTGCCTGGCACTCAGTCTTTCCAATAAAAGGTAATTATTGATTCTGTCGGGTTGCTTTACCCTTTGCAGGTTCATAAATTCCCCGAGGAATGATTAAAGCCCTATGTTCCTATGCTTCTTTGTAGCTTGCACAGCTCAACATTGCACCATAAACATGGTACTCAAAGATTACATCGCAGTGGTTAAGAGTGTGGGCTTTCAAGACAAATATGCTCAAGCTCAAATTCTGACTCTGCCCTTTAGTGGCTGGGTAACCTTGGGCAAGTCACTGAAATGTTCTATGACTGTGTCCTCCTCAGTATAGTAGGTTTATTGTGCCTACTTATAATCGTTTCCCAGGACTGCTGCAACAAATTACCACACGTGAGTGGCTTAAAACAACACACATGTTATTATCTTACAGTGGTAGAGGCCGGAAGTCCAAAATCAGTCTCACTGGGCTAAAATCAGCAGGTCTGCAGGGCTGTGCTCCGACTAGGGGTTTTGCGGGAGAATCCATTCCTTACTTCTAGAGGCCACCTGCATTCCTTGGTTTATGACCCTTCTCTGTCTTTCAACCTGGCGATTGCATCACTCTGACCTCCGCTTCTGTTATCACATCTTCTCTGATTCTGACTCCTCCATCTCACTCTTTGACATATAAAGACCTTTGTGATTACCGTGGGATAATTCAGGATAAACTCCCATCTCAAGATCAGCTGATTCGCAACCTTAATTCCATCTGCAACCTTAATACCTCTTTTTCATGTAACCCAACATATACACAGGTTCCAGGGAGTAGGACATGGACAGCATTGGGAGCACATTATTTTCCCTACCTCTCAGAATTATTGTGAAAGCCAAATGAAATAATCTATGTAAAGCGTTTGGCACAGTGGTTAATCAATAAACAATGTTCGGGACTTCCCTGGCTGTCGAGTGGTTAAGACTTCACGCTTCCACTGCAGGGGGCACGGGTTCGATCCCTGGTTGGAGAACTAAGATCCCGATTGCTGCACGGTGTGGCCCAAAACAAAAAAACTTGGTCCACTTAACATACACCTGTATGCTCAGAAAAAAAAAAAAAAAACCTAAAATAGAAAAATAAAATACTTAAAAATAAACAAACAATGTTCTTTGCTTCCTAGGAACTCATTCTATGAAACTCCTCATTGAAGGGCAATATTATGTGCAAAACTATGGGTCTCTGCAAATGAGAGTTACTTTAAAATAATGGCGGAATTTGTTTAGGTGTAGAGGTGTTCAGGATCATCGCATCCTTGAGGAGAAAGAGATGCTATAAATCATCAAAGCCAACTCTCTAATTTTACCAGAAAGTTAACTGGGACCTGAAGATTGTTAAGTGGTAGAACAAGAACTAACAGCTAGATTTACTGTATGACACACAAACTTAATGTTTCATCACTAGGCAATATTTCAGTAGTTATCTTCTGCTTCTTTTCTCTTCATAATCCAGGAAGACGGGAACCTGGATGGTGGTCCAGATCTGTCAGCAATATTATCATTTCTTGCATTTATGTAGCACTGTTCTCCCAGTGAAGTCAAAGAATCTTACACAGAACCTTCCTCTATGAATAAGGGACCTGACGGTTCATGAATAATGACCATTTGTTTTTTGGTCTGATTGGCCATTTTTCCTTTGAGTTCCACTCTTCATTCTATTCCATGGTAAACATACTCAGTCCATTGCCTGCAACCTCCTCCCAAGGGTGGCGCCATGACCCAGGCTTGATCGATCAGAAGCTTCCCTGCGATTCTTGCCAGATCCATTGGAAAAGATCTCTTTCTTTCAGATTGCAACCTTGGGGCCATTGGCAGCCATCTCGTTTATTGTATAGAAAGAGGGAAGCATGATTAAATCATCTGGGCCCCTCAAAAAGCCAAAAGACTCTTATTTATAAGAGCTAAAATGTATCTTTTTTTTTCTTAAACCAGTTTCCTTTGAATATCTGCAACTTGTATCTAAGAGTCCTCACCAATACAACGGGTATCAATGTAAAGCCTGATCTTTATCTTTGAATCTTTAATAGAAAATGGCTTATAAATTTGAAAGTTTCAGTTCTTGGTAAGTGATTTATGAAACAATACCAAAAGATTTAGGGAACCATTTATTTTTAAAACTTGAAGTGTGGTAATCCTTGGTAAATTAAAGAACAATATATTTTTTCTCTAATTTTTAATTATGAAAAAATTTCAAATATACACAAAAACAGAATAGTATAATGAACACTCATGTACCCAATACTCAGCTTCAGAAAGTATCAGCATTTGGCCAAACTTGTTGCTTCTAGGTCCTACATTTTTTCCCACCTCGTTGAAGTATTTGAAAAGTAAAGAACTATATTCTGATGTGAATAAACTCTCCTAAACTGTATGACCTGGGCATCTGAATGTCCACTCAATAATCGTGAAGATATTTACTATGCGCTTACCTTATGCACAGGGCAACCATCAAAGCCCATTTTCTTTCTTCTTTTTATGCAAGTAACTTACGTTCACTATGGCAATTAAGAATATATAGGCAGGCAGGAAGTAAACTAAAATCATTTATAATTCAATTACCTAGAGAGACTTATTATTACTATTTTGATGTATACGGACCCACACGTTTTTCTCTGCACATATAATAATAGTAGCTATTATTTATTGAGAGCGTCATCCATGCTAAGAATTAGGCTCAGTGCTTTATGTGGGTCATTATTTCTTTTATCCTCACAATAACTCAATGGAGAAGTGACTTTCATTATCCTGATTTTATAGTTTGGGAAACTGAGACACATCAAAGTTAAGAATCTTGCTCAAGATTACGCAGCTAATAAATGATGGGGCTGGAACTGAATGAAGGTAGTCATTTTTATTATTTTAATACCAAAAAAACAGGATCATACTCTTTCGTATCTTGCTTTGTTTGCTCACAAATATATCTTGAAGACCTTTCCCCGTCGTAAACCTATCATTTCATTTTTAAGAACTGCAGTGCATTCTCAGACATGGGTGGACTCCAAGTCACTCAACCAAATGCTCATGTAGACTTTTAGTCTGGTTTTCAGTTTCCCACAAGCATGGTGCCCATAGTCCAGGATTGGCTTGGCCGTTTCCATGAACATCATGCCACCCGCCTGCCCCTACACCATGAGTTGTAGCTTCTCGTCACCCTGAACTGCAAGCCCTTTCCTGATAAGGCATGCCCTTTCCCACGGCTACATCTTCACTGAAAGAGCTTACATTTTTCAAATTCCAGGCATTCCCAATCCTTAAATGTCACCTGTCCCTTTTCCTGATTCCTGGCCGGGTGGCTAGCCAGTAGGGGCACCAACAGTATGTATGGCAAGATGCCACGTCACTGCTGTGTCTGGCACATTTGCTTATACGTGTTTCTAAGGTGCAAGGCATTCCTTTTCTTTTCTTTTCCTTTTTGGCCGTGCCATGCAGAGTATGGGATTTTAGTTCCCTGACCAGGGATCGAACCCAGGCCCTCGGCAGTGAGAGCATAGAGTCCTAACCACTGGACTGCCGGGGAATTCCCATTTCTTATTCATCTTGGAAACCACAGTGTCCGGCACTGTGCCTGAGACCTAGCTCAGCCATTGTTGGCTGAATTAAAGAAAAGAGAGTTATTAATAGTAACAACAGCAAGAGTGATAGCTACTTTTTACTCAGCATCCACTCTTTTCCAGGCACTGTGGCTAATTACCTTATGTATATTATTTTGGTTAATACACATCTGTATAAGGTAGTCCTATTTTTATGTCCTTTTCTGGGCAAGGAAACTGGATCTCCGAGAGGTCAATTAACTCACCCAAGATCGGCCAACTGATAAAGAAAAGAACTAGGCTTTGAGTTTAATCTAGGTACAAAGCCCAAGCCCTATCACACTGGAGTCTTCTCACGACCCTAGGACATGTATCCATTCTTCAAAGGAATATTTACTGAGCACTTACTTGTGCTAGCCCTAGACATAAAGCAACACACACACAAGCATCAGACTCACCTGGAGGGCACACTGAAAACGCAGATTTCCTGGCTCTGGAGGTCTGTTCAACCTGTCTGGAGTTGGGCCCAGAATCTGCATTTTCATAAGGCCCCAGGCAGGGCCGACATTCCGCCAGTAGGCACTGGTGTGGCCCCACTGGTTGTTAAAACACTGACGTATTTCTAAACCACTTGGTAAGCAGACATTGCCCCCAAAGGACCTGAGGGTAGGTGACCAACTGTCCTAGGTTTGCCTAGGAATGTCCCAGTTTCAACAATGAAAATTCCACATCCTGGGAAAAGCAGGATGGTCACTGACCATATCTGAGTGTCCCCTGCCATCTCAGTTACCCCGATCTTTCCCAGATCCGCATGGTTCAGAAACCACAGGGTCGCTGGGTCGATGCCTGGCAGAGGGTGGGCCTCTCCAATTGTAACTGCTGTCAGTTCTGACTTGTGGAGGTCCTCACCTTTTCTGGGGTTAAATATTTTGAACATCGTCTCTGGCCCAAGTGATTCTGATGCAGGCGGTCCATGGACCGCTCCGTGAGAAACACTAGTCCAGTCGCCTGATACCAGACTACGCATTGAGGAGATTTTTTCAAAACATAATACTAGAAACATTTACGGGCCAGCAGCCATGGGAACTTTACACAAATTAACTCGTTTAATCCTCACTGCAATGCTAAGAAGCAGATGCTATCACTATCCCCATTTCACAGATGAGGAAACTGAGGCCCAAAGAGGTTGAGAAACTTGCCCAAGATTGCATAGCTAGTGAGGAGCAGAGGCGGGGTTCGAACGCAGCTCAGCTCCAGGGTCTGGGTGCCTGGCAAGCCGAGACAAACACTCCCGTCCAGCAGACCCAGGCTCCTTGTTAAGGTCAAAACCTCGGGAGACCCCGTTCCTCTGCATACAGCTGGCACCACTGTCTTGCTCTGAGCCCCCAGTGTCCAGAGTTGAACCACTGCCACACGTGCAAAGGCTTCAGGCCTAAAGGCAACGCCGAATCCTCCCTTCTGCTAATTGCTCTCCTAGAAGCCGTTTTCAGTTCTCACAGCAGCTCTCCTCACATGGCAGCAAACTCTGAATATCAACCACATTTAGGAGCGAGGGCTTGAAGCATATGTCAGAGGCAGAGAGAGGAACCAAGTGACAGCCTTTCTTCCGGGAAGGAGTGTGAGTTTTTTACAGGCAGGGCTGCTTTCTCAGCGAACTTCTCCTCTTCATTTCTGAGTCCACCTGTTACCAGGCCAGATGGCCCCAGCTAGCCTTTTCTTTCACAGGCTTCAAATAGAATGAAACACCCTCTGAGATTCAACCGAATTCCACCCACTGACATGAGCCCCCTCTTTACCCAGGTGTTCTTGAAGTCTTGGAATTTGACACCTCCACAATCTGACATTTACTACTGGGAAGAGGAGGCCTGGAGTGGGTGCTCCGGCTTTCACTGAGCCGTTCAATAAATCCTGAGTGGGCTATCACCGTGTACCAAGCATCACACCAGGTTTGTGGATACAGATGAACGAGGCAGCGATGGTGGCCGCCCCTTCATGGAGCTTACAGCCCGGGGGCCAGCCAGAGGAATATCGTTCACTGTCATTGAGAGAGGTGCCCTGACGGAGAAATAAGTGTAAGTGTTTAGAAGTTAGCGTAAACATGCAACTAGAGATTCTCATACCAAGTGAAGTAAGTCAGAAAGGGAAAGACAAATACCATATGATATCACTTACAAGTGGAATCTAAAATATGACACAAATGAACTTATCTATGAAACAGAAACAGAATCACAGACATGGAGAACAGACTGGTGGTTGCCAAAGGGGGGGAGCTTGGGGGAGGGATGGAGTGGGAGCTTGGGGTTAGCAGATGTAGGATTTATATATGGAATGGATAAGCAGCAAGATCCTACTGTATGGCACAGAGAACCGTATTCAATATCCTATGATAAACCATGATGGAAAAGAACATTTTTTAAAAAAGGATGTATATGGGCTTCCCTGGTGGCGCAGTGGTTGAGAGTCCACCGGCCGATGCAGGGGACACGGGTTCGTGCCCCGGTTCGGGAAGATCCCACGTGCCGCGGAGCGGCTGGGCCCGTGAGCCGTGGCCGCCGAGCCTGCGCGTCCGGAGCCTGTGCTCCGCGACGGGAGAGGCCACAACAGCGAGAGGCCCGCGTTCCGCAAAAAAAAAAAAAAAAAAAAAAAAAAAGGATGTATATATGAATAACTGAATCACTTTGCCATACAGCAGTAAATAAACACAACATTGTAAATCAACTATACTTTAATTAAAAAATTTAAAAATTTTTTAAAAAAAGAAGTAAGTGTAAGCTGTAAGTGAGGATGTTTATCAGAGGACTCTGACCTACTGGCAATCAGGGAGACCTCCGTCCAACAGGTGATGGGTAAAAGCCGCAACCAGAAGGAAAAAGAAGGTGCTGGTTCAAAATCGGGGCAGGGAACAGGTATTACAAGTTCAGGGGATGCATTTGCAAAAAAACCTGAAACCTATAAGAAACTGTCAGAGACACGAGTGGCCAGAGGCACAGAGCAGCACCAGGGGGGAAGGCAGACACGCCAGAGCTTGTTGATCGCAGTGGGAGATTTGGGTGTTCTCCAGAGAATAGGGAACAGGAGAATGACATGGTCGGATCTGCATTTTTAAAAGACTCTTCTGGGGAGTTCTCTGGCGGTCCACTGTTTAGGACCCTGGGCTTCCACTGCAGGGGGCACGGGTTCGATTCCCGGTTGGGGAACAAAGATCCTGCAAGCCACGCGGCATGGCCAAAATAAATAAATAAATGAACCATTTGAATTGGAAAGACTTCTAAATTGTTAAGGGGGGGAGAAAAAGGAATAAAAGACTCTTCTGGCTCCAGCTAATCAGTAGCAGAGGCAGAGCTGGGCCTCAAATTCAGGTCCCTTGTCTCCCTGTCCTGTGTTCTTTTTCACCAGCCTCAGAACA
This sequence comes from Physeter macrocephalus, assembly GCF_002837175.3. Taxonomy (NCBI): domain Eukaryota; kingdom Metazoa; phylum Chordata; class Mammalia; order Artiodactyla; family Physeteridae; genus Physeter; species Physeter macrocephalus. The sequence goes on from NC_041231.1 coordinate 15,300,178, forward strand.
TGAGTCCTGCTCTCAGCATTTGTGTTTGAAGAACCCTGTTCCATTTGTATCCAAACGCTGTTACCCACTTCCTCAACTTCTGCATCATCTGAGGTGAAGGAGAGCTCAAAAAGCAGGCCTGGACTTCCCCAGTGGTCCACTGGTTAAGAATCCGCCTGCCAATGCAGGGGACACGGGTTCGAGCCCTGGTCCGGGAAGATCCCACATGCCACAGGGCAACTAAGCCCGTGAGCCACAGCTACTGAGCCTGTGCTCTAGAGCCCACATGCCGCAACTACTGAGCCCATGTGCCTAGAGCCCGTGCTCTGCAACCAGAGTAGCCCCCGCTCACCGCAACTAGAGAAAGCCAGCACACAGCAGCAAAGACGCAACGCAGCCAGTAAATAAATAAATAAATACGTATTCAAAAAAACAAAAAACAAAAAACGCAGGCCTACACAGATGCTGGGCCAGACCCAGCTCTTATTTCTAGCTGTGTGCTCTTGGGAAAGTTAATGAACATCTTTGGGCCTCAAGTTTCTCATCTGCAAAATGACAACAAAAGTCCACCTCAGATCATTGTTGTGACAATTTTGGGTTTTTTGGCCATGCTGCGTGGCACGTGGGATCTTAGTTCCCCGACCTGGGATCCAACGCAAGCCCCTTGAATTGGAAGCGCGGAGTCTTAACCACTAGACCGCCGGGAAAGTCCCTGTGGTGACAATTTTAAAAGACAATGCCTGTAACACATTATGTAATGCATTATAATGCATGCAATACGTTGTGTATGACCTATGACCTCAAATCAATACCCAGTAAATAGGAACTCTTCACTGGAACTCCCTTCTCCATGGGGGAATCCAAAGACTTTTGCTAAAGTTTTCAGTACACGTTTTCTTTTCTTTCTTTTTTTTTTTTTCCATACACATTTTCTCAAGGTCTTCCAAGCTGCAAGGAGCCACCGCTTTTTGTTACCTTTAGTCTGGTAAGGCTCATACCTGCCCTGGCTATACGGAGGACCACGTAACCCAGGCCTGGCCAATCCTAGCACTCCATCTCCATCAAGCGGTGGGCGATTTATTTATTTGGTTGCGCTGGGTCTTAGTTGTGGCAGGTGGGCTCCTTAGTTGCGGCCCACAGACTCCTTAGCTGTGGCATGAGAACTCTTAGTTGTGGCATGCATGTGGGATCCAGTTGCCTGACCAGGGATCCAGTCAGGGCCCCCTGCACTGGGAGCGCCGAGTGTTAATCACTGCGCCACAAAGGAAGTCCCTGGGCTATTGATTTAAAGGGGCCAATTATAATCCTTGCCTGAGATCAAATACACAGATGCTGTGAACAAGGAGTTCTCTCTTTCCCATGGCTGAGGCTGCTGCCAGCCATGCTCATGGAGGCCAACAGGCAGGCAGGAATGAGAGCCAAGAGTCAGATGAACAGAGCCAGCACTTGGGCAGCAAGGAGTTTCAGGTCCTAGTCCCTCAGGCCGCTGTTGTCACAGCTCTCTTTTACAGTTCTGCGAACTACCTGCACAGCCCTGCAAGTTTCTCAAGCCACTCATTCCCTGTCTTGCTTTAGCCAAGTTGAGAGTAGTTTTGACACTTGCAACCAAAAGAGCTCTGCCAAACTGTGTAGTTGTCGGGGTCACAGGCAATTCTGAATCATCGACTTAGAGCCCTAAAGTTCAAAGAGGCCTCAAAGGTCATCCAGGACAGTGGCTTTAAAAAAAGAAAAATACAACAACACCCTTTGGTTTGAAGTAGCAAAATCTTCTTTTCAAATCTTCAGAAACCCAAACGTATAACACAGATAAAAGAGGAAGTGCTGAAGTGGCTGTGAGAGCGTGGGAAACCCTCAGCCCTGCCCATCACCTCCCGATTCTGTCCACCTCCCCTGCATCCATCTCAGAGTCAATGTCTGGTCCAACTTCCTACATCAGGAATCACCTTGACCACATCTTTGACACTTGGTCATCAAGCCTCAGTTGGACGCATTCACAACAGGCAGCTGACCAAGCCATGAGGCAGTCTACTTCCTTTGCAGACTTTTCTGATAACAACATAGTTCCTCATCTGCCTCGTGGTGACACCCCATCCCCCCATGGGTCTGAGTCCTTGCGGGTGAAACGGAGCTAAATAAATACACCTTTCTGATGGCTGCCCTTCCTGAAGACGATTTTCCTGTCCCACTTAGTTCCCAGCTTATACACACTCAGTTTCCTTCCCGTGGGAACTCACGTCCAGCTGGTGAGATGCCTAAAATAGGCAGACTGCCGTACAAGGTGTGATTTAAGGAGGGACAGAAAGACAGAGGCTTACAGTTAGAGAAAGTGTTTATTCAAAAAAAAATAAAATAAAATAAAATAAAAGAAGGAAAGACAAACACAGAGAGGTTTCTGACAGCCCCCTACTTCCTATGGGTACCATTTTGCCCAGGCTGGGGGACTGTGCTTAGGCCCATACAAACCTCTTCTCCTTTCTCTTTTAGCCCTCACAACCAACCCATAAATTTAGGGATGATTTTTATCCCCATTTAAAAGATGAGGCCCAGGGACTTCCTTGGAGGTCCAGTGGTTAAGACTCTGAGCTTCCACGGCAGGGGGTGCGGGTTTGATCCCTCCTGATCGGGGAACTAAGATTCTACAGGCTGCATGGCACAGCGAAAAAAAAAAAGAAAAAAAAAAATGAGGCCCAGAGGAATTAAAGTAACTGGCTCAAAGTCAAGAGATAATACTTGGTGGGACTGGGATTTGAACTCAGATCTCACCTGACTCCAAAGCCGAGCCTTTAGGTGTTTTTCTATTAGAAGGCATAGCCCTCTCTGCTACTGACCATCTAGCCCTGGAAGATGATAAGATGCAGCAATGGAAGGATGGCATCGATGCAGATACTTTTTTGCAGACTTTCTATCACTGTGGTCGGGACACAAGGCAGACACTTCTTTGGAGGCAAGCCTTGGAGTAGCTTCTTTTTAAACACAACACAGTCATTGCGTGTTAGAGATGATTTAATCTGTTATTTGAGCAAGCTATCAAGGAAGACGTGGGTCTCTGGAACTGGGATGATGAAGCATGACTGTCTGCGTGACCAAATTGATTACACTTAACCCAGCTTCCCTTTCCTCTTGCCCGTCAACTCTCTTTAATTAAGCTCTTTCCCAACAGAACCCCCACTTCTGGGTGTCACTGTGCTGGAGGAAGAGGGTCTGGGGAGCAAAGAGGTGCAAGAACCCGTTTGGTCCACCTTGGAGCCTGTGGTGTCACCAGAAAGGGAACTTGGCCTCTGTTTCCTGCTTTCTAGCTTTAGGGTCAGTGTTCCACAGCTGCGTCTGATATTTTCTCAAAATGTGCCAGCTGTGAACTGTAACAGTAATAATACTCCTGACGCCTTTCGCTGAGCAGTTGCTATAGGCACGGGCACACACAGCATCTCGTACAATACCCACAGCGTGCCTTCCAAGCGGGCACTTCTCTGATCCTGGTTTAACAGACATGGTCACGGGGGTCTGAGGAATCTGGGTAACATACTGAGGATTCTTGCTCAAAGTCACCCATTTGTAAATGGCATGGTTGATACGTGAACTCTGGCAATCTGACCTAGAGCCCAGCTATATTGATATATGAAGTGATAAAAGCAGATTTGAAAACAGTGTAGGATACTATTCAGCCATGAAAAGGAACAAAGCATAGTTACATGGACGAATCTCACGGTAATTATGCCGAGTAAAAGAAGCCAGATAAGCGTGTACACACTGTATGATTTCACTGACATGATACATTGAATTGATGAAATTCTAGAAAATACAAACTGACAGAAACAGGAAGCGGGTCACTGGTTGCCAGTGGCTGGGTGGGGGGCAGGGAGGCAGGAGGGAGGGATTGTCAAGGCGTGAGTAACCTTGGAGGATGATGGAATTCATTCTCTCGATTGTGGTGATGGTTTCCTAGGAGTATATGAACGTCAAAAGTCATCAGGCTGTATACTGTAAGTGCGTGTGGTCTATTGTGCGTCAATTATATCTCAGTAAAGCTTAAAAAGCAGTATTGGGCATGGTTCTCGTTTGGTTTTTAAGGAAAAAAAATAAAACATATATATACTTATGTACATAGGTATACAGATATATTTATATATGATAGCGTGACTCACAAGGTCCTGTGTGATCTGACCCATGACCCTTTCCTCAGCATCATTTCTCACCACCCACCCCTTAACCCTCCACGCTGGGCAAGGAGTAGCACTCTCATTTCCTCCCTGGCCTCATTCAGTCTCTTACCCCCTGTCTTTCTCACTTGCTCTGTGCTCCCTCCACCTGGTGGAAAACTGTCTCACCCTCCCCCATCTTTCCTTGGCCGACTCCTCTTGATTCTTTAGGTCTCCCCTAAGATGTCCCCTCCTTCCTCAGACCAAAGCACTTCCCTTTGGCACCTGGTACTGTAATCGTTTAATACTTTTTCTCTACTTTTACCTTGTAAGTTCAATGAAGGCAAGAGGCTGTCTGTATTCTGTTCCTGGAAGTGTTCCTAATACGGAGCACCAAGCCTGGTACATGGTAGGTATTCACTAGATTTGTGTTTGAATGAAGGACCAGAATGATTTTTTCAAAACCTAGTGAACAAGCACTACTTCTATATACTAACATATTATTAAGAGAAAACCACACGATTAATATTCTCCAGTATGCAGGCAAGCGTAATGTTAAGAGTGATTACTGAAACAGCATGTCACATAAGTGGTTAAGAATATAATATTTAGAGTCATTCAGACCTGGTTCTACCAGTTGCCAGCTAAGTTATGCTGAGCAGGTTACGTTATCTCTCTGAACCCCTACTTTCTTCTCTGTGTAATGGAGGTAGTGATATTCGGTCATTGTTAGGTAGTTTCGATCAGATAGTGCCTGGGGTGTGCTCCGTAGGGAACCAGCACACAGTAGGTGTGCTATTACTATTATTATCATTAGGATGATTATTATCGCACTGGTATTGTCATTCAGATCAGTTGAGTATCAACCGTCAGCCAAAGCCTCACATTTATCTGGTTCTCTTCTTTCTACCAAGCGTTGCTCACATAGCATTAGTTGCCCCTTGCAGGAACCTGGCGAGGAGTGATACAGATGTTATTATTTCCCGCTTTAAAGGAAGCTGACTTCTTCCCAGCTTCCCCTTCCCCCTCCCCTGCCCACCCCCCATGTCCTCGCTACGTCTGCATCCTTATTCCTATCCTCCCACTAGGTTCATCAGAACCATTGACCACCTAGAGGGGTGGGATAGGGAGGGTGGGAGGGAGACGCGAGAGGGAGGGGATATGGGGACGTATGTATACGTACAGCTGATTCACTTTGTTGTACAGCAGCAACTACCACAACAGTGGAAAGCAATTATACTCCAATAAAGATGTTAAAAAAAAAGATTTCACCCAAATTGCAGATAAGGCAAACAGTGGCACCAGGGGCCAATCCCAAAAAGCCCCCTAAAAAGGGTACTTGCTGGGGTCTTGCCTGCTCCTTAGACATGAAAATGACTGAAAGCCCCTGCCAGGTGGACCCCAGCCTCCTCTCCTCAAGTCCCCATCCCCGCCCCTCCAAAAACTCCCTCACCCAACAGAGGTACAACCCCCCCCTCCCCTTACCCCTGTCCCAGCTCACACACACAAATTCTCCCTTTTTTCTCCCCCTCACATTTTCTGCTCCTCTGTTTCCCAAGACTCCCCTCTCTCTGAGCTGCTCCTTTCCCACAACGATACTGAAATCTCATTTGATTAAGCAAAGCACTTTACCCTCCACCCCCCCGTCAGGTACGACCTAAAGACCAGTGCTCAGCCATAGAAAGGCCCCCCTAAACCTGGCCCCTGCCTCATTTATATCAGAGCAGGGAAGATCGATGAGAAGATTTGCTTCTGGAAAAGATTTGCTGGGAAGATTTGCTTTGTTTGCGTAGCACAAAAACTTGCTCGATGGTGTGCTTAATTTTATTTTCTTCCTGACATTAAAAAAAAAAGATACATTTCACATAAAACCCTGGTTTCTTGGTCCTCTCTAAAAAATGAGAAGATTGGATAACACAGGCCCCTGGGTCAAACACAGCAGCAAGAAGCCAAAGTAGAGTCATGGCAGCCCCTGTAGCCAGGCCAGACGGTTAGTCTGTGCCGGAATCCACGTTTGCGTGACTCGTCTGGCCTCTGGAAGAATTTGAGGCTGTGATCCCTGCGCTGGCCGTGTCACCCAACTGGCAGAGGTTTTACGTCAGTCTTCTTTCTTCTCTTCTCTGAGTGGAAAGACCCAGTTACAGAGATTCGTTTTTCCACTGATGTAAATTATACTACCACCCCAAATTAGACAGCAGAAACAGTTACATGCAATTTGGTTTTCAGCATATTTTCCACCCCAATGCAAAAATGTTACATGGCATATTTAGAGTATTTCCCCCTCTCACAGTAAAGGTTTTTTTCATGACAACTGAAATTCCCATTATTCAACTATCTACCATGTGCTTTGAGATTTGGAGATGATTCTAGCTGATTCCAGAAGTGGAGCCGAAGAAGCGTAATTTCTGTTTTAGGAGTAGCTTTCCGCAGTGTAGTCCCTAGCATAATCTGATGTAATGCTCATTAACTGAATTGCTCTTTAGTTTACTGTTTGAAGTTCAATGCGTATTTGCAAAGGCAGCTCAAGTTCCTTTTAAGCTCTCACACCATTTTCTTGTGCCTCTCCCAGTTTGCAAATTAGCTGACCCTCAATTTCTTCCAAGGGCCTGTAGCCCCAAGCAGAGAGGACGTGGTCCTAACTGCGTAAACTTTCTCTCTCACTGCTGACATTGAACAGCCACCTGATTTGTTTTCACTGAAGGAGTCCCCAGTAAGCACCATCTGAAAGGACGGAGCAAACCCTAGAGAAGCGCTTCTCAGAGTGTGGTCCCTGGGCCAGTAACACCAGCGGCACTTGGGAGCTTGTTAGAAATGCACTCTGAGCCCCACCCCAGAACTTCGGAATCCAAATCTGCATTTGAACAAGATCTCCAGCTGATTCATCAATAAAGAAAACAAGATAATTTCTTTAGCGAAAAGGACTGTGAGGTAAATAAAAGAGAGGGTGACATGACAGTGTCTGGGAAGGGACTCCTTAACACAGAGCAGCTGTTCTCCAAATTTTTGGTCTCAGCACCCAATTATACCCTTAAAGAGCGTTGAGGACCCTAATGAGCTTTGCTTATGTGGGTTATATCTATCAGTATTTGCCATATTAGAAACTAAAACTAATAATTTTTAAAAATATTGTTAATTCACTTTAAAATGATAAACGTTACCTATTACCATATATTTTATGAAAGTAGCTATATTTTCTAAAATCAAACGAATTAATAAGAAGAGTGACATAGTTAACACACGTTTGCCAATCTCTTTAAATGTCTGCCTTAATAGAAGACGTCTGGATTCTCCTATTGGCTCCTGCATTCACTCTTTTGCAGCATCACATGTCACGGGCACTTTGGAAAACTCCACCACACTTATGGGAGAGAAATAGGAAAAAAGGCAAATACCCCCTCAGTACTGTTATAAAAATAGTTTTGACTTCGGGTACCCCTCCCCGCACACACACACACACACACACACACAAACACACACACACACACAGAGGGTCGGTCCCAGACCACACTTATAACTGGTGATGTGATGTGATCTAGCGACGGAGAAAGGCCTCCCAGTGGGGTGGCGTGTAAAGCGTGATCTCAATGATAAGGAGACCTTACGGGAAGACGTCTCACTTTAAACAGCATAGAGATTGCGCAGTGAAGGTGTCAGTGCGACTTCTGGTCCCGACTTGGTCCTAGAGTAGCTGCAAAACTAACGACAGATCCCTTGTCCTCTGTGTTGCGTGAGGAGGGTGGTCTCTAGCATTTGCAGCCCCCGCGCCCCGCCCCAGTATCCGGGAGGTCCCAGCGTGAACTTTAGAGCAACCCTCTTGTTTGCCCAGCAGAGGGCGATGGAGACCAGCCCCGGCTGGACCACCTCCACCCCGGAGGCCCTTCGGCGCCTCGCCACACAGACATAAGGTTCCCTCGTGATCCGGGCGGTTTCCTTGGCACCAGCTGGCACCAGGTATCTCGGGCAACCTGGGCCGTCCCCGGGGAGGGGCTGCGAGCCGCGAGAGCCCTTCACGTCGCTGCGAACGTGCCCAGGTCGGGATGCTCGGATTCTCCCGAGAAGTCTCGGAAGAGCAGAGGGGAGGAACTGGTTTGGGCAAAGACACATTTTTTTCCCCACTGGGCCTGTCGGTGAGGAACCACCCGGGAGCTGTTGACTCCTCACTGGGAAAACCGGGCGGGGCGGCCGGAAGGGAACAAGACGGAGCGCTGCGCCAGCTCTCCCCCGGGGCTGCCTGCCTGCGGGCGCGGGGCCGCGCTTGCATCAGCGCTGCCAGGGCCGGGGCAGGGGCCGCCCGCGACGTCAGCTGCCTTCCCAGAAGAATTCCACCGCCTGCGGCCAGGGGCCCGGCCCGTGTGGGGGCGGGGGCTTTTGGTTTCCGAGGATGACACCACTCGCTCGCTGCGTCTCCTCGCCCGCACTCTGTTGTCATGGAGACGACAGCATCCTGGCAGCCTTGGTGAGGCCAACCAGCCCTCAAGAAGTGACCCGGAGCTCGGCCCACTCAGGAAACCACTGGCTCTAGGATGCCTGCCCGAGGAGACGGGGCCGCGTGTCCCGGATTCTCCCCTGGGGGAGCCCTGTTGGGCCACCTTCCTCATTCTGCAGGATTATCAAGATCTCAAAGCACTCTCGCCAAGTGTCTTAGAAACAACCTTGGCGGGGGGGGGGGGGGGGGGAGGCGGGGGGAGGGGGCGGGAATCGAAGCCCAAAGAAGAGCCCTAAGACAGGGCGTACCAGGCAGAACTGACTTTGAATCCTGTAAGGTTTTGCTTTTTTTCTTACCTTTCTTTCCATGGAGCATTTTCTTATGATGATCTTCAAAAGCTTCTCTGGCTTTAGCCACTTTCAGTGAAGGAATGTTTGTTTTAATTCGCCTTGGCAAGCTTGTATTGAGCACTTAGAATGTGCCAGGCAAAGAGAGTGGGGGGTGATTGTAATAATAATGCTAGCCAGCGTGCCTTTAACACTTTCAACCATGCACAGAGGTGAACTCAATCTCCCCTACAACCTTAGGGGGTAGGTAGGTCTTGTCCCATTCTAGAAAAGGGAGCTCAGATTATCCAGTCAATCTGAGACCAGCTTGGAAGTGAAATCAGATATGAGCCCCAAACCAGAGATCGTAACCATCATCAAGCAGCCTCTCAAAACATCAGTTAAAATGGTGGCTATGACCTTTAGTCTCTGGAACCGATGCATTTTTACTGCACTGCGACCATGCATTTAATCTTTATGTGTAAATAATAATTGAGAAGGTCACGACAAAAATAATCCTAAAGGAATAAGAATTATATAATAATAATATAAACACAGCTACCATTGACTGAATACCCACTATATGCCAGGCCCCCTCTACAATCATTACCACATTTGATACAACAACTCTCTGAAGTGAGATCTATTACTTTGGTCCCCACTTTGCAGTCAAGGAAACTGAGACACAAACAGGTGAAGTAACTCGTCCATATCCCACACCTGGTAGATTAATACATAGTAATTAACAGAATCGTGTGCTGATCCATAGTAGGGATTCAGTATAATCGTACTCTGCTTAGGAGAGAATGAAGAGAGGACAGGATATACAAACACCTCAAGAGAACCTCATTCATTCGGACCGTTTCCGTCTAAGATATATTAAAATTTGAAAGCAGGCCAGAGTAGGGTTCCTTTTATCCCCATGGGTGGGGTGAACATTGCTAAGCAAATAACATAAACAAGGTGAGGACATTTTTTTTTTAACATCTTTATTGGAGTATAATTGCTTTACAATGTTGTGGTAGTTGCTGCTGTATAACAAAGTGAATCAGCTGTACGTATACATATATCCCCATATCCCCTCCCTCTCCCGTCTCCCTCCCACCCTCCCTATCCCACCCCTCTAGGTGGTCACAAAGCACTGAGCCGGTCACAAAGGACAAATTTTGCATGATTCCACTTATATGAGGTACAGTAGACAAATTAGTAGAGATACAAAGATACAGAGGTTATCAGGGGCTAAGGGGAGCAGGGAATGAGGGGTTACTGTTTCATGGGTGTAGAGCTTTTATTTGGGACGGTGAACAAGTTCTAGAAATGGATGATGATGATAGTTGCACAACATTGTGAATGTACTTAACGCCCCTGAATTGTATGCTTAAAAATGATTAAAATGATACATTTCATGTTATGTATTTTTTATCACAAGGAAAAAAATTGTTTAAAAAAAGGAAACCTCCTTAGCACTCCCCATTCTTATATGACATTTTCTTTTCAAAAGAGAATTCTCACGTGTTTATTAAAGCAGGAGTGGCTTAAAACCCAGGCCCATTTCTTAGCTCTGCAGGGGTTGCTACCTCCACTTGAAAGTAAGAAAGCGTCACACCTTTAAAAATAGCTCACCGTTGTGTGTTTTCGCTAAATACAGGAGACTGGTATTCCCCTCAGGTATTCCAAATGAGCAAGATCTGGCCGGGACGGGACAGAAGCAGGGGTGAGTCACTGGCTTGGCAGGTGAGGTCATCATGGGGTGACGGTCTGCGTCAAGAGGGCCCCTCACCCCCCACATCTCTGATCTTCTCCCCTCATGGGTGGCCAGGTCACCAGCCAGCTTACCTGGAAGTCGGGCTGCCCCAGTGTGGTGTGCGGTCGGAGACACCCCTCTTCATGACTCGGCGCTTCAGCACCCCAGCACATGGGCACATAAAGCCTCCGGTAATTAAATCCAGCTCCGAGGTCAAGACCCTGACTGCCAAGTCATGGTCTCTAAGTAGAAGAGGGAAGACGTCTATCCTTGGGAAGGGAGCAGGGAGAGCTTGTTTTCTGTTTGGTGGAATGCTAAGTATCTAAAAAATGATGGAACGGTTCTACTTATCTTGATTATCCTGATTGAGACAACTTAGGAGAATGGCACACGGAAGGGGACAGTAAATATTTGCTGAATGATGCTTTACTTTAGAGGAGTTCAACTGCAAGGACAATCCCAAACTGCGAGCAGAAAAATATATATTCTTACTTAGCTGCCACCAACCTATCTTCTCAAAGCGGGCCTGGAAAGGGGGCTGGATATATTTTCCTGGAATTGATACAGGTTTCATGCAGACCACTATGGTATTGACACAAAGAATCATGATGTTTATGTGGTAACTAAGTTATTAATAAGTGGTAATATGAAGGGACTTTCTTGGACACGGTTGTACACTCATCTAGCAACCATTAGCAGAGGTGCCATGTATGTACATAAGATGAAAGAGAAAGTTTTTGATTTATCTGTGTTGCCTTTTTCCTCTTTCATCTGTACACTGTTGAGTCAATCTGGTATGGTTGAAGGTACATGGGCCTTAGCATCAGACCAGCCTTGCCTTAGTCAGTCAGGGACTCTTGGTTGAACTGGGTTCAAATCAGCTAGAGGGGGAGAAATTCAGGGGATGGCTTCAGGCACAGCTGTAGCCAGGTGCCCAAATGACAATGTTATTCTGTATCTCTCAACTTCACCTTCATGGGCCCATGATGTGCCCAAGAATCTTCCCAGTAGCTCTGGGCTTACCTTCGCCCGGCATAACAACTTCATTAGAAAGAAATCTCTCCCATCGTGACTCTCTCACAGACTGAGAACCTCACAGTCTGAGAAAGAGGTGGAAGCCATTTCTAGAATGGAATGGAATGGTTGCCGGGCAGGCAAAAACTATGGGTGTCCACTCCCTGTGTGCAAATATCTGCCTATGGGAGAGAGGGTTTACTGTGCAGGAGCTCCTTTCCTGGGTTTGTCTGTGAGTCAGTCCTGTGTGGTGAAATGTGTGTGCTCTGGACTCAGCGGACCAGAGTCGAAACTGGCTCTTCACTCACTGTGTGGTCTCCAGCAACCCACTTAGCAGTAATCATGCTAATAACTACCATGTTTTGAAGGTGAGACATGTAGTAGGCATTAGGTCTATTAGCTCATCGACTCAACAGCTCTGCAGAGTAGTTAATATTGCCCCGTCTTAGAGATGAGGAAGCTGAGGGCCAGAGGCCTGAAATGGCCTACCTGTGGTCACTAAGCTGGTAGTGGGCACTGCAGCCCAGGGCACTCTGACTCCAAGTGGCCTCTTGGGGCCTCACTCTCCTGGCCTGAGATGGAGGAGGAGGAGGAGGAGGAGGAGGAGGAGGAGGAGGAAGAAGAAGAGGAAAACTCATAGGAATAGTAAAATGCCCGTCACATTAAGTATGCAGTGAATCTAGTTCTCTGCATCTGTTCTCTCCCTCTATTTTTTCCTTACTTCCTTTCTCTTTTTCTTTTTCTGGTCACTTCTTATGGTCCGGGATCTTCCCTCCCTCCCTCCCTCTCTCTCTCTTTCTTTCTTTCTCTCTCTCTTCCTTCCTTCCTTCCTTTTTTCCTCTTTTTCAAGTCCTCACATGGTCCAGGGTGACATATCCGAATCACAACAGGGGCAGGGTAAACACTGGGCCTTTCCTCGTTGGTGCAGCAGCCACTCTCTTGCCTATGTCGCCCCTAGAGGAACCCACAGCTGTGAACCCCAGTGCAGCACCCGGGCCCGCCCAAGATCAGGTTCTAGTTTACTTGGGAGGCAAAAGTCTAGGCAAATGGGATCCCTTCCACCCCCGCCTCAAGCCCCTGTGGTCACTGATCTCTGCTTGAAAGTCTTACTAATTTGTTTGATCTGAATCTCCCCCCTCTGAGCAAGGTGGCACAGGTGCAGGGCATCCTCTCTCACGGGGGCCCTGGCCTGACCTCCTCGTCACCCCCTGCCACCTGCCCAGGGAGCCCGCCCAGAGGCCTGATGACAGGGAAAGGAAGTGAGCGCCAGGCAAGATCAGCCTTAGGGCTTTGAGATAAGCTCCTTTAATTTGGACGTGTCCTGACTGGAAATCGGGAGGGGTTGACATTCGGAGCAGGGAGCTGGGCTTCACCCAGATCCTGGGCAGGGGTGGGGGCCAGGCCCCCGGGGCAGATGCAGAGCTGAGACCTGGAATGTCACCTTCCTGAGGAAGGCCAGGGACTGGGGGTGTGGGGGGACTTGGAAGACAGCGACCCTCTAGCTCCTCAATGACCGTGTCATGTAACGTTCTGGCCTTGGGAACAGGACGTCCACGCAGGGGACAGAGCCGACAGGGCTCTGCCTCCCAAACGCTGCCGCAATCCCCAGCGCTCACACTCCCTCCTGACAGCTCGCTGAGCGTGTGCCACAGCGTGTGAGTCGTTTTGCACGTAGCCACGTGCCCCTTTCGGCGTGAGGGCCTCACGGCCTGCCCAAGGCCCTCCGGCCGCTCCGCGTGGCTGCGCCCGCCGAGGCGGGCCCTGCAGCTGGGTTCAGGGTCTCCCTCTGGGGGCAGCATCCCGGCAGCCAAAACCGCCTCCTATTTCACCTGGAAGGAAGGCACCTGTGAGTAGAGGGGCGCGGCGGGCAGAGAAAAGGGGGAGGGTGTGGTGAAGCTCACGTTCATTAAGTACCAGCCCTCCCCCAGGGAGAGAGCACTCATTCACCCCGTTTTGTAGATGGGGAAACGGGGACTCCCCGAAGGAAGACGCACTGCCTGCGAACTGAGCGGTTTCAGTTCATGGGCTTCACCCACCTCCAAGGGGCCTGGCACCTGGGCGCCGTGATTTCCTCGCCCCGGGCTTCTCACGCATCGCCTGGGGCAGCTTGTTAAGATGCAGATTCAGAGCCGGCCTCTGAGATCCTCAGTTCTGACCCGATCCCAGGTGACGCCGCTGCTGCTTGACTAGGGCCACGTGAAGAACGAGGCCCCGGTTGCTAGGCTGTCTTTGTGATGAGCTTGGAGCCGAGTGCGTTCCGTTCCGGCAGCAGGGGTGGGACGTCTAGCGCCGGGCTCTCCGGGTTGAGCCGTGCTGTGTGAGTTTAAACTATCCACCAGGTTTTGAAGACTTAGAATAAAATGGTGTAAGACAGCTCCTTAATAACTCTTTCTATTCATTACATGTTGAAATGACACTATTTTAGCTATTCTGGGTCAAATAAAGTATATTTTAAAATTTCTTTCGCCTGCATGTTTTTGCTTTTTAAATACGCGTGCGAGAAAATGTTACATTATGCACGTGGATTGTGTTACGCTTTCAGCGAAGTGCTCTGCTGGTCTCAGAGCGCTCAACCAGGCGGGGGCGATTTTGCCCTCCGGGGGATATTTGGCAACGTCTGGAGACATTTTCAGTTGTCATACCTCAGCGGGAGGGCTTGCTGTCGGTGTCTCTGGCCAGAGGCCAGGGAGGGCGCTCGACCCCCTGCAATGCGGAGCACGTCCCCTAACAACCAAGATTTATCCAGCCCCAAATGTCCATAGTGCAAAGATTGAGAAATTCTGGCCTAGAGTCATCCCCACTGTCTCTGAAATGATTTGTTTTATGACTTATCCTTTGGTTTTGTCCCCCTCCTAGAGCATGAGTCTCATGAGATCAGGGACATCGCCTGCTCGCAGCTCCTGGAACAGCGCCTGGCATGAGGTAGGCACGGCATTCTGTAACATCCGTTCAGCGTCTCTCTAACCGCCTGAACCAAACACGTGGTTTGAATTCACCCATGTAAATTCGCACAGGCCCACCAGCCCCGGGCCTCAGAAGGCCGTGAGACCGCTCTGCCCTGAAATCAGGCTAGGACACGTTCTAAACGTCTTGGCGGGTTTGCGGGGCAACCGTACGTTCACCGGTCGATTGATGGCGGGTAGGAACCATGGGAGCAGAGATAGGAATTGACTCAGCAGGGGGCCCGGCCCCGCCCTGACAGGCCTTTCACAGACCAGGCTGCTTTGGTTTCCAGTGACTTTATTTACCACTTGGTGGTGGTGTCAAAGGCCTGACTCAGGCCGTCTAATTGGCTGTCTTTTCTCAGTTGCTGGGCCCTCGGAAGCCCAGACCCAGGATTTCTAAGGAAGAGTCATCTCCCAGCCATCTCCCTTCGCAAGAGGCCTCTGGGTGAGGAGCGGTGAGGCCAGAGGAAGAGCTCAGGTCCACCCCGGGCGGGCGGGCGGGCCAGGGAGCGGGACTGGGACACATTACTTTCTCTTGTTCAGGTACCCCTTTAATCTTCGAGGTAAAGTCTTGATAGCCACTTCTGGCCCTTCTCCCTTTTTCCCGTTCATCACTCCCTGGGATGGGCTCTGTCCTGGTGGAAGTCGGGAGTGTGGGCTTGGCCTTAGGGCTGCTGGGCTGTGTGACCCTGGGTAAGTGAGGGAAGTGCTCTGGGCCTCAGTTTTCTCTTCTATAAAATGGGGGGAGGGGAAAGCGGAGTAGGAGTTGTGTTGGTCTTCACATCT
This sequence comes from Physeter macrocephalus, assembly GCF_002837175.3. Classification (NCBI taxonomy): domain Eukaryota; kingdom Metazoa; phylum Chordata; class Mammalia; order Artiodactyla; family Physeteridae; genus Physeter; species Physeter macrocephalus. The sequence goes on from NC_041231.1 coordinate 15,315,534, forward strand.
TTCAGTGTCTCCCTCTAGTCTGCAAGAAAAAGCCCAAACTCCTTAGCACGGCCCGGCTCTACTCCTGTCTCCTTGCTGCCTCCCAAGCTTCAGCCTAGGTGGCCCGCCTTCCGTTTTGTTAGCGTGCCTTGCTCTCTCTCTTGCCTTCCGGTCTCGCGACCTGCTGTTCTGCCCTTCCGCGGAGTGTTCTAGAGTCGGCCTTAAAAGCATGACTGGTGGATCCCATGGCACAGGCTGTGTGCCCTTGGACAAGTTTCTTACCCTCTCTGTGCCTCCATCTCCTCTTCTGGCCAATGAGGATGACAGTGGTACCTGATTTATACGGGCACTGTGCACAGTAAATGAGCTGGTGCCTGTCAAGTTGTTAACAACGGTGCCCCAGGGAAAAAAGTCCCTGCCGTTGTTTTTACCACGTCTGGGACCTGTTCTCACTCGTGTCTCTGGAATCAGCTGAGTTGTCACCCTCTTCGGGGAGCCTTCCCTGATTTCCCACCTGCCAGCTGAGGTAGCGGCCCCTCCTCCGGCTTCTGAGTCACCCGACTCACCTCCGTCACCACCCTGTCGCCTGTGTGTTAACTCCTGTTTACTTGGCTTGCTCCCCTCAATAGGATGTCACTTCCTCTAGTCGAGAGGTTGGAAATGGATCACCTTCTGGCCCAAAACACAGGTGTGCCTTAGCTGGACTAGAGGGGAGTTTGGAAACATTTTCATAGGATGCTGCACTCTGGAAATAGGATGATTCTCTAAAAAATTAAGCCTATGAAAAAAACCTAAGAAAGCCCCTTTTAAAAATACAATCATTTCACATAAAAACCTGGACTGCCATTGGACAATCAGAAACTCTGCTAACACAGCCACGGGCGTCGCCTGCACCTGCAGGAGTGTCGCCCTCAGGCAGGCACCTGCTCCGAGTGTCCTGCAGGTCCGAGCCACCCACCTCGATCCGCTCTCAGCCTCTGCTCCGGAAATAAGGAGGTGATACAAGCCTCTGATCTAAATCAGGAAACCCTGGGGAGTGAAGGAGGGGTGCTGTTTATAACCACAGATGAGCCAGACAGCCCAGGGGAAACGAGCCATACACTCCCCCTAACTCTAGGGCAGGGATCCTGGGCATCTTTGCATTTCGCAGCACACATTTCCTGCCGAATGAATGCTCAATAAGTGACAAGAACAACAACTAGCATTTCTGGAGCCGTTGTTTAACGTGTTCACTCACTCAGTCCTCCCGAGAACCCTGTGAGGTGGGGACACTGAGGCAGGATATGTTAGTCACCTGTCTCAACCGTACAGGTGGGAAGGGGAAACCCAGGCAGTCTGAGTCTAGAAGCCTATGTGTTGGCTAAATCAGTGGACGTGCCTGCAAAAGGGAAGCTGCTCTGGGCTCAGTGTTCCTTTACAGAAGATGGACAGTAGGTAGGGTTAATGGTTCGTCTTTGCGTTTGGTAAGAGGAGGGTAACTAGAGCACATCTGTCACTCTGGTGTCTGATGAGACATGACTTATAACTGAAGTCTCGCCCACACTCCCTGCAAACACAGGGCTTCTCCCTTGTATGTGTCCTCTGGTGCTTGATGAGACTTGACCTATCCTTGGAGCCTTGCCCACAGCCTCTGTACTTGACTTTTACAATTCTTGATACTTCTTCCCCCATGAGTATATGATCCCCCCAGGATATATCATCACAGCACACGAAACGAATGTTTTTTGAAGGGAGAGATAGTCTGGGAATATTCTTTTGAAGTCCAGGAAAAAGGCAACTGTTTCTTAAAGAAAAGAGGAGAAAAGTAAGAGGGTGGGAGAAAGGGATTCTCCTCCCCAGCAAAGTGAGTGAAGAGTTACAGGGCAGGCACAGCAGAGGGGCAGAGACAGGAGAAGGGAAACAGAACAGGGGCCCCGGAGGCCCGAGGAGGCGTTGCTGAGAGAGGGCCCAAGAAGGCAAGAGGTGGCAGATTTTTAAAAATTCACGGTGAGACTTCAGCAGCTTCAGGCTTAGGAAGCCACCTGGTTGGCTGTGCTCGAAAGAACGTGCCCTTATTGAGGAAGGGAGAAAGAGGAGGAGACCCTGAGAAAGAGAGACTACAGAGATGCAGAGGCCAGGCTCAAATCCCAGCCTGGCCCCCCCCTCCCCGCCGGCTACTTTTCACCTTGGTTTCCAAGTGGGTGTTCCAGCCACAGGAGGGGAAGTGTTCAGACAGAGCTCAGCTGGTGGCGGTGACTCAGGGCCCCAGCCAGGCCCTTGCCAGCAACCCTGGTGGGTGGGTGGGGAGCCTCTTGCCCACAGGCCTGGCAGCAGCTGCTGGGTGTTATCAGGAGCTACAAGGCCGCAGGGGCTTGCATGGCAGGCCATGCAAATTCCCTCCAGGTGAGCCGCGGCCACGGGGTCCAGCTCCAGAGCCCTTTTGCTCTGCTGGTTCCATTCGATCTGGCCATCTTCTGAGTGCTTGTGATTTCAAGGTCAACAGTGCAAGGGAGACAGGCTTTCAGGGCAAGATCAGCCCAGCTGTAAAAGGCTGTCACCAAACAGTTTATTACTCACCTCCCTTCAGTCGTAAGCCCTGAGAGGGCAGGAGTCCTGTTGTGGACCCCACTGTGTACCCAGCACTGGACATGAAGGCTGGTATACAGTAGTGCTCAACAGCCGAAGGAATTAGCATGCGTTGAAATCTTCCTGCCGCCCCTGACTAGCCGTGTGACTCTGCCCAAGTCCCTTAGCCTCCCTGAGGTGTCACTTCCATCATCAGTATAGTGGGACACGGCCAATAAAAGTACAGACTAGGGGCGTCATCCCCCTCCTGCTGTGAAATCAGATAGCGGCACAGGAGTCGGAGGCTGGGGGCATCCACTCTGTAGGTGTCTCTCAAATATGGGGGGAGGTGCGATGGACGAGACGCTTTCATGTTTGGAAAGTCTGCAGCTTCTGTGGCGGGTAGTTCCAGGTGCGTTGTACAGATGTGACTTTTTAGGAAGACGGTGTGGTTATGTGGTTAAGGCCTCATGTTCTGGAGGCCCAATACCTGGGTTCAAATCCTGCTTCCACCCCTCGCTTCCTGTGTGATCCCGGGCAAGTCACTTGGTCTCTCTGAGCTTTTCTTCCTGTGTGTAAAATTGAGTCGTCGTGAGTTTTCAAGGAGGTCCATCCCAGACTGACCCTGGCACAGAGTAGATGCTCCAACATGTGTAAACCATGATCACTAGTTTCCACCCCCCAACCCCCTGAAGCAGACACGACTCCCCCCAGGGTGCAAAAGAGGAAACCAGAGCCGGCCAGGTGGGGAGGCGTGCCTGACGGTGGAACCCTAAGTAGACACCGACGTCCCCGAGGCCCACCACAGCTGCCAGAAATAAGGTGACGTATGGCCAGCCCCGCCTCCACCCGCGGCCCCCAGGGAGAAGTGAAACACGAACCCACCAGGGTAAGAAAGAGGAGAAGGAGCCAGCTGAGGTGAGGAGAGGCGAGTGGCCCCGAATCCTGTCAGAAGGACCGTCTAGGGCAAGGTCAAGTCCAGGCCGGTGAGAGGGTGGAGGTGGTGGGAGGATAGTGTGACAAGAACAGAGAGGGAAGTTGTTCGCATCTGGCTAGATACCTCAGCTGTGACCTCCTGTCTCTAAGGAGAGGGGTCCCTGCAAGATTTGCTTTCAAAACTCTCTTGGGAGAAAACTCATGGCCCCGATTCTTAGAAACTGCCCTCATCCCAAGACAATAAACAACTCAGCGGCTTTTTGACTTTCCGACCAGCACCCAGGGGTTGGCCTTCTGCCCGGTGTACCTTCAGCCTCTCATGAGCGTTGTCATTCCCTACGCTTTCAGCCTCCCCATTTGACAGATGAGAAAACTGAGGTTGAACCGAGGCCTCCGGTCCTAGCTCAGCCGTCACTAGCTCTTGGGTCCTAGTGGTTCACCAGCCAGGCCTGTTTTCCCATTCCTAAAGCAGAGGTGTTCAGGCCCCGTCTTCCCTTCCATCCTTCCTCTTCCCTTCCCTCCAGAGCAAAGGGTGTGGAATTCTAAGGCAAAGGTCACCTGACCAAGTGGTGTGGATTAGCCAACACCCCAGCACTGAGGTCAGCCTCTGGAAGCAATTTAAGATGGCCCAGGGATCTGAGATTCCACACGCCCACAGGCAAGCAGAAGTGTTCCCTCCCATGTAGGACGGCCTCCCTTTCTGAGCAATTCTGCTCTGATTCTGTGGGTGAAGCAGCTGTGCCTTCTGCAGAGCTCCAGTGCCAGGCTCATCGTAGGTCTTGGACCAGGCAAGATCCCTCCCTCAGGGAGTACTGTCCCAGCCTGTAACGAGCACCTTCCACGGGCCAGGCACCAGCCAACAGTAACCACCTCTCTCCCCATGCAGCAACCCTCAGTGAGGCAAACCCACACTTACTATACCCATTTTACACCCATGGAAGCTGAGGCTCGGAGAGGCACCTTGCCCGGGGTCATGCACAAGCAGACATTCAGACCCAACCTGGGTGACTCCTTCGGACAGAGCTGTTCCATTTAAATCAACACCAAGTGATTGGATTACGTGTCATTTTCTTTCTTTTTTATTAAAAACATTTCCCCCCTCTAATTACCTGTGCTTTGAAAGGCAGTAACCAATGGAAGCGTTGACAGATAACATGCTGTGTCGTCTGGAACTTGATTTAAACTAATCCAGTTTGAGGAGGGATATAAATCAAGCAAAACTGTCCATGAACTGATCGTTCTTGAAGCTGGGGTATTGGGTTGAGGTTCTCTTGACTGTTCTCTCCCATTCTGAATAGGTTTGAAAATGTCCTTGATCTTGTAAAAATGTAATTTAAATTTAACATGTGCAAAGTAGTGAATTGGGGATAAATTCACTACTGGGACAAGCTGTGTGCCATGCGGGCGGGGTGGGGGGGGCAATGTCGCCCGCCCCACAGCTGAAAGCATTTTAAGGTTGCCTTGAGAAGGCATTCATTACGGCCTCCTGGGTCTGCTCTCCCTGGACCACAAGGGAACAGTCTGCCCCCAAATTGGCAGCCACGTGAAGACAGCATGTCAGGGTTCTTGCAGCCATACTGCAGTTTTATGATGGAATTTGGGACCATATGTGGTTCATGTTCAGCCAGTCAGAAGATTTGAGGAATCTCTTATAAATGTTACCAGCAAAGGCACAGTGGCTGCCTGTGTTCTGTGACACCCAGAAAATTGGAAAAGATGGGACCTCTGACGTCTGTGTGTTGGCCACGGGTCCAGAAGTGACCCCGCTCCGCAGGCTCCCGGGGGCCCCGTGCTCAGTCCTCCTGCCTGTTGCCACTGTGCCCTGGGAGCTCCACTTGTCCTTCCAGGCCCCCCAGAAACAAGGAGACCCCCCTATTGACAGCCTCTCCTGTCTGCACCTGCTCCTTCCTCAGGCAAGTGGAATCAGCTCTCCACTGGCCTTCATTATATTGAACAACATTCATTTATTCAATAATTATTTATTAAACACCAACTATATGTACTGGGGTTACAGCATGGAGCCAGTAGATAGATAGATAGATAGCATGTACACCACGTAAGAAACATGGTCCCCGTGCTCCAGGAGCTTCTAATTTCATAGGGGGAGAAAGGCAATAATCCACTATGAATACTACTAATCATTTAATTACAATTCTGACAAGCGTTTTGGAGAAGCGTAGGAGCTGTGAGGCCATATAAAGAAGAACCTGGTCTGTTAGGGTGTGGGCACGCAGAGGATTCAGAGAAGGCTTTTGGGAGAGAATGATGTCTAAGCTGAGATCTGGAGATGGGAGGTATTCGATGTCCAAACAGGGAAAAGGGGCTGTTCCAGACAGAGGGAACAGTGTGCACAAAGGGCAGGGGGGCATGGCTTGTTGAAGGAAGTGGAGGAACAGTGTGTGGTCTGTGTACTCTGTGGAGTACACGGGGGAAGGAGATGGTGGCAGATTATGAAGGAGCTTGAAGGCCAAGTTAAGGATGATGGAGTACTCATGAGAGTGTGCGTTTGGGCGGGGGAGGTGATGTTATCCTTTTGAACCTAAGATGATCACTTTTGGGGCTGAGTGGATCAGAGCAGGGCAAATGCGAATGCTGCAGGGCTGGGCCAGCCCATGTGACACGTCTGTGAGAATTAGGAGAAAGCACCCCACCCCCAAGGAAGACATAGTTCTGTAGACCCATGCTTACAGAATGGAGCCTGGCCTGCTTTGCAGTGCCTCCTAACTCTGAGCCAGTACCCTTGTGCAGTGAACAACCTGTACAACTGTACACAACGGGCATGGATATTGGGGAACAGAGAAATCAGAAGACTGTGAAACATTTGTTGACAAGTCGGTTTAGTCCACTATAAACACCTTGACTTCTGAGTTCTCGAGCTCCACATTCATGTTTGCAGCTCCAGTGCTGGTAGGAGATGCTCCACATGTTTGCTAAGTGGATTCTTCTTTGGCCATTTTTTTTTTTTTTTTCCTTTAGACTTTCTGTTGTGTCGTTCTCTTCTTCTAAAGTCACAGTGGCTTCCTGTTCACGCGCACCTGTTAGGTGTTAGGAGGCACTGTGTCAGGCGCTTTGCCTTTTTAGTCGTCCAACTATCTTATCCTCTGTCCATTCGACAGAGACTGGGCCAGGGTCACATAGCTAGGAAGGTGGACAGGGACCTTTCTAAATCCTTAACAGGCAGGTCATGCTGTGTGTGACTCTGTCGAGTTCTTGGGGCGGGGTGAAGGTGGGGAGCAAGGGGGCGGCGGCATACCTTCTGGTAAGGATTCTTGAGGTTGAGTCTCCAAACCCGGAATCTTAGGATGTCACCGTTGAAAGGGATCATCTGGGGCCTCATTTTACAGATGGGCCACCAAGGCTCCGAGAAGGGCTGGAAACTGTTCAATGTCACTGAGTTAAGTCAGAGCCAAAGCAGGACTAGGAACCAGGTCCCTTGACAGGTTTGGAAGAATAAGATAGATATCAGGAGTAGAGATTAGAAGAGAAAGACCAAGGGAGGGGTCGCTCTCCGGGGATGGTATCTAACCGTGATGGGTATCAGTGAGGTGGCCGGGGTTAGCTCAGGACAACAGAGTCCTGGGTGACCATGTGAAGGGAAAGAGCAGGCAGAGAAAAGAGAACTTCCTCAAGGTCTGGGCAGGTCTCTAAACTGGAATCCATTTGGATCCAGCCTGTCTTTAGACTCTTTTTAAAAATTTTTAAGTTTTTGATTTTTTTTTTTGGAGTATAGCTGCTTTCCGGTGTTGTGTTAGTTTCTGCTGTACAGCAAAGTGGATCAGTCATGGGGGTGGGTGAGATGAATTGGGAGATTGGGATTGACATATATACACTATTATATGTAAAATAGATAACTCATGAGAACCTACTGGCCATAGGCCTTTCAGACAAAAAGTTGATTTCTTGTTCTGGGCTGATGGCCAGGAAAGACTTCACTGTCAGCAGGCTGTGGACGGCTGCTCTTAGGGTGCGGGGCAAGGTCAGAGAGGAGGCCTGGCTCCTCTTCCCGGGGCCTCCAGCCCAGGTGCCCTCTGAGGGCCCCATTCCAGTTTCCAGTCGGTGCCTGCCTGGGGTTTTCCTGCTTCTGGGTCTGCATCACAGCCCCTCTTATGTTACATCGCTTCAGGTCCCACTAAGCGTATGTCTGAGCTGGAAAATCCCCCGGAGCCCGCCCAGGCAGCCCGTGACCATAGCGGCAGGAAACTGTGACAGCGAGGCCCTCGGGGTATGAGGTTTATTCTTGGTGTGTGGTTGGGAAGGGCGGGACTGCGTGGGGGTGGATGGCATGGGATGGTCAGGAGAGAACAGCGAAATCCCCAAACGAGGAACCCCTCAGAGAATTTCCGGCCAGTCTTCTTTCCCAAAGTGGCCTCTGCTTGGAGCCCCCAGGACTGTCTCCCTGCGTTGGGTCTTCATGGAGCCTCCTGGGGGAACTTCTCAAGACCCAGGGTCCAGCCCCTCTATTTTAAATAGAGCAGTGTACATGTCAATCCCACACTCCCAATCTATCCCTCCCCACCAATGGCAACTTTATTTTAATGCACACATCCTCCTTGAGGAGCAGGTATTAATCCCATTTTACAGATGGGGAAACTAAGACTCAGGAGCACAGTGTTGTACACCTACTCATTCATCCACTGACTCATCAGATACTTACTGAGTCCCCACCATATAGTGGCCACTGTCCTGGATGAGCCAGAGGGACCCCAGAGTACAGGCCCTGCCTCAAGTTTACACGTATATGTTCTAATGGAGGATTCCAGCCATGAGCAAATAAGCCCATCGGTAAGGAAGGTACCTGCAGATTGGTATCAGGAGCATGCAGCGCGAGGAGATGGAGGGTCGGTGGGGGTATATGCAGAGGCCGCGCTGCACGGCTCACGGGATCTTAGTTCTGCAACCAGGGATCGAACTCGGGCTCCCACAGTGAAAGCGCCGAGTTCTAACCACTGGACTGACCGGGAATTCCCTATAGTGGTGTTTTAGAAGGGACGCTGGGGGAAGGTTTTCTTCACAGGTGACATCTGAGCTAGCTTTGGATGGGTGAGAAAGAGCCCAGGGAAGGTTGATCTCAGCAGGACCAACAGTGAGAGCAAAGGCCCTGGGGTGGGAAAGGCCTGGTGGGTTAACAGGAGCCCCAAGGAGGGACTCATGTGAACAGGGAGGAGCGTGGGAGGAGGGGAGATGGGAAAGCAGGTGGGCCTGGGTCACAGCGGCCTTCCAGACCCCAGGGAAGGGATGGAGGCATCGGGGGCTGTCAGTGGCAGAGGCTGGGTTTTAACCCATAAATCCAAGCCTCCGTGGCCAGCCTGGGCTCTGCCCCATTAGCCCAGGCCTCCCTTGACTCTGAGCTAGGCTTGGAGGAGGGGGAGAGGGGAGGCCGGCTGGGACCCCACCTCTGCTCATGGTGTGTCATAGGACAGGCAGAGCCGCTCCCCGTTTCCCAGCTTCGGAGCCTGTCGGGCCTGTGGGTTCCCCACTGACCAACAGGAACAAATCCGGGGGGCATCGGACAATCAGCCCTAAGGAAGGAGCCGCTGTTCCAACCCGGGACTCCGCCTTGCCGGCTGCCCCCAGACTTCTGGGCCTTCTCCCTTCCTCCACTCACTGTTCCCTCACCATCGAGTCGGCATCGGCTCCACCTGGGTTCAAATCCTACCATCAGAACCAGTGGGACAGTGAAGGAGTCATTTCGTTGCCCCCCTCAGCCTCACTTCCCTCACCTGTGAAATGGGCTCACACCTGTCTGCTCTGCTAGGGCAGTGGGGGAACGTTAAATCTGACGCGAGTGCTATCAGCAAACACGGAGAGCCTGCTCTGGGCCAAGCTTGCGCTCATTGCTCTGCGTGCGGTGTTTACTTTATCGTCATGTGGACAACGTGGGGTAGGGATTGTTATGGGAGCCAGCTCTGTGGGCACACGGCCCGTGCAGTCGTGCAGGGCCACCACACACTTCCAAGGGCCCTACACTGGGTTTTAGACTCAGCCACTGCTGTCTTGAAATTTTTAACAATTTTTTGACAAGGAACCCTGCATTTTCATTTTGCACTGGGCCCTGCAAATTATGTAGCTAGTTCTGATTATTATGTATTCATTTATACATTCAAGAGATGTTTATGGAGCCAGGCATGGCTTAAAGGCCCTGGAGAGAGAGGAGTGAACAAAACAGAATTCCCCACCTCCATGGAGTTTACTTTGCATTACTTGGTTCAGAGAGGGTAAGTTATTTGCCCAAGGTCACACAGTGAAAAGGGGGTGCCCAAGTTACAACTCAGAGCTCTTAACCACAGTACCATTTCCCCTTCAGCCGAAGGCTGGAAAGTGTTTAACAGCACACCAGGCAAGGAAATAGCCACAGAGTTCTAAGTGCTTTAGATGTGTTAACTCATTGCAACAGCCTATTTTAGAGACAAGGAAATGGAGGTCAGAGAGGATAGGTAACTGGCCCAGAGTCACACTGCTGGTAAGGCAGAGTAGAGGTGAGACGAGGAGCTCAAGTAGACTGGCTCAGGGCCACGCTCCTAGCCCCTCCAGCACACTGCCTTTTGAAGGCATCACTCAGGAAATGGTGGCTTTTTATAACTCTTTTAATCACCACCATTTTTGTTTTTGTTTCCGGAGACTCCACGCAGCCACGAGGAGTGATCCCACCCAGAGTGACCCATATCACTTTGTGCGGAATGAGAGGATTAACAAATGGTTGAGCAGATTCCGTCCAACTATGGGGGTCACATCGACAGCTGCCCGCCTCCCCCGACCCCAACTCCGACATGATTTACCACCGGGTCCTTGACATCCAACCTTCGTTGCCTTGCCTTCAGCCAGTGATGAAACCTCGCCATGTTCAGGATGTAGAAAACAGGGTCTCACCTCCCAGGAAACAGGCCAGGCTGACGGGAGGGGGCGCCGCGGGGAGCAGTGGTTCACAACGATGGTTATCGCTGAGTACAAGCTTTCCTTTTCCTCCCTCCGTGATGACAGGGCTTGTCCTAGGGGCGCCCTCCCCTCGAGGCTGTCACTGTTTGGAGGGTGTCGTCTCCCATGCTTGGGCTGATTTGAGGAACTGATCAGTCTGGCAGACCTTAAGCCCTGGGTGATCTCTGGGGCTCTGCCCAGACTTCCCACTCTCCTCACTGGTGTGTGACAGGCTCTGTCATTCATTCATTCCTCAACAAGTAGTTACTGAGTACCTACTATGCGTCAGTTACTCTTCTAGGAACCGGGTATACAGCAGAGAATAAAGCAGACAAAAATCCCTGCCCTCGGGGAGCTTATATTCTAGTCCAGGATATTGCCAGCTGGGACTTCGTCGGATTGGATGGCAGACATTGAGAATTTTCCTTTCTTGGGCACTGGATATTTTTTCACTCTTATAAATATTATCAAGTTTTGTCTAGGACACAGTTAGGGTACTTTTTGTTTCAGGTAGGAGAGTAAATCTGGCTCCTGTTACTCCATTTTTGCCAGAATCAGAAGTTTTTCCTTATGAGAAAGCCTCTAGGCCTGGGAAGGGCAAGAGTTAAAAGCTTATCAGTTATTTATACCTTCATATGAATGAGTTTAGGAGCTCCTTTCTGAAGCACTGTGGTTATAGGAAGTGAGGAACGAAAGACATTACATTAGAATATAGGACTTAGGAGATAAATCCAGAAGTTCTCATACAGCCATAATTTCATTTGAATTCATTATCATCTTGCAAATCTGCCAACAAGTCAGGTGCTTCTATTTTCATTTTACAGTGAGGAAGGTGAAGCTGGGAGAGCTTAAATGACTAGCTCAGTCACACAGCTAGTTAAGACTCAGAGCTACTGACTTCTACCCTCGAGCTCCTGCTAACACATTGTGGGTCAGGGGTCACCATGGGGAGGGGAGAGGGCAAAGGGCATCTGTGACCCCCAACACTCGTGCTGATTTGGTTATTTCTCATAACTTCTGCCTCAGCTTCCTAGGGGCATAAGTCAGCACGGCGCATGTTCCCTGAGCAGCAGCTACAGCTTAGAAAGACAGAAAGAGAAATCAGACCAGAATGTCAATTCCACGAGGGCAGGGGCCACATCCGTTTGGTTTACCCCTCGGGCCCCCATGCCTAGAGCAGCACCTGACCCCTAGTAAGTTTTCAAGGCCTATTTGTCAAACAACAGAACACGACGGAATGGATTTGGGGAATAAACAGACCATGAGGAACACCTGCCTCAGTTGCCTTATCAGTAAAATGGAGACAAGTCTCTGCCTTTTAATGCTGTTTTGATTTCGTTGATGTATTGTATGCTTCATGAGGGCAGGGGATTTTGTCTGTTTCACTTACACACTGCTGTGTCCCCAGCATCTAAAACAGTGCCTGTCACATAGTAGGTGCTTAAGAAATATCTGCTGGGTGAACAGGTGAGAGTGAAATATCTAGGTTTTGGTGAACGTGTAGCATCGGGGTTAAGACCAAGGAATTTGAAGTCAGAGCTGAGTTTGCCTCCTGGCTCTGCCACTTGCTAGCTATATGACCTGGAAGATGCCTGTGAACCTCAGTTTCCCCATCGCTTACACTAAGGAGTGTCATCGTCTCTACATCCAGGTGTCCTGAGGATTAAGTGAGGTTGTGCAAATAAAGTTCTTAGCATAGCTTAAGGAACAAAGAAAATGCTCCAAAGTTATAAAGTTCTCGCGTGTCTAAGAGTGAGGGTGCAAATTTTTTAAAAAGATTTAAAACAGTTTTTAAAAATTGAAATGTAGTTGACGTACAATAGCTTGTTAGTTTCAGGTATTTTACATAATGGTTTGATATTTGCATACTTCATGAAATGATCACCACGAGTGGTCTAGTAACCATCTGTCCTCGTACAAAGTTATTACAATATTATTGACCATATTTCTTATGCTGTACATTATATCCCCATGAGTTATTCATTATATAACTGGAGGTTTTTACCTCTTTATCCCCTTCACCTACTTCCCCCACCCCCGAAGCCCTCCCTTCTGGCAGCCACCTGTTTGCTCTCTGCATCTATGGGTCTGGTTTTTTTTTTAACTTTTTATTTTATATTGGAGTATAGCCAATTAACAGTGTTGTGATAGTTTCAGGTGCACAGCTAAGCGCATGAGTCTGTTTTGAGGGTGCCTTTTTTAAGGGCTGTTTTTCTCCGGAAGGGCTTTTATCCCTTGGACTCCTCCGAAAGACCCCAGAGGTTGTTCTCCTGAAAGATGAGGCTGCATGGAAAATAAATTCCTATCAGATCTCCATTGACATTTTAGGTGCTCCTCAAGCCTGCAGGGCAGGGCCCCATCCTGCCTTACGCTGGCTTGATCCTGATGCAGCCAGATTCACCGTGGGGTCACCAGGCTCTGCTCGACTGCCCTGGTCTTCTGCAGCCCTTTGAAGTCGGGCTGTGTCTTTTCTTGTCTCGTGGTTGGCTGGGCCTCAAAGCTCACAAGCAGGCCGTTCCGCACCAGGGTGCAATGGGTGCTCGAGAGATCTCCAGCAGAGATAGGGAGTGAAATCTAGTCCTCCAGCAAAGACAGCTGCAGATAAAGTGACCACCCCGGGCTCTGCCATCCCCACTGAAGCCCTTCAACCCTCATCGATGGATCTAGTCCAAGTCTGGGTCTTGGCCTACTCACAGGCCAGAGTTCTGGGTCTTTCTGGTCTTAACTCTTTGGGCTGTAGACGCCATGAGTGTAGGTCAATTTTTGGTTTCGCAGCTTCGGTCATTATCAAGGGAAGATTCTGTGGCTTTGAAAAGAGTGACCAATGAGGCTGACCTTCCTCTGGTCTGCAAGGGTGAGGGAGCAGCTCGGAAGAGTGAATGGGGGGCCTCTGACACCGAGGGGGTAGCAAGATGCAGAAGATGAAGTAGGTAGGGTGCTGGGCACAGAGAAAGCTCTCAAGTCCTGAAAACAATTATTACGTGAGTTTGAGAATAAGGAGATTCCAGACCGAAGTGTCCATATCTTTCTGGTTTTTTTTTTTTTTTTTTTTTTTTGTGGTATGCGGGCCTCCCTCTGCTGTGGCCTCTCCCGTTGCGGAGCACAGGCTCCGGACGCGCAGGCCCAGCGGCCATGGCTCACGGGCCCAGCCGCTCCGCGGCATGTGGGATCCTCCCGGACCGGGGCGCGAACCCGGTTCCCCTGCATCGGCAGGCGGACGCGCAACCACTGCGCCACCAGGGAAGCCCCCATATCTTTCTTTTGACATTCAAAAGTCCTACCCATCTTTAAGGCTCATTCACAACCCACTTATTTGGAGAATTTTATGGAGCTTAAATTTCTCCCAGCCTCACTACTACATGGCTCTCCTCCCCATCTGCTCTGCTCCACTTAAACTTAAACAAGCTCTCCTTAAACACATGTATATGTGTGTGTCTGTAACTAGCTTGTGTGCTTTCATTCATTCATTCAGAAACAGGCAGTATAGTCCAATGGTTAAGAGTGCACATGGGAACCAGGTAGCTGGAGGTCGCTCTGACAGTTACTACCTGTGTGAGTTCAGCTAGTTACCCACTTTTTCTCTCTGCCTCAGTCTTCTCATCTCTAGAGTGGGCATAATAGTACCGACCTCATCAGGTTGGGTGATGGTTAGCTAAATGACTACCTACAAAGCATTCAGAACAGTGCCTGGCACATAGTAAGTACTCAATAAATAAGATACCATTCTTATCCTTCTTCAGCAAACATTTATTAAACATCTCACAACGCTGTGTGTATAACTGTTACTGGGCTCGTGGAGAGAAAAGATAATGCCTGCCTTCCTGAACTCTCACTTTAGACTCCGCACCAACCTTTGGTAATTTCCCTTCTTTATCGGCAGGAAAATGTTTACTGATAGATTCATGAATGAAGGACAATTATTCCTTCCCTGATCAGAGCTTGAACTGCCCAGGGTTACTTTTGTCTTGTGTGCATTGTCTTAAGGACCAAAGGGTTTACAAAGCGCTCTCCCACTTACATACAAAGTTATTTCTTCTCCCCTGAGGCTCAGTTTCCTCAATGGTAAGATGGGAAGTGGGTGGTAACTTCTGCCTTTTAGGGTTTGCAGAGCAAAAACAAATGAGGCAAAGCTCATGGAGGCATCGCCTTGCGTAGGATAAAAGTGAGGACAGCCTCTCACAACCCCAGTGAGAGTTTCCTAGGAGGGCAGGGCCAGCTTCTTGGTCCCTGACAGGATAACACACACTAGGGCCAAGTGCAGGGTCTCTGTCACTTCATTAACCAACAGTTTACACAGCAGACCCAGTGAGAGTCAGAACTATAATGATTGTAAGCCTCAGAAACTCCTCTGCAACAGCTCAGGCAAAAATAGAAATGTGGGGTGATGACTCTGGGGGTAATTGGTGTATGCACAGGAAAAGCAGAAGTGCAGCCAAGGCCTCAGGACGGCTAAGGGGCTCACTCATGTGTTATCTTGCTGTCTGTCTCTACCATCTTATCTCTTCTCTCTCTCTGCCTGTCAGCTCTATTCCCTCAAACCAGCTCCCTCTATGTGGCAGCGAACATGGCCATCAAGAGCATCCTGTTTCCTTAAAGAGAAACTGAATTTTCTTCCCTAGATCCAAACCAAAAATGAAAAAAAAATCTCATGGAAAGATTCTGATTGGCTCTCCTTGGGTCATGTGTTTCTTCCCAGGATCAGTCAGCTATAGGGGGTGGAGGGCACCAAGGGGAGATGGAGTTGCACAGCACAGACACAGACACTAGGGGCCTACCCAGCTATCAGGACCCCAGTCGGGGAGCCTCCACTTCAGCCCCTGAGAATGTCTGAGGCTGTCCTCTTACCACACTTAGCACGTTTATTGTGCCCTGGCCTGAATGCATGTTGTTTCCCCCAGTAGATTATAAGCTCCACAAGAACAAAAATGATATTGGATACTCTTTTTAGTCTTCTCTCTTCCCCCTCACCCTGCCCATCACACATAGGATGGCACCCTTAAGCACACTGCTAGTCACATGGTCATGGAACGTCCCAGATAAGAGATCACACAACTAAGGCACAGAGACAGAAAGCAATTTGCCCAAGGTAACACAGCTCAAAGTAGATGCCAGGTCACCTGCCCTGCGATTTCTGATTGCTTTCTCTCTCTCTTCGGGTTAAAGGCTCCAATCCTCATTCTTACAAGGAAGCCTCTGCATAGCTCAGTCACTTCCTGCCTCTCCAGGCTTATCTCATACACGCTATACATCTTCAAGGTGGTTATTATTTTTATTGCTATCCCTATCGTCGCTGGAGGCACCCACATTGATCCACTTCCCTCTCATTAGAGATAAAGGAATTTCTGACTCTGCATTCCAGCCAGGGGTAACTTCTTTCTCAAATCTGCCTCACCACCGCCTCCCTTCAGAGCTTTTGCACTTGGAATTTCCTCTGCCTGGAACACACTTTGCTAGGGCTGCCGTAACAAAGGACCACAAACTGGGTGTCTTAAACAACAGAAATTTATGGTCTCAAGTTCTGGATGCTGGAAGTCTGAGATCAAGGTGTCAGCAGGGTTGGTGCCTTCTGTTCCAGTCCTCTCTCCCAGCTTCGGGTGATTTGCTGACCACCTTTTATTCCTTGGCCTGTAGATGCCTCCCTCTGATCTCTGCCATTATCTTCACATGGCATCCTCCCTGTGTCATATCTGTCCCATGTCCAAATGTCCCCTTTTGATAAGGACATCAGTCACATTGGATGAGGGCTCACCCTCATGACCTCATGTTAACTTGATTACCTCTGTGAAGACCCCTGTTTCCAAATTAGATCACACTCTGAGGTGTTGGGATGTTAGAACCCGAACCTCTCTTTGGGGGGGGACACAGTATAACCCATAACAAACACCATTTTTCACCCCCTTCCCACCCAACCAGACATCCTCCTTATCCATCCCATCTCAGGCGAGCCTTCTCTGAACACCGCAGACCTCACCCAGCCCTGCTGTCTGCCCTCGTGTATTCTTCCTTCATATTTGTTGTGGATGGCTGGTATCTGCTTGTGTTGTGATCTGGTCAGTACCTGTGTCTCCCTCAGATGCTCCTCTTCGTGAAGGCAGGAGCATGACTGTTCTGTGCGCCACTGCAGCCCCAAAGCCCAGAACCTGACTGTCAGTAAAGGGTATCAGTAAATGCCCGCAGCCTGAATGAATGAACGATTGAGAGATTAAGCTTCACTAATCACAAAAGCAAAGAGAAGTTTCTAAGCAAGGCCCTCAGAGTCAGAGAGATTAGTATTTCCTCTGGAGAGAAAGAATTTGCTCCAGAATCCGCCAAGGGCCAAAACCCCACCCTCACCTCTTGACTAATGGTCATGGCCTCTGCCTCCTACCCCATCACCCCGGGAGAATCCACTCAGCATAGCTTTGCAGGGAAGGCCTCAGGAACCTCGGGGAAGCTGGAGGTGAGTCAGAAAGGCTGGTTAAGTGAACAGCTCTGAAACCTGACCCTCGGCATGGAGCTCGGGGGAGGCGGGTTCGCAGAAGGTAACAGCGCTTGCTTTAAAATTCAAGGGGCCTGAGGGAGCATCATCTTGCAGAAAAGCACTCTAGTTGGTAAGGGGCCAAGTGTGGCCCAAGCTCCAGGTACCCGGGGTTGCTCTCCCACCACTGCCTGACAGCGTGGATTTTGTCGGGTCCACCCCTCCCCCCGGGGCCATCCTGCACTCACCTGCGTAGGAGATGCAGCTTTAACCTTTGTGGCCTCTACTCTCCCTTGTGTGGGTGGAGAGACCAGGTGGATACGTCGAGAGACCGTCATCTGGCTCAACTGAAGCAAGTCGAGCTACCGCCCCATAAAGGAATTCCAGCCCCCGAGCTTCCCAGGACCCCTGGGGAACACCTCATAGGCAGCAGAATCCCAAAGGGAAAAAGGAAGGCCTCCTTAAACCTAGCTCAGGACGAGGGCCAAGCCGGAAAAAGTGACTTGCGGGCCAGTCACCACGATTTTCCCCAGCGAAAGGCTGACTCATTGCAACAGGCCTGGACTGGCTGGGACTCGAGCCGGTGGCTTGGAACATGCCTGGGCAGTGAACGCCTTGTCTAAAGGCTGGGTGGTGAGAAGCTGCGGGTCAGGGGAGCTGAGGCCGCGGCCCTGGGGAGCACCCGCGCACCCGCGCGCAGCCTGGGAGCCCGAGGGAAGCAGGGGGAGGGGGGGTCCCTATTTTCCCTCCCCCCTCAAACTCTTGCGGGCCTGGCATAGCACAGCAGGAGCTGGGTGAGGTCTGGAGGGGCCCCAAGACCGCAGGGGAATTAAGTCCTAATGTCCTAAGACATACGTGTTATGGTGTTTCCTCCCCATAGGACATGCAAACAGAAACCAAGGCTAAACTTAAATGTAGAGAAAACTGATAAGGTCTTGATTTGCTTCATGAGCATTTATCTCCGTGCTTTCCTTCGAAATATCAAAGTGGAACTATTTTCCAGTGTGGGGGAAGATGGAAGGGAACTGGGGCTGCTTTCCTAGCGCCCTGAGCACATGTTCAGTCTGCCCTTGGGGTGATTTGGCATGATGCAGAGTGCGGAGTTTGACTCTGATGGACCCCCCAGGCCCCCTTCCCTCCTCATGCCATTGTCCATGTTGACATCCAGGGCTTTTTGGCAAGGACTTTTGAGTCATGCGTTGGTTTAAATCCTGGCTGTGCCATCTGCTTGCTGTGTGACCTTGGGTAAGTCACTTGATCTCAAGTGACTAAATTTCTGTACACGTCAGATGGAAAGTACACAGGATAAATGCACGCTTAGTGCATAGCGCAGCACATGGCACAGAGTCTGGCTTATGTACAAGATCTCTTCCAGCTTCTCCGTTTATGCCCTACAAAGCTGCTTTTTAGGAAAAAATGGTGTCAGTCATTCACACTTTAGTGTGAATAAGCTCCTGTCAGTGTCATTCCTTCTTTTCATTTATTTACTCAACAAATGCCATGTACCTGCCTGGTACCTCATTTGAGTGAGGTGCTACTACTCTATGTACAGATTTTTGTTTTTATCCTCACAGCAGTCTCTGCAAGATCACTAATATCCCCATTTGGTGGTGGAGGAAACTGAGACTCAGGGAGGTGAAAGAACGTTCCCAAGCTCAGACAGCAGAGCCTTGTTCCTTCAGGAAACATTGACTGAATTTCTGCCCTGTCTCGGAATGGGGACTACGGGCATAGCAGGCAGTGAGTCACGCCCCCATCTTACGACCCTCTTGGGCTACCGGCTGTATTTGCACATTTCTGTTATCATTCTAATTGTTAAAGTCCCTGAAAACCTTGTGCCTGTGGTCAGGGAGCGCCTTCCCCTTCCCTCCAATTGCCTGTCACAGGGAGTTGCCTTCTTCCTAGTGTGTAGGACTGGCCCTGCCCAAGGCTGAGCTGCCAGATCAAGAAAGCCTCCTGCCTTTTCTTTCCACATCATTTTCTGGGGCTCTGCTGAGTAGATTTCCAAGACTACCTCAGAATTGCGTTCTTCTCCCTTCTTTTGCACTTCACGAAATAATATGTATTACAGAAATAACACACGTTCGTTGTAAAAGAGAGAGACAGAGACAGAAGAAAAGAAAATAAAGAAAAGCAAAACTTTTCAAAGTAACAGTAACTCCAAGTCTTGCTGAGATGGTTAAACTTTTGTTGTATTGTCTGCCAGACCTTTCTCTTATGCAATTAGAATATAATTAATAGTGAGAATGATAATAATGATAACACTAATTTTAACTAACCCTGACTTGAAGCTTCCTCTGTACCAGATACCGTTCTAAGCACCTTAAAAATTTTAACTCATTTATTCTTCACAATAGCTCAGTGAGCTGATTATTACTGCCCTCGTTTTACAGGTGTGGAAATTGAGGCAGAGGGAGAGAACATTTAAAAGTGTACATGTTACTCTTTGTTTTTAAAATGGGAGCATTCTGAAAGCAGAGTTTTGTGACCTACTTTTCTCCCCTTAACAATTGTAAATTTACCTTCTCAATTGTACTTTTTCATGCCCGTTTAGCGTTCCAACCTTCATGCATACCATGAATTATTCAACCAGTGTCCTGTAGGCCACTTTTCTGATTTTCAAGGTTTTTTTTTAACTATGAATGACACAGAGATGTCCATCTTTGTAGCTTAATCTTTGAAAACCTGATGAATCCCTCCCTGTGATAACTCCTGGAAGTGGAATCACCTCGTCTCGAGACATACCTGTTGCAAGGCTTCTGGCGTCCCTTGCAAATTTTCTCCCAGAGCAGTAAGACTCCTGGGAGGCTAAAGGGATGTGAACTGTCCCAGCCCCATGGAGGACAGCTTTGGTGATACCCATCAGAATGACAGATGCTCATGCTATGACCCAGCAGTCCCACTTCTGGGAGTTTATCCCATAAATATCATTATATACATACAAAGTGACATCCATATGTTACAATTAGTCACTGCAGCCCTGTTGGTAATAGTGAAGGGTCGGAAATAACCCAAATGTCCGTAATAAGGAACTGATCAAGTAAATGACAGTATATCTATACAGTGAAATCATATGCAGTTGTAAAAAGAATTCCAAGCCTTTCTATGTATTCAGGGGAATAGCTCCCCAATATATAATAGGTTAAAAATAAGTGCAGGCTATTTAAAATAGCCAGGACATGGAACCAACCTAAGTGTCCATCAACGGATGAATGGATAAAGAAGATGTGGCACATATATACAATGGAATATTACTGAGCCATAAAAGGAAATGAAACTGAGTTATTTGTAGTGAGGTGGAAGGACCTAGAGACTGTCATACAGAGTGAAGTAAGTCAGAAGGAGAAAAACAAATACCGTATGCTAACACATATATGTGGAATCTAAGAAAAAAAAATGTCATGAAGAGCCTAGGGGTAGGACGGGAATAAAACACACACCTACTAGAGCATAGCTAGAGGGGTGGGATAGGGAGGGTGGGAGGGAGGGAGACGCAAGAGGGAGGAGAAATGGGGATATATGTACACGTTATAGCTGATTCACTTTCTTATACAGCAGCAACTAACAAAACAATGTAAAGCAATTATATTCCAATAAAGATGTAAAAAAAAAAAGTGCAGGGAGAGACAAATTAAAGGTCTGGGTCTATCAGATACAAACTACTATGTATAAAATAGATAAGCAACAAGGATATTTTGTATAGCACAGGGAATTATAGCTATTATCCTATAATAACTTATAATGGAGTGTAATCTGCAAAAATACTGAATCACTATGCTGTACACCTGAAACTAATATAATATTATAAATCAACTATACTTCAATTAAAAAAATGTGTGCAGAATGATATAAATAGCATGCTACTTTTGTACGAAAAAAGGAGGCAAATGATAGCCCTCATTTGCAGTTGCATGTATAAACACTGATAAGCTCTAAGGTAAGTTAAAACAGTACCTACCTGCCTATTTACGGTGATTTTGGCTGGTCCAGAGGGATCAAGATTAAAGACAATGGATCAAGACAGGAGAACAGTTTTTTTCGCCGATCACTTTTTGTGCTTTTAGATTCTGAAACTATGTTGTACTTCTATTCAGAAAATCCTAGCTCTTAAAATTTCCCTTCCGGTATTCTTAAATTTTTTTTAGGTATGATAATGATGTTGTAGTAATTTTTTTAATAGAATACTTATTTTTGAGAGATAGTGAAATATTTACAGATGAAATTATATAATGTCCCGATTTGCTTCAAAATAATATTTGAACGGAAGAAGCAGAATAGTATATATATTACAGATGAAAGTGATTGGACGTGAATTGATGACCGTCAAAGCTGAAAAGCTGATACATAGAGGATTCAGTATGCTCTTCTGTTTACTTAAAAACCTAATTTATTGAGGTGAAATTCACATAAAATCAAGCACTTTAAAGTGAACAATTCAGTGGCATTTAGTACGTTCACAGTGTTGTGCAGCTACCACCTCCGTCTAGTTCCAAAACATTTCCATCACTTCAAATTAAAACCCTGTACCATTAAGCAGTTTCCCCCCATTTCTCCCTCCTTCCAGCTCCTGGAAACCATCTGCGTTCTCTCACTTATCTATTGTGGACTTATCTATTCTTGATATTTCATATAAATGGACTCATAGTATTTGTGACTTTTTGTGTCTGGCTTCTTTTACTGAGCATAATGTTTTTGAGGTTCATCCATGTCGCAGTTTGTGTCATTCTACATGTACATGTTGCAGTGTAGAGCATGTAGTACTGCGTTTCTTTTCAGTCCTTTGCGTGTATATATACCACGTCGTGTTTATCCGTTCATCCGTTGACGTACATTTGGGCTGTTTCCACTTTTGGGCTATCGTGAATAGTGCTGTTGGGAGCGTGCTTGTCCGTGTCCTTGTCAGAGTACCTGTTTTCAGTTTTTTGGAGTCTATACCTAGGAGCACAATCGCAGTTATATGGTCGTTCTATGTTTAACTTTTTGACACGTCACTCAACTGTCCTCCCCGGCAGCCGAACCATCTTACATTCCCACCAGCAATGGAGGAAAGTTCCAGTTTCTCCACGTCCTCGTCAACATGTTTTTCCTTTATTGTAGCCATCCTAGTGGGTGTGAGGTGGCGTCTCGTTGTGGTTTTGATTTGCGTTTCCCTGGTGACTAATGAGGTTGGGCATCTTCGCGCGTGCTCCTTGGCCATTTGTACATCTTCTTGGGAGAAAAATGTCTGTTCCAGTCCTCTGCCCGTGTAAAAATTGGGTCATTTTTCTTTTTGTTGTTTCTGTCTACTTTCTTATAGGTCTTAAATTCTCCCCAGTAAAAAAAAACAAAAGGTGCAAAAATATTAGACATTTTATTAAGAAACACACATCTCCCCTCCCCCCGCCCCCCGGGAAAAGTAGTAGTTTTCCCTCCTTTTTACCCCAGTTGAATTCCCCAGAGATCCTTGCATGATCCCTACCTCCATATACCATCCGTAATCTGGTTTCCAAAAAAACCGTATTTGCTCTCCAAACCGATAAATAAGCACAGGTGTCTTCCCTTTCACCCTCTTACAGGTAGGTGCAGGGTGGAACAGCGGGGCTCTTAGGAGTAGCCGAGGCTGGCTGTCCCCATCACTTTGGCCACAGCCTGAGGCCAACCCCCCACCTACCTCGCAGGCTGGTGACTCATTCCCTGAGGGCCCCGTGGAGAGCAGAAGAAACCTTCTGGGACCCAATCCAGCCACATCACAAGACTGGATGGCCCAGCGTGTCGGTGGCTTGCATAGCCAACGGGAGAGGCTTCACCCAGCTCATGTTCTGCTGTGGCAGTCGGGCCAGACAGATGGCTTGGGATAAGTAGGGGGGGGTGTTGCCGAAGGGGGGATTTGGCTCTGAGTGGCCTCAGCCTCCCTCTGGAACCCGGAGAAGGAGGTAGGTGAGGTGAAGGCCGTGCTTGAGGAACGGGCTGTAGTTTGGTGCCTTCCAGACATTCTGTGATGTTTTTTAGCAATGGAACTCCTGCTCAAACAAACCTTTACGATATTTAGGACAGAGAAACAGGAAGCTGCTCCAGCTAAAGAGGGGTTGAGAAGCCCAGAGCCTTCCCTCCCTCCATGCCACGTGGCACTCGGGGGAGTTCCGCGTCTCTGGGGAACATGCCGGTCCCGTTAACGCAGAGTCTTTATATGCAACCACTTGGGAACTCAGTGCGGTCTGTCTCTTGGAGCCTTGAAGGGGCTCCAGAGGCCCGAGGAGAAACCTGGCAGCCCGGCAAGCTCCAGCCTGAGATTCTGACCCCCCTTCCACACAGAGAAGAGACGTCTTGCTTACCGCTCACCAGCCATGTACTGGGGAGCTGACCAAGGGCTGCAGAGATGGGCCAGGGTGTGCGTGGGCTGCAGGAAGCTGCAAGGGACGGGAAGGAGCTGCAGGGGCCTGGCCTCCAAGCCTTCCAGCCTCCGTTCCAGCAAGAGAGCTGGACACTCGGTCTCAGCCTCCCTCCCTGCGTCCAGCGGAAGTGCCTCATCCCCAGCGGCCCATAGGTAACTACTGCCCCAGGCATCTCTACCTGCCCCTCTCCTAACCTTAAGGGAGATGTGAGGGAGGGAGCGGCCCCTCCTCCCACCCCAGAAAATTTGACATCGAATTTCCTCAAACCCAGACTCTGGTTCTCAGCGTAGTCAACCTAAGTGCCCAGCCCGCCCCAAGCCCCAGTAGTCCGGCAGGGTTAGTTCTTTAATTAGAGAATGGGCCCATTTTTGGCCGCAGGATGGTATGTGGGGACATCTGTCAGGAAGCAAATAAAGAGTCCGGCGAATAACTTTACCCTGAGCTTCAGTTATCTCCTCCACCCACTGGGGATCATAGTACCTATTCCATGGGGCTATTTTGAGGATTAAAGAAGATAATGCATGCCCAAGCCCAGCGTCACAGCAGCTCAGTTTAGAAGCACTTCTATACCAGAGAAAGGGCCTAGCTCTGTCCTTCACACGATGTGTAACCTCTGATGAGGCTCAGATTTCCCCTCTCTGAGCTCCAGTTTTCTCACCTCTTATTAAATACCTACCCTTCACAGTTGCTATAGGAAGTAGAGATAATTCACATAAACTGCTTAATATAGTGCCTGGCATAGGGAGAGTACTCAAAATATTGTAGTAACTGAGGCAATTGTTATACTTCTACTATTATTATTTTTATGATTACCATTACTGTTATTTAACGAGAAGGGCAACGGGGTTTTGTAGTTAAGCGCATAGACTCTGGAGCCAAATTGCCAAAGTTTAAATTCCAGTTCACCACCGGAGCTGTGTGACTTCAGGCAAGTTACTTAGCCTCTCCTTGCCTACATTTTGTTAACCATATAAGGAGAATAATAATTAAACCTACCTCATGGAGTTGCTGTGAAAATTAAGTTTTTGTACATGGAGTGCTTTGAAGAGTGCCTGGCAAATAATAAGTGCTACAAACTGCTGCTAGTAATAGTAGTATTGGTATTACTACTACTCTGCACAACCAGATTCTGAAAGCTTTCCCCTTGGATCCAATTAAGAAGAGGCAGGAAACTAACACATTCACCATTCCGCTAATGGTTTAGTGACTCAGAAGCTGTGTGACCTTGGGCCAGTTAACTCCCCTCTCTGAGCGCGCCTTTATCTGTCTCCAAAATGTAAATTATAGTAGTGGTCCTTCTAGGTTGTTAGGCTTCATTAATGAGCCATGACGCGTGGGAAGCTTCTAGCTTCTAGTTAATTAGGCTCTTTTTCCAATGCCCTGCCTAAATCCAGCTCCCCCGCCCCAGCAAGCCTTCCCTCCCCCTCCCCACCCAACCCCGGGAGAACGCTCGGATTCCCTCCCGCGGGGCGCGAAGGGGGGCTGCCCGGCGCCCGATGCCAGGCCCTATTCTGGGGGCCGAGCGAGCCCGCGACCGTGCCAAGCTTCCCCGGGGATCAGGTTTCTGCTGACGCGGTGCCAGGCACGTCTGCTTCCAGGAACCGGCAGCCGCATTTAGCCGCGGGCCGCACATGAAAGGGCTGCAGTCGGAAACGTGACGTTGTGTCAACAGGCGAGGCAGGTCAGCGCTGGGTGAGACCATCCCGGCCTGCCTGCCGGAGGCTCACGCCCTGTCTGAAGGCGGCTGGATCGCAAGTGTCCGCTCCCCTGCCTCTGGCCACCTCTCCTCGGCCCCAAAGCCAGCGCTCCAGCCCCTCCCACTCACACACACCCCTTGGTTAACAGAGGTCCTCTGTGTCCCCAAGGGGCCAAAGACTGGGGTGCGAACCCCTCCTCCGCATCTCCCTCCGAACCACTTGGAACCTGCTGGAACCGACCTCGAAAGAAGATCAAGGGCAAACTGGAAGCAGAAAAGGATGCAGAGGGAGGGCTGCTGCTTTGAGGGGTGCTCCAGTCGTGGGATTCTGGGTTGAGGCTGTGTGGACCCCCAGACCCTTTTTAGTTCAGTGTGAGGCACCACTTCCCTCTGTCTCCACAGCTACTCCTTGAGTCACGGCCCAGGGAGGAGAGGGGGGGGCAGGCCAAAAGAGCCTGGCCTTGATTTCAACCCCGTGCTCCATCCCCAGTATACACTTGATTTGTTTAGGTTTTTTACCCATGAAGTCTAGCCAGAAAAGCTTAGCAATTCATGGAGGAATTCGGGAGCTTAACAGGCAGGAGACCCTGAGGGCCAGGCCCTAAGCTGCTGGGAGAAAGAGGGCCTTACCGATTGCTGTCTGCCTGCCGTCTGCCTGCTGTAGGGCTTGTGAGGGGGGCTCCGAATCCTTTTTTATTGAACCACAAACAGGTGTGGAGGGGGCGATGCCAGACGACCACCAGCTCACTTCCTGACTCCTGGTCCAGGGCTCCTCCCATGACACCAGGCTGCCTGCGGACACCTCACACAAGCCAGGCAAATGCTCACTCTTGCCTGCTGGCTCATCAGCAGAGAGGGAAGGTGACATTTGAAGCAAACAGACACGAAGGGCAGGTGGTGTCTCTGCCTGGCTGAGAACTCCCTGGGGGCAGTTTCCCTGCATGGGCCCCAGACAGCCAGAGGGTTCTGGAAGATGCTTTGGGATCTGGAGCGTGGCGGGCCAGGCGCTGGCCATCAGGAAACATCAGGGCACCTCTGAGAGCGAGAAGGGGACAGGCAGAAATGCTCACTCGACGGGGTCATTTCCCACTTCTTTTCCCATGGAATTTTTTTTTTTTTTCATAAGAGCGCTTGACTGAGGAACACCAATATT
Source organism: Physeter macrocephalus (assembly GCF_002837175.3). Taxonomy (NCBI): domain Eukaryota; kingdom Metazoa; phylum Chordata; class Mammalia; order Artiodactyla; family Physeteridae; genus Physeter; species Physeter macrocephalus. The sequence continues at coordinate 15,341,582 of NC_041231.1, forward strand.
CATTCACACACAAACACACCCAATGAGAGGAAGTCCAGGAAGGATGTAGAAACTAATCATGGAATGTTGCTTTCAGAGGCAACTGGACAGGATATGGCAAACCCATTAGACCGTGCTGGACTCCAAAAAGTTAGAACGCCTTGGTAGAGGTGCTATCCCCAGCAGCAATTATTATAGCATCATAAGCCATTAAATCTTCTCTCAGCGTGCTCCCCTCTGCAGCAAGCTCCCCAGACACCGAGGCCCACGATTTCGTACTTTGATTTTCCGTCAAGTTTTAAGGACCATGACAAAAGCAGACTGGGGGAAAAAAATAGGCTTTTTGCTTAACTCTGGAAAGAGGCATAGGCCGATTGTGAACCTCTGGCAAAGGTTAGTCTAAGGAAACAATTGAACAAATATTTACCTATGAAATTGACTAAGCTTATTCTGTCTGAATACAGGCATGGGAAAAGCTGAATGAAATCACACCAAGATTAACTAGTTGTTGCCTTTAGTCAAGAGGGGAGGGCAGAAGTAGAAGGCCATTATCACACCCTCGAGAGTTCTTTTAAAAATGCTGGAGACCATCTTTCTCTTCCACAGGAAAAGGATTATTTTATTAAGTATTTTAAAACAACTACTTAACATTGACTCATAGATAAAAATATTTACAATTTCCCACCTTCAGGAAGGCTCCAAAATATAGACACTGTACCTCTCCCTAGAGAAAAAAAAATTATTCTCTTCAAAAACAGGAATACATTCATTTTTTTCTCACTTTTGTAGATCAAGTAATTATACAAATAAACATCTGAAACATTTTCCTTTTTAATATATTTATATAATATATATTTATAACAGTTTTACAAATAAAGGCAACGACTTTAATACCAAAATAAAAACAGGAAAAGAAAAAGTTAAAACACGATCAGTGATCAAGCATAGTGCATTTCAAAAAGCTGGTGCAGGGCGAGCTGGACAAGTCAGAAAAGTACTCTGGACCAAAAATAAAACTTCTTTGAAGAAGACAGAATCCTTGTTAGCAATAAGGACACTCCATACGCCGTCGGGCGAGGGGAATTAGCCTGCAGAAAGGATGCTGCTTTGCCAAGGGTTGGTTAGGCCTTTAAGAAGCTAAGCTTGGTTAAAAGGAGTTTTAGGCTAGAGCTGAGAGCCGAGTCTGGCTTTGCTTGTTGAAACTGCAATTTGTCGCTCAGCTTTTACGCACTCTGGGGTGCTTGGAACTTAGGCGCCTGCATCTCTCAGAGCCTGGTTTGGTTCCCTGGACAGAGAAACTGTTTCTAGGTGAGACTAGAAACAGGTGCCAGAGGCCCGGGGGACCCCTCCCTCCTCCCCTGGCAGCTGGGCTTGTACCAGGGGGCCCTTTTCAGTTCGTTAGTAAGCGAAATCACTTCGAAAGCCTGAGTAGGGAGCTACATTCTCTTTACTCACCCGAGGCAGGGGTGGAGAGCAGACCTGTGGAAATCTCCCCAAACCACTACCGTGCTATGCCAGTGTCTGCTACCTCACCACTTTGCAGAAAGCTCAGTCTGAAAGCTCAGAAAGCTCTGCCCTCTCCCCGTGTGGTGAGTCACGGAGACAATAAAAGGGCGCAGGGTGGGGTCATAAGAGCTGGCTGGGAACTGCACTCTGGAAAGCCCTCTTTTGAAAGTACCTTTTGCTCAAATCCACAGACCCGGCTCCCAAAGTGAAGACTGACTCACAGACCAAGACTTTGAAGCTTTTGAAAATCCAGCTGATCTGTTCAGAGGGGGCTATTCTCTGGGAGGGGAAAAGCCCAGAGGTCTGCGACAGTCCCCCCTAAATCTCCTGATGTCAGGCAATCCTTCACGTCTTCCCTACACCAAAAGGAGCTTTAATGTCCCATACCAACACACGATGCTTATGCGTGTGCGCGCACACACACACCCCCACCCCCTGAAACTTCTCTCCCTGCCTCAGATGATCTTGGCATACACACTGGAACAATCCTGCTACACTCACAAACACGTTTTTTTTTTTTTTTGGAAGTAGGGAGGAAGGAAAGCGAAGCAGCAGGATCCCCTAAATAGTTTAGTCTTTGGTTTCTAAGTTTAAAGGGGGGATCTGCTTCAGAGCTTGGAGAAGGGCGGAAGAGTCGATGGCCGGATGGGCTGGCAAGGGAGAAGGGAGTCTCTGGGGCATGAGGAAGGGGGCTGAGATCTTGTCTGGGTTCATGAAGCTGGTGAGAGCTGCGGCAGAGGCGTTGAGGCCTGGGTATAACACTGGGACAGAGGTGGGATACCAGCATTTCTCCAGCATGGGCAAGTAGGCAGTCGCTGATGGTGGGATCAGATAGAAGGGCAGGCAAAAGGGAGGCTGGTGCGGGTGTGGGCCCAGGAACGGGGAGCTGATCAGGTCACTGCTAGTGAAATGGCCTTCATCATCTGAGAGCTGCATTCTGCTCTTTTTCATGGGGGGTTCTTCGGATTCTTGCTTAATAGCACCGATCCTTTCTCCCACGGTGAACCTGCGTCCACGATCACTTTTGAAGTACGGCTGCTCGACACGCAGCTCAGTCTTCTCTGATTCTCCTCCGTAGCCGCTGTCTGTGTCTGTGTCACTGCCACTCTGCTCGCCGCTCGAGTGAGCGAAAGTCCGCTGGATGACGGGCACACAGTTTTTGCCTGGGCCTTCGGAGCCTTTGGCCAGGGAGCTGGGTTTCTCCTTGAAGTCCATGGCTTTGGCAGCTGGGTCGGACGGCTTCCTGGCGGCACCACCCTGCAGGAGCTCGGAGACCACTCGGTGGAGGTGGGTGACGAGCTGCGAAGATTTCAGGTCCCGGGTGTTCTCGTGCTTGGCCAGGTACTGAAGCACCTCCCGGGCACATGTCTGGAAACCTGAGCAGAACATCTCTTGACCTGCTTCGACATTTCTCCCCGACAGATCACCTGGATCGACACAGACCCAAAGGAAGACGTTTCAGAAGGCCCTGTGGTTCACCTGGACACCTATGTTCCAAAGACCCAGAGCTTTCCTTTCTGTTAACAGCATTTGCTGATTTATGTTCCTAACTCCAAAAGTAATAGGATCAGGGGAAATGTGGATGACAGCAAAAAGTATAAAGAATAAAATAAAAATCATCCATAATTCTACCACTCAGAGATGAAATACGATTTATAATGGCTGTACAATATCCCATCACAGACACGGACCACATTTAATAGAGACAGACTGTTTCCCCTCTTGTCGAATTTATAGGTTGCTCTTGAGTTTACATTAGAAGTGACACAGCAATGAACAGCCTAGTATGTTTATAACCAGAGTCAATTTATATCTTTTTACCATAGGGAGTGACCGGATCATCAAAAAAGGAGAATGAAGGAACAGTGTCACCTAAAGTAAGCTTATTTTCTATGACTTATACAAGTTGCAGTCATGCTGTCATCTGTAAAGGCTATTTCTAAGCCTTTTCCATGTATTCCATTCATGATCCCCAAGAAATTAGGTATGATCATCTTCCTGTTTTCAGTGAGGAAACTGGCAGAGGCACTTGCTAGCCTTTTGTGATTCTCATCATACTAGTTTGGAAAGGAGGGCAGAGAAGAATGGAATGAGGGAGTGGGTAGAGGAATTTCTCCCTAGTTTGTACTATATGATTTGGAACGGGTGAGACGAGATGGTTAGAAGGTGGCTATGGATTCTCTAGAAGTCAGTAGAAACACATGATGAAATTTCAGTGGTTTCGTTAGATTGTGTAATTCACCAAGATACCTAGTGGCTATTCAGGGAATCACATGAAATGCAGGAAAAACTCCTGTTGTCATCCTGCCAGGATCGTACCACACACTGAGTGATAAGGAAGTAGAGAAACAGGAAAACACTGGGGCATACCCGTGATTTATTCTCCAACGAAACAGGGCTGAGAAGAACAACTGTAAAACACCCACGACGCAAATTATAGGTGCCTTGGCATTTTCAAAAGGAGGGGGGAAATCTCCCCGAATCCAGAAACTCTTAAGCCAAAATGCCACAGAAATATTTTACCATTTGACTAATACGTATTCATGCCAGGTGGCACACGCAGCGTTCCGAATGAAAAGCCTGACCTTTTAGGAAAGATAAAACGGCATCTCCCCCAACGAATGTACATAAGCAATTTGTTGCAGGAATGTTTCTCATACCAGATGTGGAGCCCACAGGCTCTCCATTTGTGCTAGAACTCTTAGGAGATGATAGCCAGGCTTGGGTACTCACCAGCTTGCAAACCGCTCTGCAGGGCAATGATTTTCTGCTGTTGTTGATCAATTAGGTTTGTTAGTGCTTTCACATGCTTCAAGGTAAGTTCAAGAACCACTGCTTTTTCCAAGTGACCCAAAGTCTGGAATAAAAAGAGCCTCGGTCAGCAGTGAGCGCAGAGAAATCCCACCTCTGGGACACTAATTAGCAGTGAGATATGTCTCTAAAGGAAGGAAAAAAAACCACAACCTTTCCTGGTTGGCTAAATTTAGTTTTAAGTTTATAGATGAAGTTTTAAAATATATATATATGTATTCAATATATATATTTTGATTAAAGAACAACAAACTGGCACCCATCTTTGGGGGCCTTTGGGAAGCAGCAGCTAGCTTAGGAGAAAGCTTTGACAGATAAATTTTTCCAGCAGCCGTTGCTGACCTTAACTCAGGGGAACCCGGAGATAACATTTCTCTGCAGTGGTGTCAACCCGAGGAGAGACTTCTACTGTGTCTGGCAGCCAAGAGGCTTTCCCTAGTTTCTTTCCTGACATCCTGTCATAACTTCCAGCTCATCTACACTTTTTTCTTCCTCCCTAAATACTATTCTTTTTTCTTTCCCCAACCAAAGCCTGCCAAGCTAGTAAGCTGTTGGCTATTGCCAAGAAAGGACAGGACGTAAAACACACACACTCACACACACACACACACACACACACACACACACACATACACACCCCAAAACAAGTCCTCTTATTTTAAAAAGGGACCGGGGGGCGGGGGGGAAGGGGGTAAAATATTTGCGAGTTGCTTGATTTGCTCAATTCGGGAACACGAGAGAACCCTGAAAATCGCCAGAAGGGAAAGTCTTAAACTCTTGCCAGGGGAGGCCAGCCGCTGTCGGTGCCAACCTGGAGAAGTACAAACGGTTCTCACCCCATTTGCACGAGGCTGCCAGAAAACTCTGACCCTGGCGAAGGGTACCCCCAAACAGAGCCGCCCACCAGCTCGGATCGAGCCATCGGGTCTGCAGTTCCCAGCGGGGCCTGCAGGTGGCGAGTGACCCCCGCCCGCCCTCTGGGCAGAGGAGCTGGTTTGGAGAGGGGCCAGCTTCTCACTTACTGTAAGTTTGAGATGTTCGGGGAGGAGATCCTTCAGCTGGGCGATGCACTCGTTAATCCGGTCACGTCTCTTTTTCTCGATGAGCCGGTGCGGCAGTTTGTAGGTCTCCTACGAAGCGCACGGGGAGACGGTGGGCACGGGAGGAGGGGGGTGAGGAGCCCTCCTCCCCCCCGCCTCCCCGCGGTGCGAGGAGTAGGGGCAGCGGAGCAGAGTCACACCCAGAACCAGCTCCCCTCCGCCCCTTCTTCTCCAGGCCACTCAGTAGAGGCACAGAGCCCACACCTGGCATACCCCCTCCAGCCGCAAAGTGAGAAAACTTTTACTGGAAACTCAGCGCGTGCGAGGGGCTGGGGTCCCGAGGGGCGCGGTGATCTTACCTTGCTATCCTCGCTCCGCTTTATTCCCCGCCGCGACTTGTACACTTGGTACATGTGGGCAAAATCCATCCTGCAGGGAGAGGGACGAGGAAGGGCTGTGACTTGCGCACCGGCTGCAGGAGCCCTGGCTGGCAAGAACCCCGGATGCGCCCAGAACTACTCCGAGTTGCAAGCCGCGCACAACGCAGGACTGGAGTCGAGGCTTGAAAGGGCCGGGGGTGCCAACTTACCCTGGTAGGTCTCCGGGCTCCAGTCCTGGCGCTTTGGGCAGGCAAGCGGGGGGCGGTTGCGCACTGGGGATCCGCTCCATTGCGCGGCGAGCCGGGGCCACTGTGCGCTCCTGTCTGCAGCGGCAGAGCGTCGGGTGAGGACTGTTCTGGAGAGGGTTTCGGGGGTCTCTTCGCAGGGGTTCCTCGGACTCTGAGCTCCTTGAAATCCGCTGGGATGCCGGGAGCTGCGGCTCTGAGGTGCGGCTTCAGTTGGGGGCGTGCATGGTGGACCCGCGGCCTCGGGCTCCGGCTCTGCGCACAGACTGGCAGTGTGTGCTCCCTGCGCCGTCTGCGCCGTGTGAGCCAAGTGAATGAGAAGTGGGGCGGGCGGGGAGGCGGGAGGGAGGGCGGGGGGGCCGGTTAGGGCGGAGTGGGGGGGGTGGGGGGGGGACGAGCCGAGGAGTAATGGAGAGGCTGCGGGCTGGGTTAAATGGGAACGAGTGGGTGGGTTGGAGCTACGTGTTCTACCCTGTGACTCCAGGCACGTCTGGCCGCTGCCGGGGAGGGAAGGAGCGACCTGCCCGCCCTCCCCCGGCTTCATCACATGAGTCTCACGTGTTGGACGACGCTCCCGCGGCCGCGAGGGAGCCCCCGCCTCCACCCCCGGCCCCCAGGTGTCTGCGGCTGCCTTTCCCCGAAGAGGGGGTGGCAGCGCAGCCCGGGTCCTGCCCAGCCGGGTTGGGGGGGGCGAAAGCTGGAAGGGGCCGGGGAGGTGGGGGGAGGTTGGTAACGTGGGCGAACCTGCCCCAGGGAAATGAAGTAAGTTCCCGTCTCCTGGGAGGGAACGGGGGAGGACGGACCCGCCCGCGTCTGACTCAAGCCGGGAGAGGAATATCCCCTCGCTAGCTCCAGCCCAACCCTCTTCCTCCTCCCCCCGCGCGGCCCGCTCGGAGGAACCGGCGCGCAGCGCAGGGAGTCGCCCGCCCCCCCGCCCCCCCGCCCCCCGCCTTCCCCAGAGGCTGGGGTTTCTTTCTGTGCCGGCTTCCCTGCCCCCACCCCTCGGCCCCGCGTCCAGGAATCGCCCGCCGTGGGGAGGGGCCGAGGGGCGGGGCGGATGTCACCCCATGGGAAGCGGGCTGGCAGCCAAGCGCAGGGGCAGCCGAGGCCGCCGCCGAGCACGCTGTGCGCACCTGACCCGCGAGGCTGTGCGCCGCGGGCCCCTGGCTCCCTCGGAGCTGCGTTCCCGGGCACAGCCTGCACGCCGGCGAGCACCCACTTGCGCACCCCCAGGGTGCCCCAGTGCACCCCCCCCCCGCCCGGCACTTGGGCTAGTCCAGCACAGAAAGATACCGGGCGCGGTGCCCTGCGTCCCCTCCCTCCTCTGCCCCCACCGTCCTCTGCAGGACGCATCCCCTCGGGCCGCAACGTTACACAACCGCAGCGACCGCGCCTGCCCTGCAGCAGCGCGGGGTGTGACACTTCACGTGGCCGGGGCTCGGGCCGCAGCGGTCCCGACTGCCAGCCCCTCTGCCCTGGCCGGGAGGGGGGTCGAGGCCCCCGGGCTGCGGTGTGCCCGCCAGGGTCGGCCATCTCCCTCCTGCCGGGGACTTCGGGGGCGCTGTGTGCGGTCTGCGCTCGGAGGAGGAGGGAAGAGAGAGACTAGGGCAAACTGCCCATCACAGTGACATCTTAGCGTTCATTCATTGGACACATATAGTTGAGCCCCCTACCCTGTGCCAGGCGTTGTGCCCGTTGCTAAACTGTGGGCGAATCGAACACGGATTCTGCCCTTGAACTCACAGGAACGTCTGAGAAGAGGTTCCGCTGGGCAGTGAGGGGAAGGCAGCCCTGGGAAAATTATATCGGTGCCACCGACGGACAGAGGGGGGAAAAAAAAGAAAAGATAGGCAGTGTGTGTGTTTTTGTTTTTATTTAAAAAATTTTTTTTTTAAATTTAATACGAACACAGATGCCTGGGCAGAGGAGGAGAGGGGAGAAGTTAACCCATTGCCCGGAGCCTGGGGCAGAAAGGCCGCCTCCACGCGGCCCCAGATCTCCGCAATCTCACTTGGGCCGCCGGAGGCCCTCCCACCTCCACCTCCCCCGGAAAAGTCCGGCCTCTGTGACCTTCTGACTCTGCCTGGAGCAGGGAAAACAGCTGAAACCCTAAGCCCGCGGTGTGAGCAGCGCTGATGCAGTCGGAGGAGGGAGCCAGTGGAAATTCATGACTAAAATAAGGCCTGGCTGGGGATTTCACTGACCTCTGTGCTGCCCTGCCCTGCAAGATCGGGGAGTTGAGAGATGACTGTAAGCCTTTCCCACCCCGCCTCGGGTCAGTCACCCCGCTGCGCAGTGACCTGGCTGTGGGAAGGATTGAAAAACACGGTGTTAACGCCGCGCGCGCGGGTGAAGATTAGCCTCGGCTGCAGTTTGGGGACTGGGGTGGAGTCAGTCTTAATTGGCAGTGTCCTTGACACCCTAGAGAACTGGGATTCACACTTCGACCAAACTGGGAGTGGATTTCCTTCAGGTCGTTTTGGAGAGCTCCTACTTCCTGTTTATGTTTCACAAGCGTCAAGCTCATTAGCAAGTGTGAGAAGTGCCTCCTTTTCTAACTGCTGACTGGCCTGACCTCACTTGTCGGTTCAGCATCCCTCCCTCCTGGAATGTACTTTTACGGGCTTCTGTTATCAACCATCTCTCCGGAGGAGCAGCGCTGATGCAGTCGGAGGAGGGAGCCAGTGGAAATTCATGACTAAAATAAGGCCTGGCTGGGGATTTCACTGACCTCTGTGCTGCCCTGCCCTGCAAGATCGGGGAGTTGAGAGATGACTGTAAGCCTTTCCCACCCCGCCTCGGGTCAGTCACCCCGCTGCGCAGTGACCTGGCTGTGGGAAGGATTGAAAAACACGGTGTTAACGCCGCGCGCGCGGGTGAAGATTAGCCTCGGCTGCAGTTTGGGGACTGGGGTGGAGTCAGTCTTAATTGGCAGTGTCCTTGACACCCTAGAGAACTGGGATTCACACTTCGACCAAACTGGGAGTGGATTTCCTTCAGGTCGTTTTGGAGAGCTCCTACTTCCTGTTTATGTTTCACAAGCGTCAAGCTCATTAGCAAGTGTGAGAAGTGCCTCCTTTTCTAACTGCTGACTGGCCTGACCTCACTTGTCGGTTCAGCATCCCTCCCTCCTGGAATGTACTTTTACGGGCTTCTGTTATCAACCATCTCTCCGGAGGCAGAAAGCCTCCGGAGAGGTGGGCAGCCAGGACCACAGGCGGGAGGGAGGGGACTGGAGTCGCTCCTGGGTTTGTGCTTTCAGTCTAAGGGGACCTGCTCCATTGTGAGACTTTAATAGGGGTGAAGAGTTGTCATGACTGCGTCCAAACCACAGTTCCACAAGGAAATAAGTACTGGGGAAGGAAGGAACATATGTCCCCACGGCTGTCACCACCCCCCCCCGGCCCCGCCCAAGCCAGGAGTGAACCCAAACAGTTCAGATTCCATGGCTCAGCGCTCAGTATCATTCCTAGAATGCTTTGAAGTTATCGATACTTTCTGCCCTTACCTGACCTACAATTGGAAATAACAAAATATATCATTTCCTACTTTTTGTTTGCTCCAAATGTACTCTCAAGCATCAAAAATTCTCCCCACGTAACCAGAGTTCTACCATATCCAGCTTATGTTACTTTAAAAAAGTAATTAATTAATTAATTTGTTTTTGGCTGCGTTGGGTCTTCGTTGCTGCGCGGGGCTTTCTCTAGTTGCAGCGAGCGGGGGGCTGCTCTTCATTGTGGGGCTCGGGCTTCTCTCTGCCGTGGCTTCTCTTGTTGCAGAGCACAGGCTCTAGGCGTGTGGGCTTCAGGAGTTGTGGCACACGTGCTCAGTAGTTGTGGCTGGCGGGCTCTAGAGAGCGTAGGCTCAGTAGCTGTGGTGCACGGGCTTAGTTGCTCCGTGGCACGTGGGATCTTCCCTGACCAGGGCTCGAACCCCTGTGCCCTGCGTTGGCAGGCAGATTCTTAACCACTGTGCCACCAGGGAAGCCCCGCTGATATTACTTTTAATGTTTTTCTTTTCTCAATAGCTTATGATTATTTTTTATTGATTTAAATAAAATAATTCCTTCCCCTCATGCATCTTCCCATCCCAAAGAATCTTAATATTTCAGTCTGTCATCTTCTGTAGATAACTGTTTAGTGCCTACTGTGGGCTACTTTGTGGACTGTATGTAAAAACGTTGCACGTGTTAATTTACTTCTCACCACCACCTTATAGGGTAGGTATTAGCTCATTTTTGCATTCATTTAACACATATTTATTGAGAACCACTGTGTGCCAGGCACTGAACTAAGTCCTAGGAATAGATAACGTGTCCTCTTGAGGCAATTGAGGCTCAGGGAGGTTAAATTACCTGCCCCAGATTATATAGCCTGAGAGTAGATCTGGAACTTAGACCCCAGGTTTGTTGGGCTCCAAAGCTTGTGCTCTTAATCACTGCAGTTACGGCTGCCCGGTAGGGTTGTCTCGGTTGCACACTGCTCAACTCCAGGGGGAGCCAGTCACGTTGCAGTCTGTGTGAAAGCATCCTCTAGAGTTGCGCAAGGCAGCAGTGAGCAGCTGCGCTGAGTAATCCTGACGTTCGGTAGCCCTCTCCTCTGTTTTGTTTCTTCTAGGTGTACAGAGAGCGTAATTTTGCACAGGGAAGGACCAGATTTGTCTTTTCTGCGCTAGTGAGGCTCAGCATTTCAGTGGTCTGATGTTGTGTGCTGGGAAGAGTTAGGCAGGCCCTTCCTAGCAGGAAGTGAGAGTCTACAGCCCCCTCCCTGTACGCACCCACACCTTTCCTGCCCAGGTATCTATCACTTTTTGCCTGTTGATGAAGTCTCACAATCTTCTTCTATCACAGTTCACAGTAAGAAATACATTTTGCATCATGACTAAACACGTACACACACATGCACCCTCGTGCACGCACGCGCGCGCGCGCACACACACACACGCACACGCACACACACACGCGCACACACACACACACACACACACACACACACACACACACCCCTGAAGCATATTTAAACATAGAGCCGCCAAGACTTGGCTGGGCTATAGTAATAAGCGACCACTCTTCTGTCTCTCACGCTCTGAGCAACGATTGCTCGCTTAAAGAAAAACTTAAACCATTTAGGAAGAAGCCAACCCAATGTACTTAAGATGAAAAATTTACAAAACAGTATCTCTTTGATATTTTCTCTCTGATATATTCTGGTCTTGTCTAGTAAATTTAAAAAAATATTTTGATCTTCCGGAATTGATTTTTAAAAATTAATTAATTTGTTCATTTTTGGCCGTGTTGGGTCTCCGTTGCTGCGCGCGGGCTTTCTTTAGTTGCGGTGAGCGGGGGCCACTCTTCATTGCAGTGTGCGGGCTTCTCACTGGGGCGGCTTCTCTCTTCGAGGAGCACAGGCTCTAGGCGTGCAGGCTTCAGTAGTTGTGGCTTGCGAGCTCTAGAGCTCAGGCTCAGTAGTTGTGGCGCACGGGCTTCGTTGCTCCGCGGCATGTGGGATCTTCCCGGACCAGGGCTCGAACCCGTGTTCCCCTGCACCGGCAGGAGGATTCTTAACCACTGTGCCGCCAGGGAAGCCCCTGACTTGATTTTTCAGTCCGCCAATAAATCCCCATCTACAATTGGGAAATATGCTCTGCACTAGAGATAGTGCTGGAATTTTGGCTTGTCCCCACCAGAAAAACGTCAACAGCGTCTACACACTTGCAGATCTTCCTAAGGCACTTATAGAAATGTTAAATGAGACTGCAGATTCAGGATGAATTCAACGGTATAGATGTCTCCTTTCAGGACATCTTTGCTTTATGCTCAATTGTAGGAGTAAAATATTCAGAGTTTTGTCAGTAGGTATCATGTTATGTGTCGGTGAGATGTAGTTCCTTCATTCAGTTGAGGAAGTTTTCTGCTGTTGCTAGTTTGCTGACAGAGTTTATCATAAAAGGATGTTGAATTTGTCAGATACTCTTTCTGCATCCAATGAGATAATCATGTGGCTTTTCTCTTTCATTCTGTTAACATCATGAATTACAATTTTTTTTAGCGTTCAGTCAACCTTGAATTCCTGAGGTAAGCCTCTCTTGATCAAGGTAGTATTTTTATTGTGAGATTTAATTAGCTAATAATATATGTTAAGGATTTTCATGTCTATGATTGTGAAGGGTACTCATCTGTAGTTTTTCTTTTCTTGTAATCTTTGTCAGCTTTGAGTATCAAAGTAATGCTGGCCTCATAAAACAGTTTGGGAAATATTCTATCTCTTTTCTGAAAGACCTTAAGTAGGACTGGTACCATTTCTTTCTTAAATATTAGGAGAAGCTACTTGGGCCTGGAGTTTTGTCTGGGGGAATGTTTTTGCCATGAATACATTTTAATAGATTTCAGCCTATAGAAAATTTTTATTTCTTCTTTTAACAGTTTTGGTAATTTTTGTCTTTCAAGAAATTTGTCTCTTTCATTTAAAGTTGTGAATATATTGGTATAGTGTTATCCTTTTAATGTTTATGTAATCTACAGTGATAAACCTTTTTTACTTCTTTTAACATTTTTGTTAGTTTTTTTCTTTTTTTTTTTCTTAATCATCTTGCCAAGAGACTTATCAGTTGTATTAATCTTTACAAATATCCAATTTTGGATTTGTTGATGTTCCCTGCTGTCTGTTCATCTAATATTCCATCAGTTTTCTCTCTTATTTTTCTTTTTCCCTTTCTTCTGGTTATTTTATATTTAATTTGTTCTACTTTTTCTAGTTTCTTTTGATGCAAAGGAATATCATTGATTTTAAATCTTTCTTATTATAAGTATTTAAAGCTAAAGAATTTCCTCTAAGCCCTGCTTTCACAGCATCCCACAATATTTGGTATTTGTATTTTCCTTATCATTCAGGTCAAAATATGTTGTATTAGTCTTTGTGATTTTTCTTTGATTCATGGGTTATTTAGAAGGTAATGTTTAATTACCAAATATTTGTGAATTTTCTAGATAACTTTTTCCTTTTTTTTTCTTTTTTTTTTTTCTTAATCATCTTGCCAAGAGGCTTATCAGTTGTATTAATCTTTACAAATATCCAATTTTGGATTTGTTGATGTTCTCTGCTGTCTGTTCATCTAATATTCCATCAGTTTTCTCTCTTATTTTTCTTTTTCCCTTTCTTCTGGTTATTTTATATTTAATTTGTTCTACTTTTTCTAGTTTCTTTTGATGCAAAGGAATATCATTGATTTTAAATCTTTCTTATTATAAGTATTTAAAGCTAAAGAATTTCCTCTAAGCCCTGCTTTCACAGCATCCCACAATATTTGGTATTTGTATTTTCCTTATCATTCAGGTCAAAATATGTTGTATTAGTCTTTGTGATTTTTCTTTGATTCATGGGTTATTTAGAAGGTAATGTTTAATTACCAAATATTTGTGAATTTTCTAGATAACTTTTTCCTTTTTCTTTTGAAATAATTTTAGAATCACAGGAAGTTATGAAAATAACATAGAGAAGTTTTATGTATCCTTTACCCAATTTCCCCCCGTGGTAACATCTTACATGACATGACACAATATTGAAACAAGGAAATTAGCATAGATACAATCTACAGAGAGTTTTCAGTTTTCACCAGTTTTACATGCACTCACTTATGTGTGTGTTTGCATCTGTACGTGTAGAGTTCTATGCAGTTTTATCACGTGTGTAGATTAGTGTAACAACCACCCCATCAAGATGCAAAACTGTCCTATCACTATGAAGTCTCCTGTTGCTACCTTCTTATTGTCATATCTGTTCCTTTCTCTTCTCCCATCTCTAATGTCTGGCAACCACTAAAATGTTCTCCATCTATAGTATCATGTTAAGAATATTATAAAAATGGAATCATATATTATGTAACCTTTTGAAGTTGAATTTTTTTTTCTACTCAGCGTAATTCTCTTGAGATCCATTCAAGTAGTTGTGTGTATCAGTAGTGTTTCTTTTTTATTGATGAGTAGTATTCCGTGATGTACATGTGTCACAAGTTGTTTTAACTATTCATCCATTCAAGGACATTTGAGTTCTATTTTTTTTTTTTTTTTTTTTTTTTTGGCTATTAGAGATAAACCTACCATGAACATTTTTCTACATGTTTTTGTGTAGACACAAAAAGTTTTCTTCTCTGGGATAAATGCCCAGGAGTATAATTCCTGGGTCATATACTAATATATGTTTGTTTGTTTTTTAAGAAAATGACAAACTATTAGCCAGAGTAGCTGTACCATTTTATGTTCCCAGTGGCAATGTTTGAGAGATCTAGTTTCTCTGTATCCCAACCAGTATTTGGTATTGTCACAAATTTTTTTTTTTCAGCTTGTCCAAATAGGTGTGTAATGCCAGGTATCTTTTTATATTGGTTTCTAATTTATTACCATTGGGTCAAAAGACATACTCTATTTTATTTTAGTTCTTTGACATTTGTTAAGATATCTTTCACTGCCCAGCATATAGTCTATGTTGATGAATATTCCCTGTGGGTTTGAAAAGAATGTGTATTCTGCAGTTCTTGGGTGCAATATTTTATCAAGTCATTTGGGTCAAATTGGTTGACAGTGCTGTTCAAATATATCTCTCTACTGATTTTTTTGTCCATTGTCCTATAATTACTGAAATAGGAGTATTAAAATCTCTCCAACTATGACTGTAGGTTTGCCCGTTTCTGTCAACTTCTGCTTTATACATTTTGGAACTCTATTCTTAGTTGCATACACATTTAGGATTGATAGGTCTTCCTGATGATTTTATTCCCTTGTCATTAAAATTTTTCTTCTTTCTCTGCAGTAATATTGTTGTTTTGAAGTATGCTTTGTCTGATATTAATATACCCACACTTGCTTTTTTATACCGTGTTTGCATGATATGTGTTTTTCTACCCTTATGCTTTCAACCTGTGTCTTTATAATTGCACTGTATGTTTGTAAAAAGCATATTATGGGATTTTACTTTTATAGCAATCTGACAATCTCTGCCTTTTTTTTTTTTTTTTTTTTTCTTCCGGTATGCGGGCTTCTCACTGTTGTGGCCCCTCCCGTTGCGGAGCACAGGCTCCGGACGTGCAGGCTCAGCGGCCATGGCTCACGGGCCCAGCCGCTCTGCGGCATGTGGCATCTTCCCGGACCGGGGCACGAACCCGTGTCCCCTGCATCGGCAGGCAGACTCTCAACCACTGCACCACCAGGGAAGCCCTCTGCCTTTTTATTGGAGTGTTTAAAATATTTATATTTGGGTAGTTATTAATATGGTTGGGTTTAAATCTCCCATCTTGGTATTTATTTTCTACTTATCCCATTTGTTCTTTGTTTCTGCTCCTACTTTCCTGCCTCCTTTTGGATGTGTTGAATTTTTTAATCATTCCATTTTATCTCCTGTGTTTAAGTACACTTCTTTTTATTTATTTATTTATTTATTTATTTATTTATTTATTTTTATTTTTAGCTGCACTGGATCTTCGTTGCTGCTCACGGGCTTTCTCTAGTTGCATCGGGCGGGGTCTACTGTTCGTTGCGGTGCGCAGGCTTCTCATCGCGGTGGCTTCTCTTGTTGTGAAGCACCGGCTCTAGGCACGCGGGCTTCAGTAGTTGCAGCACGCAGACTCAGTAGTTGTGGCTTACAGGCTTAGTTGCTCCACGGCATGTGGGATCTTCCCGGACCAGGGCTCAAACCCGTGTCCCCTGTACTGGCAGGCGGATTCTTAACCACTGTGCCACCAGGGAAGCCCTAAGTACACTTCTTTATGGTATATTCTAGTAGCGGTTGTAGGGCAGTGGTTCTTAAACTTTACCTGCATTAGAAACAGCTGGAGGTCTTATTAAAACACAGATTTCTGGGCCATACCCCCATAGTTTCTTATTCTGTGATAGAGCTCAAAAATTTCACGTGAGTTCTCAGATGCTGATGATATGTATCTGGGAAGCATACTTTGGAAATCTGTGCTCTAGAGATTATGCTCTGTATCTTTAAGTTACCACAGTTTACCTTCAAATAATATGCTAAAAAAATGCTACTATACAACTTGACAGATGTATAAGAACCTCACAACGATATAATTCTATTTATTCCTCCTGTTGACCTTTGTGCTCTTGTTATCTTACGCTTTACATATGCTATAACTGTCACAATATTTTGGGTTTGTTTTTATTGTTTGTTGTTTGCTTTAAATAGGCAATAGTCTTTTAAAATGTTATTCATTCACAGATAGATATAGACGTAGACATATTACTTTGAAAAGGTCTTTGACATTTACCCATGTGTATATCCTATCTGATGCTCTTCACTTCTTCCTGCAGATCTGAGTTTCCTTCTGGTTTCCTTTCTGTTCATTCTGAAAAAAAAGTGAATGTTAGCTTTTCTTGAAGTGTTGGTCTGCTGGAGATGAATTCTCCCAAATTTTCTGCCTGAAAATGACTTTATTTCATTTTCACTTTTGAAGTATATTTGAAATATATTTTCACTGGATATGGAATTTGACAGCGTTTTTCTTTTAGCATTTTAAAGAGGTTCTATTTTCTTCTGGCCTCCATTGATTCTACTGAAAAGTCACCTGTTCTTGGTATGTTAGCCGTAAATCTATGTCTTTTTCCCTCTATGGCCGCCTTTCAGATTTCCCACTTACTGTTGCTTTTCAGCAGTCTGGCTAGATTTATTTAGGTGTGGTTTTCTCTGTGTTTAGTCTATGTGGCATGGGCTGAGTTTCTTGGTTTTGTGAGTTGATATTTTTCATCAGTTTGTGTAAGTCTTAGGCAATAAAACTTCAGTGATTTCTTCTGCCATGTTGTCCCTCTTCTCTTATTTCTGGGATACCATTTACATGTATGTTGGGTTGTTTGAAATTAGTTCAAACATTGTCAGATGCTCAGTTTCCTTTGCTGTTGAGTCAGCTACTAAGCTTATATAATGAATTTATTTGTGATATTGTGTCTTTCACTTCCAGCATTCCCATGTGGTTCTCTTCTCTAGTTTCCACTACTCTGTTGAAATTCCCCATCTCTTCATGCATGTTGCCTTCCTTTCCATGAGATCTTTTAATAGTTTTATATCATAGGAATTTTGTATTTTAATACCCCAGTTTGATAATTTCAACCTCTGAGCTATTTCTGGATATGGTTCTACTGTTTCTTTCTTATATTAACCATGAGACACATTTGCTTCCTTTTCCATAGGTCTTGAATTTCTTATTGCATGGTGAATATTTTGCAGGAAAGAGAAGTAAAATACAAAGTAAATAATATTTACCTCCAAAAAGAGCAAGCCTCTTCTTCCATGAGAGGCTGAGCCAATCTAACCTATACTTGATCTGGATCTGGGCTTAATTGTAGCTTTAATCTGATTCACTTGACTAGTGCTTTCAAATGTTTTGAGGGTGAGGTAGGACTTTCCCTTCAGCAGGGGCTGGGATCTGAGCCCTGGCAAGATTTTTGGGATCTGCCTATTCTTCAAAACCAGTGAACAGGTTTCAGACCTGTGGGAGGTCTCTCCCTGCTCTACTGCCCAGCTGATAGCTTTTATATTTCTCTTTGACCTTTGTCCCCTGCTTTCTGCACCCACTGGAGATCTCTTCCAGCCTTTTTTTTTTTTTTTTTTTTTTTTTGCGGTACGCGGGCCTCTCACTGTTGTGGCCTCTGCCATTGTGGAGCACAGCCTCCGGACGCGCAGGCTCAGTGGCCATGACTCACGGGCCCAGACGCTCTGAGGCACGTGGGACCTTCCCGGACCGGGGCACGAACCCGTGTCCCCTGCATCGGCCGGTGGACTCTCAACCACGGCGCCACCAGGGAAGCCCCTCTCTGATGGGTTTTAAAAGCCATTGATTATTCTGGGCTTATGTGGCTTGTTTTGGTTGTTAGGGTGAGAATGACAGTCTCTTGCAACTCTGTACCTCTGACCTGTAAGCAGAAATCCCCCAGATAACTGCCTCTTATTAAAGATGAGAAGGTGTGTAGGGATCCGAAGGAAGAAACCAACTGGTAGTAACTGAAAATTTGAAAGACGAAGCCAGCGCAGGGAGCCGACAAAATAGAGGATAGTAAAGGTTTGCACTCAAATCTATCAAATAGGTGCTAAAGTGCTACACACACACACACACACACACACACACACACACACACACACACACACACACACAGGCTAAGGCAAAGAAGAAGGAAGAGATGCTTTGGGCACCCAACAAGTGACATTTATTTCGAAGAAAGGACATGCACCGAAGTCTGTTGTTTTCCTCTTCAGAGAATGTCCCCCTCCCTCCTATGTCTCTTAGGGCAGTGATTCTCACATTTCACTCTGCATACGAATCTCCTGAGCATCTTGTTAAAATTCAGATTCTCTCCTTCTAGATCTGGGGCTGGGCTTGAGATTCTGCATTTCTAACAAAGCTCCCAAATCATACTGATGATATATGAATAGCAAGGTCCTAGAGACTGTTGTGGCCTCTGCCATTGTGGAGCACAGCCTCCGGACGCGCAGGCTCAGTGGCCATGACTCACGGGCCCAGACGCTCTGAGGCACGTGGGACCTTCCCGGACCGGGGCACGAACCCGTGTCCCCTGCATCGGCCGGTGGACTCTCAACCACGGCGCCACCAGGGAAGCCCCTCTCTGATGGGTTTTAAAAGCCATTGATTATTCTGGGCTTATGTGGCTTGTTTTGGTTGTTAGGGTGAGAATGACAGTCTCTTGCAACTCTGTACCTCTGACCTGTAAGCAGAAATCCCCCAGATAACTGCCTCTTATTAAAGATGAGAAGGTGTGTAGGGATCCGAAGGAAGAAACCAACTGGTAGTAACTGAAAATTTGAAAGACGAAGCCAGCGCAGGGAGCCGACAAAATAGAGGATAGTAAAGGTTTGCACTCAAATCTATCAAATAGGTGCTAAAGTGCTACACACACACACACACACACACACACACACACACACACACACACACACACACACAGGCTAAGGCAAAGAAGAAGGAAGAGATGCTTTGGGCACCCAACAAGTGACATTTATTTCGAAGAAAGGACATGCACCGAAGTCTGTTGTTTTCCTCTTCAGAGAATGTCCCCCTCCCTCCTATGTCTCTTAGGGCAGTGATTCTCACATTTCACTCTGCATACGAATCTCCTGAGCATCTTGTTAAAATTCAGATTCTCTCCTTCTAGATCTGGGGCTGGGCTTGAGATTCTGCATTTCTAACAAAGCTCCCAAATCATACTGATGATATATGAATAGCAAGGTCCTAGAGAATGTACACCTTCATTTGTGGGTGGGAATAAAAATGGAACTTAGAGTCATGCAAGGTGCAGAGAAAAGTGACATTTTAGTATTGAGGAAACCTTGTGAGAGGCAGGCTTCTTTGGGTGGGAGTTTAAGTTTTTCTTGAAGTGGGCAGCTGCCATGCTGGGACCTAGGGTCAGAGGTGGTTCCTTGCCATAAGAAACCAGGCTTTTTACACCTCTGGTCTCAGACCTGCCTACGTCCACGGAGCACCAGCTCCATGGGGAGAGAAGGATGAGGAGAGGATATGGGAAGAGGGTTTGGGTAGCATTAGGGAACCCAGCCAAGTTTGGCTGAGTGGTGCCGGCACTGACAATTGTAGAGAACACTCGTTGAATGGTTATAAATTAGCACCTGAATCCCACCTGCCCTTCCAATGACCAGGTTTGTTTGTTTATTTCCATCAGAAGAGACTTGCCAATTGAAATTTTATAGCTCTGATATTAGCTATTGGTCCTACATTATATACAGAACTAATTCATGCATCATAAGAAGAGAGAATTAATTTTCCCTCATTTTCTGTGCTTACCAATGCAGTGCTAAAGTCAAAGATGATTAGGGTCCAGACCACCTTTTAGGAAGAAAGCGTGGAGAAATCTGGAAAATAATGACAAACCAGCTGAAGATAAGGATTCAATTTAATAAATCTTTACCACGCACAGACATGCACAGGGAGGTAGTCTGAGGTTTGAGTAGCAACTAATTAAAGAAAATTTAAGGGATTGTAGTATTTATTTAACCAAAACATTTACAGTCAGCCCCCTGTATCTGTGGGTTCCACATCTGCAGATTCAACCCCACCACCCAAAAAAAATTCCAGAAAGTTTCAAAAAGCAAAACTTGAATTTGCCCCTCACTTGCCACTGTTTACATAGCATTTACATTGTATTTGGTGTCATAAGTAATCTAGAGATGATTTAAAGTTTACAAGAAGATGTGCATAGGTTATATGCAAATACTAAACCATTTTATATAAGGGACTGGAGCATCCTCAGATTTTGGTATCTGTGGGGGTGGGAGGTGTCCTAGAACCAACCCCCAGCAGATTCTGAGGGAGGATTGTACTGAGAGTTTTCTATGTACCAGACATATGCTATGTGAACAAAATTCTCATGGTTGGACTCTCAAGAAGCTTACAGTTCTCATGGATGATTTTATTACTTTGAAGCATATAAGAAACTTGAACTAGGGTAAGTGAATATTGCATACATTTCCCTAGGGCAACTGTTTAATGAGTAGATAAGAATTATTCAAAATTTTCATGCTTTTTTTTTTCCCTACAAATGGGCATTTTAACTGGAAAATAATTTGTTCTCTTAAGTACTTAAGCCAAGTTTTTTCAGACATCACTCACACTATTTGTTTTCTTGAGTAGGGCCCTTTCTTTTCTCCCATGGCAGGGACAAATTTGAGGCTGACCAGTAACCAATTATCGCAGTGTTCTAGAAGGGTAAGACTTTCATTAAATGGGGATTGATAAATGAGGCTACAAGGTCCGAGAAAGCTGGGTGCTATTGTTAGAGGTTAGAGCCAGTACTGTGGTGCAGTGAGACTGACATGGATAAAAGTCTCTTGCGCGTTCCTTAAAGCCTTAGTTTGCTCATCTGTAAAATGGGGTAATGATAGTAGCTACCTCATAGGGTCGTTCTGAGGATCAAATTAGATCAGTGTTTAAAATACTGATGACAGTGCCTGGCACATAGTAATGACTGTTAATATCTGTTGATACCGTGTATTTTTCTTGGTAGCGTGCCAGTAATAAGTTAGCATATCTAAGCCCTTAGGCCCATAGATGTAATTTGGATATTAGTAGTACAATCATTTTCTCTGCAAAACGTACTGAAGGTGACCTCAGATTCTAAGACTGGGTGCGTGTTATATACAAACTGTTGATTGCTCTTTGGACCAGCAAGCAGGGAAACAATTTCAGAGTCCTGAGCTCCTTGCCCAGAAAAAGATAACATTGGCCTATGTCACCCTTCCCCAGCACAGTGATGTTGTCCAGAATAACCCAATAGGCTTTTCTTTTAAATAAATAGATAAAATCTTAAGTTTTAGATTTTAAAGTATATTAAAAGGTAAATAGATGATTCTGAGGATTGTGAATGAATGTTTATAAGGATTGTGACGACTAGAAAAAAATTAGACCCATTTTTAAACTATCTTCCCTTAGAATCTAAGAAAAGTCATGGAAATTTTTGGAATAAACCTGTATAGATTCATCCCACAAAGAATCATGCAGTTCCATGGAGGTGTTCAGAGCTCTGCGGTTTTGTCTACATGGTGCTGAAACTTTTGAACAATTCAAACAATGGCCCAGTATTTTTTTAAAAAATAAAATAAAATCAAAGCTCTTTGATGGATAAGCCTGGTTAGTTACAACATCTGATCTGGTAGCCAACTGTGCATATGGACTTTGCCTGGATGTATCTTTCAATAAAGTTTAGCAGTAACAGGAATTTGTGATAAGAGTAGCAAAGAAAGGTAGGTGTGTGTTTAATAAAGCTCCACATCACAATGGACTAAAAACATAGAGTATGAAACCCTGGCCAACTGACACTTTAAAAAATCATCCCAGGACCATTCAGATTATAAAATGTAGTTAACCGTTGATTACATACAGGAGATCATATATTCATTCATTCAGCAAAGATTTGTTGAATGCTGTATTAGTCTGCTTGGACTGCCATAATAAAATACTATAGATTGGGTGACTTAAACAAGAGAAATTTATTTTCTCACAGTTCTGGAGGCTGGAAGGCCAAGATCAGGAAGCCAGCATGGTCGGTTCCTGGCATGAGCTCTCTTCCTGGCTTTCAGATAGGTGCCTTCTTACTGTGTCCTCACATGGCAGAGAGAGAAAGAGAAAGAGAGGGAGAGTTAGTTCTCTGGTGTCTCTTCATATAAGGGCACTAATCCCATCATGAGGCCCCCACCCTCATGACCTCATCTAAACACTAATTACCTTCTAAAGTCCCACCTCCAAATACCATCACATTGGGGGTTACAGCTTCAACATATGAATTTGGGAAGGACACAATTTAGCCCATAGCAAGCGCCTTCCTATGTTTGGTACTGGAAATACAAATATGA
The DNA here is from genome assembly GCF_002837175.3 of Physeter macrocephalus. Classification (NCBI taxonomy): domain Eukaryota; kingdom Metazoa; phylum Chordata; class Mammalia; order Artiodactyla; family Physeteridae; genus Physeter; species Physeter macrocephalus. The sequence continues at coordinate 15,363,910 of NC_041231.1, forward strand.
TCTCTATGTTCCTGGAGGAAGGAAATAGACTATAAATTAGTAAACAAAGAAAGTCAATTAATTTCTGAATATGATGACTGCCATGAAGGAAATGAACAAGGTTCCTAGAAAAATAATGGGGCAAGAGATGAGGAGGCCACTGGCCCTTCTGATGATGGAATGTTTAGGCTGAGACCTAAGGAATGAGAGGGAGCCAGCCATCGGAGACTAGCCAGGAGAAGGGCATTCAACAGAAGGGACTGCAAGGGCAAAGGCCCTGAGATGGGAAGGGGCTTGCCATGTTCTAGGACCAGTTACAAGACCATTGTGATTTGAGGGTCATGACTGAGGGATGAGTGACACGAGAAGAGGTTGAATTGGTAGCCAAGGGCCAGATTATCTGCAGTTTATTTAATAATAATACCTAGGTGTTTTGGGGTACCTTGGCAGTTGTTATGAGTTAAACTCAATCATCTACAATACTGTAGAATTTCGTTTGATAATTCAGCTTCCTCAATTCACTTTGCCTAGAGGGATACCCTTTGAAACCAAACCAAACACCTACGGTAATTTAGGAAGACTCAAGATGTGCAGTGCCATCACCAGCATGGGACAAGTTAAGCCAAGTCAATTACCTGAGGCAGTTTTTGTTATTGTATTAATACCAGATTCTTAGAACATCTGATACCACACTGAAATCACCTGAGGATAAACAGCCATGCAAAATGGTGTGACCAATTAAAAACTACCCTTCTTGGATGGGAAACCAACCCTTATGAGTTAAGGTGCAATGTGACTCATCAGAACTGAGTCAGCAAAGTAGCCCACATGGGATTAAAACCCATGCTGTTTGCCTCCTTCTATAAACAAGTCAACTCAAACCCGAAGGGCATATTTCCCTCCTCGTTTGGCGCAAGAGACTTTTTTTGTCCTGGCACAAGAGCCCGAGGAGGTCCTTGTACACAGCCTTGATGTTATGCCAGCTACATTTTTGAGAGGTAGAAAAGATTTGCTTCGTGGGCTTTTGGTAAATTCATACTTTCACCCAATACTACCCATTGTTCAGGAGTAGAATCCAAGGTTCTTCTCATACGGAAAGGTGCTTCCTTTCTCTGCTTCTATGTGTTGCTGTGTATGAAAGGGTCCCTGAAAAATATGCAGAGATAAAATGCAAGAGCAGCACATAAAATGGACAACTTTTGATCTCCACTGTTTGCAGTTTGGAGGGTAAGGTTTAGTGACTTTTAAGGGCTGGGTATGTTGCATGTCTCCTCAGTGATCCAACCACGTGATTACAGAAGGTATTGAATATGTGACTAGCATCATAAGTGCTAGATGAAATGTTTAGTCGCGGAGGGAAAGTGTGTATCGTTACTTAAAAGAGTTTGATCTCGTAAAATGCAAATACTGAAAAGAGAAGGCATATTAGAAAATTTATGAGGGGCAAGACAAAGTGATCATTTCATGTGAAAACACAGGCATAGCCCCCGTGGACACCACTGAGTCAAATTAGGTCCTGAGAAGCACAGTGGTTCTTGCAGTTTTCTCCGGCTGGAGTGTGAAAATCCTAATGGCACCCTCTCAGGAAACCCGAATTCTTGCCCAGGGAACATATAGGTATTTAGTGAATGCAGTAACCGTTTTAATTATACAGATATGCGCTTTCTGCTTCTTAGTTCCTCCATGAACTGGACTGTAATGGGGAACTATCTACTATCACTTGCTTGTATTAGAGTCTAATTAGATTGATAACCAAGGAAAACTTTGTTTGTTACCTGATATTTCAGCATGCCATTTGAAAAGCTATATATATTACTACATTTATTTGGATTGGGTTTCCCCCGAAGTTTTTTTTACTTAAAACAAACCAAAAAAAAAAAAAAAAAAAGGGCATAAGAGTTATAGTGACATTGAATTTGTGAGCATCCTAAGTGCATCTGAGTGTATGCCACTGTGAAACTTTCAAGATGATTGTTTTCATGGATTTAAAGAAACTGGAAGAAAGAAAATGGGAGGGGGAAAGAGAGTTTGTAGAATGTACACACTTTCTTGAGCAAACATTTTGTTCTCAAGCTCTCTGCCCCAACCAGCTTTAGTCATTAGCTGTAAGATCAAACAGGGCTTTACCCTGGGAAGGACATTGAGGAGAGTGTACAAATGGAAAACAGCAAAGATCTAAGCAGAACATCTGGCTCAGAAGAGAGACTCTAAAACGAAGGCAGGGGCCTCTATCCGATTCATATGTTCATACATTCATTTATTCACTCATTCATTCATTCTATTTATTGAGCCTCAGACATTGTCCTAGTCATTAAGGAATCATTTATTGACTTTCTCTTCATCTGCTGTTTTCAAGAAGGAAAGAAACAGAGCAACCAGTGATTTCCGGTGTGTGGAACAGACCAGTTCCATTTGGACTTCCTTTCCCTGGACCAGCTCAAAGGGGCAGCCTGGCTCTGCTCAGAACACCAACTGGGTTCCGGTGCCCTTGGCCAGCCCTCCACAGAAGGCTCTGCCTCCAGGGCAGGGCCAGGAAAAGACTCCACAGCCCCTAAGCTGAGCCAGAATCACTATAGAACATGTGGAGGAAGGTCCAGAAATGTTTTTGTCATCTTTAAAATGATGACCCCTGACGAGATACTGCAAATGAGGAGTGGCCAGAGAACATTTCCCTAATCGTGTTTACGGCAGAGTTCTTTCAGTGGTCGTATCGGGCATTCTTTCTGGTGTGGGGCTCGGGTGAGGCAGTGAGGCACCTAGGATGTGAAACTGAGGGAGGTGCTCACTCTTGGGTTGTGCGAGTGCTTTTGCACCGGTGGGGGCTTTCTTTTTTTTTTTTTTATTGAAGTATAGTTGATTTACAATGTTGTGCTAATTTCTGCTATACAGCAAAGTGACTCGGTTATACACATATATACGTTCTTTTTTTTTTCAATAATTCTTTTCCATTATGGTTTTTCCCAGGATATTGGGTATAGTTCCCTGTGCTGTACAGTAGGACCTTGTTGTTTACCGATTCTAAATCTAGTAGTTTGTATCTCCTGACCCCAAACTCCCAGTGCATCCCTCCCCTTCCTCCCCTCCCCCTTGGCAACCACAGGTCTGTTCTCTATGTCTGTGAGTTTGTTTCTGTCTTATAGATAGGTTCATTTGTGCCATATTTTATTTTATTTTTTAAAATAAATTTATTTATTTATTTTTGGCTGAGTTGGGTCTTCATTGCTGTGCACGGGCTTTCCCTAGTTGCGGTGAGCGGGGGCTGCTCTTCACTGCAGTGCGCGGGCTTCTCATTGCGGCGGCTTCTTTTGTTGCAGAGCGTGGGCTGTAGGTGCCCAGGCTTCAGTTGTTGTGGCACCGGGCTCACTAGTTGTGGCACACGGGCTTGGTTGCTCCGCGGCATGTGGGATCTTCCTGGACCAGGGCTTGAACCCGTGTCCCCTGCATTGGCAGGTGGATTCTTAACCACTGCGCCACCAGGGAAGCCCTTGTGCCATATTTTAGGTTCCGCATATAAGTGATATCATATGGTGTTTGTGTTCCTCTTTCTGACTTACTTCACTTACTGTGATAATCTCTAGTTGCATCCATATTGCTGCAAGTGGCATTCTTTCTTTTTTATGGCTGAGTAGTATTCCACTGTATATATGTACCACATCTTCTTTATCCATTCATCTGCCAGTGGACATTTAGGTTGTTTCCATGTCTTGGCTATTGTGAATCGTGCTGCTACGAACATAGGGGTGCATGTATCTTTTTGAATTATAGTTTTGTCCGGGTATATGCCCAGGAGCGGGATTGCTGAATCATATGGTAAATCTGTTTCTCGTTTTCTGAGGAGCCTCCATATTGTTTTCCACAGTGGCTGCACCAACTTACATTACAGGTAGGGGCTTTCTTAAATGTTGTGCCCTAGGTGTCTCACTCACTTCACACTAGTTCCAGCCCTGCAATTAATTCTTTTTTTTACTCCCCTCACCCCTTCCTCCAAAGAATCTACTGTCAAAGAAATTTGGAAAATATTGCTTGTCATATACGGTGTATTCTTCATTTCCCCATCTGCATCGTTTGGTTTATACACAGTACACAGTAGTCTATTATGGGCTCTGAGTATTCCTGCAGGAAAGAAATCCTGTAATCCTACTGAACCCTGCATTTCCCAGATGTATTTGACTGTGGAATTATTTTCTTTTTAAAGAAAAACTTACTAGCATCTCATGGGACATTCAGGGAACTTGGTTAAAAACTACCTCAGAACGGTTGCATATGGAACATACTCATTATTTTAAAAACTTTTTTTGCTGAGTAATAGCTGTTTTCTATTTTGGGTTTGGGTTCATTTGCAAGTTGCATGAAACCGTCCAGCCTCTGAATAAGGAAAGGGTTAGAATGTTCATTCATACCTTCCAACTCCCAGACGAACAGTTCATTGATTCAACCAACATTGATAAGACACCTACTATGTGCTAGGAATACAAAGGTGAGTGAAATAGTTTTCCTTACCCCTAGGGGGCAAAGGAGGAGCAGAGACTTACACAACTACAAGTCCAAGTACTATTGCTGTAAAAGTGCAACACAACTAAGGAATATCCTTTTATGATTTTACCTCCAGACCAAATGAACTGCTTCTAAGGAGAGAGCTATTTATGATATTTTTCAACCTTTCCTATAACATCTAGCAGGGAACTAGGCACATAAGGGGTGCTCAATAAATATTTGTCAAGTAAGTAATAGTTGAGGAAACATCTTGCAACTTAACTGATATACATTAGATTATAATACCTGTTAAGGATCACTTACAAACACACTTTAAGAACTCACACAAAAGGTTGTACTAACCCTTCTAAGTTTCATTTCCCCATCTGTCAAATAAGGATAATAGTACTAATTTCAGGGGGTTCTTGAGAGGATTAAATGAGAATTACAAAAAGCAGCTATTATGTTCCCTGGCATGTAACAATTTGGCCAATAAACTACAGTTATTATGATTACAACGCACTGTGATTTTTATCCAGAAAGTTACCATAAGTGGCACGCTCTGATTTGGCACAAAGCTCACCTAGAGCTTTATGTGGCCCCATCAGCACTGTCCCCTTGCTGAGAGCATATGGTTTTGAAAGGTTGTTGTGAACACATGCAGGTCAAGAGCCCTAGGTAAGGCTGTACATACACACACACTACAACGCACCCACCACACACTCTCACTCCTCCCTCTCCCCCCATCTAACTCCACCGCAAGGCACCTGCAGCAGCTCCCTAAATGGCCTGATTTCCCCAGTTGCCAACGTGAACTTGTTGTGAAATAGTCAGGCTGAGTCCTGCCTCTGAAGACACTGTTTTGAGACACAAAGCAGGCATGATAACTGGAAGAGAGACCCCGCGAGCACCCGTGAGCAAGACCCCGCCGCACGTCCCTTCCGGTTAGCTTTAGAGTCCTCAGCTGACTCTCTGCAGTGTTCGCTTTGGACACCTCACTGATTTCTGCTGCCTTCGTCCCCGCTAATCTAAATGCCTCCTGAGAAAAAGCTCTGAGCCGCCTTCACCTGGATTTCCCTGGCTCCCCCAGGAGTGTTTATCATATACCGTCTACGATAAACACTCCCCTGACAGTGTTGTCTAGACTGGAATAGGCATTGGGTGACTTGTTAAATACACACAGAGTGTCTCCAAAATCTCTAGGCCTGGGCCCCACAGAGCCGTGTCGATAAGCCTTTAGGGGGAATTCTCAGCAATCAGGGTGGTGTTTGGGCCACGCCGCCCCGCTGCGCTGCAGTCCACGTCTGCTCACAGTTGGTCTTCTATGTTTAGTGAAAGAATGAATGACCAGTGAGAGGGGAGGGATTCGGCAAATAAGAAGGCGTTTTGCAGAGGATTGTGTATGTGTGCTCGCGTGTGCCCACATGCATATGTGCCGCGTGATCTATAAAATAGAGCTCAGTCTGTGGCATAAGATGCTGCCTGTATAGTAATCCCCCCTTATCCTTAGGGGATACATCCCATGACTCCCAATGGATACCTGAAACCACAGATACATAGGTACCAAACCCTATATAAACTTTTTTTCCTGTACATATATACATGTGATAAAGTTTAATTTATAAATTAGGCACTGTAAGAGATTAACAACAATAGCTAAAAATAAAACCGAACAGTTATAACAATATACTGTAATAAACATGGTGTGAAGGTGGTTTCTTTCTCTCTCTCAAAATATCTTATTGTACAAATTTAAAGCCTTCTCCGTCTTACCTAAGCAGTTATCACGCACTGTGGCTGTAACTTTTGCAGTTTGAGGTTTGAGAGCCAAACTAGCATGAATTTCTTTTTCCTTCTTCACAGTTTCACAGATAGAAGAGTCATTCTTACCATAGATCTTAGCAACCTCAGCAGATGAATTCTCTTCCTTTCCTCATTAAGTGGGGGAACTTTCACCTTTTCACTTAAAGGAAGAACTTTGTGGCGTCTCTTTGGCATTATCCGAATTGCCAGCATCATTAATTCTGCGCTTTGGGGCCCTGATTAAGGAAGATAAGGGTCACTTGAACACAAGCACTGTGATACCCCGACAGTAGATCTGATAACTGAGAGGCCTACTAAGTGGCTGACAGGCAAGATACGCTGGACAAAGGGATGGTTCGTGTCCTGGGAGAGATATCACGAGATGGGGCGAGATGGCGCGAGTGGGAGAGATATCACGAGATGGGGCGAAATGGCGCGAGATTTCATCACGCTACTCAGAAGGGCATGTGATTTGAAACTTTTGGATTGTTGGGAATTCCCTGGCGGTCCCGTGGTTAGGATTCGGTGCTTTCACTGCTGTGGCCTGGGTTCGTTACCTGGTCAGAGAACTAAGATCCCGCAAGCCACCCGGTGCAGCAAAAACAAAAACAAAACAAGAAACAACCCACCCCCCCAAACTTATGAATTGTTTACTTTGGGAATTTTCCACTTAATATATTCAGACTGCGGTTGACCGAGGGAAACTGAAACAGTGGAAAACAAAACCGAGGGTAAGGTGAAACAACTATAAATCAGGACCAGGTGACCCAGGAGTCACAAGGTCCACGAGGGAACAGTAATCACGGAGCTGCAGTGAGTTGAACGATGCCAAAGCAAAGCCAGCACCTCACTCTGCAGAAGAGCACAGCAACTGAGCGTGGTAGTCTCGACCCTTTTTGTTGCTGGAACAGACAGCTCTAGATTTTCATTATCCTGTCCAAAGGAACCCAGAGGAGGGTGAGAATCCATTAACAAAATATCAGGATAGGAGCCTGATGGACCCAGCTTAGGTCACATACCCCTCCCTGGGCTAATCTCTGTGACCACGAGGCTGGGGCCTATTTTGGCCAGTCTTGGATTACTTATTGATCTTTTGGCTAGGGAACAGGGTCCCATGATTGGCATCTCCAACAGAAGCACGTGGAGTGCGAATCACAGTTCCTCGAAGGAATAGTGGCTACTGCCAGAAGAACTGGAAGAGATGGCTGTGGAGATGAAACACAGGTTCACTCCCAGCAGTGACCTTGACCGATTCTAATGAACTGAGGCATCCAGCCAGCCCCAAAGGGATGCATCCTATCCCCCCGACCAAGCTCCTTGAACCTCCGCATTGAAGGACTGTTCACCTTGAAGTGACCTTGAAGGTAGTGTTTATTTCCTGGGGGTCTAGGGTCATAGCTCAAAGCAAGCATGGTCAGTCTAAGCATCTTTTGGAAGTCTCCTGTTTGAAATGAAAAATATTTTGTGAATTGTATTGAATCCATTTAGTTTTAAAAATAATGTTTTTTCCCACCTTTTTATTTTGAACCTACAGAAAAGTTAAAAAAGAAATAGTACAATCAACACCCATTTTCATCAGATTTGTTGTTAACATTTCTCCACATCCACGTTATTTCTCTCTCTTCACACATACCTATGGAAAGATACACACAAAAGAACGTAAAGATATTTCCCTTTTTTTCCCCTCTAAACCAGTTAAGAGTTAGTTGCAGGTACAATGACACTTCATCCCTAAGTACTTAAGGTTATACCTCCAAAGAACAGAAACATACTCTTACGTAACCACACTTTCATTATTATACTCAAGAAATTTGACATTGATGCAATATTATTATCTAACATATAGCTCATATTCAAATTTCCCCAAGTATCTCAATAATGTCCTTTAAAGTGTTTGTTTTTTTTTCTTCCCCTGCTCTGGGATCCAGTCAAGGATGACACATTGCATTTGGTTTTCTTATTTCTTTAGTCTCCTCTTTTTGTCTTTTATGCCATTGATATTTTTGGAGCCCAAGCTCCAGTTGCCAAACGTCCCTTAATTTGGAACTCTCTGATTCTTTCCTTATGATGAGATTCAACATTTTTGGATGGAATACTATGTACTTCTCAGTGCATCCCCTCAGGGACACATGATATTGGTGTGTGTAATTATTGGCAGTGTTCACTTTGATCACTTGGTTAATATGGTGCCTGCTGAGTCCACCATTATAACAGTACATTTCCCCTGTATAATTAATAAGGAATTCACATGAGATCACGTAAATGTCCTGTTTTCCAGCAGCCTTCTACACTATGGTGATTTTTGTCTGAATCAGTTATTCCTCTGGTGATTATAAAATGGTGATTTTTCTATTTCTATCATGACTTCTTACATTTTTGAGTTGGTATTATTCTATCTTTTAAAAAAACGTTTCCCTCTATGCAACATTTATTTTTTATTTTTAGTAACAATAGGGACTTGTGGATTTTTTAAAATTTAATGTGTTATAATCCCTTCTTGTTTTTATGCATTTTGATGCTCATATTATCTGAAGTTTGGCCAGAGAAAGTTCCTTCACACCACCTCCTCTGTCCTTTTGAGATAGCTACATCAGTTTTTGAGAGTGTTCTTAAGGTCTGGCAGAAGATATTCCAGACTGACCTTGTACTTTCTCTGCCTCAGCCCTGGAATCAGCCATTTCTCCAAAGCGTGCTGATTCTTTTTCATGAAGGATGGTATTTAGAAACCAAGGCATAGGTGGTGGGTGTACTCATTACTATTGGTATGACACTGCTTCCATGCTATCAGAGCCAGGAAATACATTTATGTATATACATGCACATACACACATATACCCACACATATCTGTAGTTATTTCTACATCTGTCTATACATGTTAAAAGCTATGAGTTCACACTGATAGCTCCAATTCCAATGAAACAGCCCAGGATTCATTCTATCCTTCTCCCTTTCCATATTTGCAACTCCATTCCTCAACAATGAGAAACCATATGGAGGATAAAATTTAATTTTGCAAACATTGCGTTATATGCATAGAATGGAATTGTACTCAGTAATAAACAGAAATGAACTAATGCTCAACATGGATTAATGGATGAATCAAAAAAATTACAGCAGAAACTAATACAACATTGTAAAGCAATTATATTCTAATAAAGATGTTAAAAAAATTACATTGAGCAAAAGAATCAGACACATATACAAAATAGATACACATAATGTATATTCCATTTACGCAAAGTCCAAGAGCAAGCAAAACTAATCTATGGTGATAGAAATCAGAAAGTGGTTGCCTCTGGAGCGGGTGGGAGGACTGGCTGGAAAGGAACACAAGGGGATTTTCTGGGGTGATAGAAACATTCTAGATCTTGTTCTGAGTGGTGTGTACACAGATGTATTCATTTGTCAAAATTCATTGAACGGAACACTTTATATCTGTACATTTTATTGTATGTAAATTCCTTCATTAAAAAAGGGAGATATAAAATTATGCAAAATGCTCTTGAACAAATGAAAAGATTAAATTCCATTCATAATAAGAGGATGCAAATTAAAACTGCCCTGAGATACCACTTTCATTTATCTAAATGGCAAACATTCAAAACCTTGACAAGACACACTGTTGGTGAGCCCACGAGAAAATAAGCAATAATATCTAAAAATATCTAAATATCTAAAAATAACTATATTTCCTCTCTGCCCCATCAATCTCACTTCTGGGTATTTATCCTGAATATATAGTCTAATGCTAAATTTCCTTGTATACTTGGGTCTGTTTCTGGACTTCCTATTTTTTCTGCTAGTCTGTCTATATTCTGCTCCAATGCCACACAGCTTTAATTATAGAGGTTTTATAGTATGTTTCAGTGCTATTAGAGCTAGTCTTCCCTCCTTGCCTTTATTTTTCAATTTTTCTACCTATTCTTTTGCACTTTATTTTTAAAAACATATATGAAGTTTAGAATCAACTTGTCCAGTGCCAGAAACAAAAACTTATTAGTACTTTTTTTGGAATTGCATTACATTTACAATTTAGGGTTAGGTGACATCTTTATGACGGGTGATACTTCCCAAAAGCAAGGAATGTCTTTCCATGAAGTATACTTTTACATGTTTCAGGAATGCTCATATGGGATTTCCTCATATAACTTTTACACATTTCTTGTTAATATCTAAATATTTTATCTTTGTTGTTGTTGCTACTGTAAATGGGGTTTTGTTTTTGTTACCTCTTTTAGCTGGTCATTGTTTGTGTATATGTACCTGTTGATTTCTGTAGGTTAATTTTATATCCTGCTATATTATTGAACTGCTATTTTTGTTTAAGTTAGTTTTATTTTTGGACCACTTGGCTTTTGCAAGTATCATATCATGTCATCTGCAAATATAGTTTTACTTCTCAGTTTCCAATTTTTATAATTCAAATTGCTTCCTCCTGTCTAATTGCATTGGCTGATACCTCAAATATGGTGTTAAACATGTAGTAGTAGAGATAGTTGGCATCCTTGCCATATACCTGACTTTAGTGGGAATGTCTCTAGTGTTTCCCAATTAAATAGAAAGCTGGCTTTTGGACTTAGGTTTTTTTTTTTATTGTGTTAAGGAAATATCCATCTTCCTATTTTATTTAATATTGGAATGAGTGTTGAATTTTATCTAAAGCCTTTCCAGCATTTATTGAAAACAATCATACAAATGTTCTTCTTATATTAATATGGTGAATTATATTAAAGGATTTCTTAATATCAAACCATTCTTGCACTCCTCATATAAATTCCACTCAATCATGCTATTGGATCCTGTTTGCTAATGTTTTATTTAGGTGTTTTTTTTTTTGTATCAATATTCGTGAGACTGATCTTTAAGTTTATGTGTATATGCTATATTTATTAGGTTTAAGTAGGAATGTTAATCTTGCTTTATACAAAAGTTAAACATTTCTGTTTTCTATGCTATGAAATAATTCACGTAGCATTGCAATTACTCCAATTTTCAAGATTTGGTAGAATTCCTCTCTGAAACTATCTGAGCGTGATGATTTTTTTATGGGGTAGTTCTTTAAAATGTCCTTAAAAATTTTAATGGAAATATGTCTGCTTAAGAATTTTCTTTCTACTGGGGTCAATTTTGTAAAATTGTATTAATAGAAAGTTATCCATTTTATCTAAGTTTTCAAATTTGTTTGTGTAGAATTGTGCAATGTAGTCTTCCATGATGTTTTTTTTTTTTTCTTTTTTGCCGTACGCGGGCCTCTCACTGCTGTGGCCTCTCCCATTGTGGAGCACAGGCTCTGGATGCACAGGCTCAGCGGCCACGGCTCATGGGCCTAGCTGCTCCATGGCATGTGGGATCTTCCCGGACTGGGGCACGAACCCTTGTCCCCTGCATCGGCAGGCGGACTCTCAACCACTGCGCCCCCAGGGAAGCCCCATGATTTTTAAAATTTCCTTCATGATAAGACATTTCTCACTTTCCTTTTTTTCTATATTTATGCTTTTTTTCTTTATGTTAGCCAGTGTGCCCCTCACCCCCAAGGAACAGTTTTAATCTATTAATTAGTTCTCTTATTTTTCTGGGATTTTAATTTCTGCTTTAATATGTATTAATGCTTTCCTTAAGTTATTTGGTTGACTTTGTTCTTCTAGCTTTTTGAGTTGGGGTGTCATTCACTTGTTTTCCTTCTTTTATCTTTATGGATATAAGTATTTGACGTTATGAATTTCTCTTTGATCACTGCTGTAATGTCTGCCATAAATTCTCATATATAGTGCTTTATTTTTTTAAGAAATACTCCTGTTGTGGTTTTTATTTCCACTTTCACCTGACTGTTTTTTTAATAGAGATGGTTTTAATTTTCACCTGTAAAGGCCTTTAAAATATTTTGTCATTTCACTGTATTGTGATAAGAATTATAAAGTCCTCATCAGTTAAAATTTTTTTCTCCCAAAATATTAAACTAAAATTGACACGGGAAAGATGAGATATGTTCACCTGGTAGTGTCTTGTTGCCCTGGCATACAACCACACATCCCTGACAGCATGTTTAGTAATTTTTGGTCATAGTTTTAAAGGGTAGATTCAGTTCTTCTCGTAGGTATTCAAGTATTATTTTCTTATCAATATAATAATAGTATTTGATTAAAGTAGTCTGGATACATCAAACCATATTGGTTCACTAGAATATCAACCTGAAATTATGTATATGCACTCAGTTCTCCTGTGGTTCAAAAATTTTATGATAATTAAATTCCTCCCTTTTTATTCAGTCCCCTGGAAATTATTTGATTTCATGCAGTCTTTGTTTTACTGTATGCTCAAGGTTACCTAATAGGTTATCAGCCTGCATTAAGAACAAGGTGATGGGCTTCCCTGGTGGCGCAGTGGTAGAGAATCTGCCTGCCAATGCAGGGGATACGGGTTCGAGCCCTGGTCTGGGAAGATCCCACATGCCACGGAGCAACTAAGCCCGTGAGCCACAGCTACTGAGCCTGCGCGTCTGGAGCCTGTGCTCCGCAACGAGAGGCCGCGACACTGAGAGGCCCGCGTACCCGCGATGAAGCGTGGCCCCCGCTCGCTGCAACTAGAGAAAGCCCGCGCGCAGCAATGAAGACCCAACACAGCCAAAAATAAATAAATAAGTTTATTAACAAAAAAAGAACAAGGTGATGGCTGTAATCACCACAACCGAGTAAAGATCTAACAGTTAATAAGTGTTAAAGAAATAATTTTTAAATTGATGAGAGAGTAAATGAATATTTATTCATATAGATTATTACATAAATTATGATTACATATAGAACATATAGATTATATGTTAATATATGCATATGTTACATGATATATTACATATGAATATAATATATAGAACATATAGATTATAATTCACTTAGTTAGTGATGTTAGTGATCTAACATCACTCTGATAGATCTTCAAGTAGTTAAGTGTGGATGTTTTCATCTTACTACTAATACCCCTTTTGTGTCATACTTATCATCTAAGTTTAATGGGTTGTGGTTTATAGCTTAAGTAAAGTGTATTGGAAATTGCATTTTCAAGGGTGGGTGTCAGAAGACCTAGAGTTTCCCAGGCTAATGGAAAGGAAATAATTTCTCAGGCTGTCTTAAAATAATAAATCATACAGTGTTTCAGTTGATGGTACAAAAAAAAAAGAAAAGAACTCTTGAAAGGGTTGATGATGGAAAGGATGGCTTTACAAGTCACCGCGTCTTTTCCTTAGGTGAGGGTCTCTAGACGGAATGTGCAATGGAGCACAGCTTTAATAAGCAAAACTCTGAGAGTTGTGTGGTTGTCTGTTACGTTTGGTAGCCTCCAGTGAACCATGCCTCCTGGTGTGAAAGTTCCAGGGCTAAACCTTAGAAGCCTTGTCAACGTCCGCTTTTCATTCTTGGAACCAGCCACCATGCTGTAACAGCCCAAGCCACATGCCGAAGCCACACTGAGGAGTAACAAGGCCCTCCAGCAGTGAGCCACCTTGGATGTGTCACCCTAGTTCAGCCCCTAAATCAAGGGTGAGAAAACTATGGCTTTCAGCCAAAAGTGGCCTGCCATCTGATTCTGTAAATAAAGTTTTACTGGAACACAGCCATGCCCATTTGTTTGTATATTATCTATGACTGCTTTCTCACTACAATGGCAGAGTAGAATAGCCATGACAGAGACCTTATGACCCGCAAAGCCTAAAATATTTACTATTTGGCCCTTTATAGCAAAGTTTGCTGACTGCTGCCTTAGATGACTGCCTCATCTGCCATCATGTGAAGCAGAACTGCCTGGCTGAATCCAACCAACCCACATCGTGAGTGATCATCTAATTGTTGTCGTCTTAAATCATTTAAGTTTTGGGATGGTTTGTTATACATCAACAACTGAAACTGTAAAATCTAATATCTGTATTTTATAAGCTTGATGATTTCATGGTTTAAATTTTTCTTTTCTTTTCTCTTAACTTTCAGTAAGCTCTGTTGAAATTTTTCCTATGTGTCTTAGCTACATGTCACTGAAACTTCTCTCTCCAAGGTGAACACATTCTTTGTTACTAAATCCACTAGATGTCTTTCAGTCTTCATCTCATTTGACTCTTGGTCAGCATTTGACACTCTAGACCACCTCTTTATTCTTGAAACATCTTCTCCCTTTTATTCATTTAAATCATAATCTTCTAATTTTCTTTTGTCTTTCAAGAAGTTTCTTGTCTATTTCTTTTGTGGGGGGTGGGAGGGGAGAGGCGGGTGCTGATCTTCTGCTTAACATTTAATGTTCAAGTCCTCAGGATTCTCTCTTAGATTTCATTTGACATTCAACTAATATATATTGAGCCTACTGTATGCCAGGCATTATTCTAGGTACTTGGGACACATTAGCAAACAAAACAAACAAAACTCCCTTCCCTTGGAGAAATTTTTAAGTGTACACATAATAAAATAAATTATTACAAAACTGGATGTTAATAAGTGTTTTAGAAAAAATAAACAGAACAGGGCGGGTAGGGAATATGGGGTAGGGGGAGGTGGGAATTTAAAGAAAGGATAGATCAGAATAGGCATTTCTGAGATTATGATATTGGAGCAAAGCCTTAAAAAAGGGAAAGGAACCGACCTGTGGGTATCTAGAAAAGCATCCCTCTAATAATTAATGATGTTGAGTATCTTTTCATGTGCCTCTTGGCCATCTGTATGTTTTCTTTGGAGAAGTGTCTATTTAGGTGTTCCACCCATTTTTTGATTGGGTTGTTCGTTTTTTTGATATTGAGCTGCATGAGCTGTTTGTATATTTTGGAGATTAATCCTTTGTCAGTTGCTTCATTTGCAACTATTTTCTCCCATTCTGAGGGTTGTCTTTTCGTCTTGTTTATGGTATCCTTTGCTGTGCAAAAGCTTTTAAGTTTCATTAGGTCCCATTTGTTTATTTTTGTTTTTATTTCCATTACTCTAGAATGTGGGTCAGAAAAAGATCTTGCTGTGACTTATGTGAAAGAGTATTCTTCCTATGTCTTCCTCTAAGAGTTTTATAGAGTCCGGTCTCACACTTAGGTCATTAATCCATTTTGAGTTTTTTTTGTTTTCGTTTTTTTTTGGCTGCGTTGAGTCTTCGTTGCTGCGCGCGGGCTTTCTCTAGTTGCGGCAAGTGGGAGCTACTGTTGGTTGCGGTGCGCGGGCTTCTCATTGCAGTGGCTTCTCTTGTTGCGGAGCACAGGCTCTAGGTGCATGGGCTTCAGTAGTTGCGGCACGTGGGCTCAGTAGTTGTGGCTCATGGGCTCTAGAGTGCAGGCTCAGTAGTTGTCGCACACGGGCTTAGTTGCTCCACGGCATGTGGGATCTTCCTGGACCAGGGCTAGAACCCATGTCCCCTGCATTGGCAGGCAGATTCTTAACCACTGCACCACCAGGGAAGCCCCTTCAGTTTATTTTTGTGTATGGTGTTAGGGAGCGTTCTAATTTCATTCTTTTCCATGTAGCTGTCCAGTTTTCCCAGCACCACTTATTGAAGAGACTGTCTTTTCTCCATTGTATATTCTTGCCTCCTTTGTCATAGATTAGTTGACCATAGGTACCTTGATCATTATGTAGTGTCCTTCCTTTGGATTTATCTCTGGACTTTCTATCCTGTTCCATTGATGTATATGTCTGTTTTTGTGCCAGTACCGTACTGTCTTGATTATTGTAGCTTTGTAGTATAGTTTGAAGTCAGGGAGCCTGATCAAAACTACATGAGGTATCACCATGCTGGTCAGAATGGCCATCACCAAAAAATCTGCAAACTATAAATGCTGGAGAGGGTGTGGAGAAAAGGGAACCCTCTTGCATGGTTGGTGGGAACGTAAAGTGATACAGCCACTATGGAGAACAGTATGGAGGTTCCTTAAAAAACTAAAACTAGAATTACCATATGACCCAGCAGTCCCACTACTGGACATATACCCAGAGAAAGCCATAAAAGACACATGCACCCCAGTGTTCATTGTGGCACTA
The DNA here is from genome assembly GCF_002837175.3 of Physeter macrocephalus. Lineage (NCBI taxonomy): Eukaryota > Metazoa > Chordata > Mammalia > Artiodactyla > Physeteridae > Physeter > Physeter macrocephalus. The sequence continues at coordinate 15,380,155 of NC_041231.1, forward strand.
TTTACAGTAGCCAGATCATGGAAGCAACCTAAATGCCCATAGACAGAGGAGTGGATAAAGAAGATGTACATATATACCATGGAATATTACTCAGCCATAAAAAGGAATGAAATGGGGTCATTTGTAGAGACCTGGATGGACCTAGAGACTGTCATACAGAGTGAAGTAAGCCAGAAAGAGAAAAACAAATATCATATATTAACGCATATATGTGGAATCTAGAAAAATGGTACAGATGAACCTGTTTGCAAGGCAGAAATAGAGACACAGACATAGAGAACAAACGTTTGGACACCAAAGGGGGAAAAGGGGGTGGGATGAATTGGGAGATTGGGATTGGCATATATACACTGATATGTATAAAACAGATAACTAAGGAGAACCTGCTGTATAGCACAGGGAACTGCACTTTGCTGTACAGTAGAAACTAACACAACATTGTAAAACAACTATACCCTAATTAAAAAAAAAAAATAGGACAAGTGAAAAGTATCCCAGGCAGAGAGCGCAGCAGTGCAAAAACCCTAAGGCAAGGAGTGAGCCTGGGGTGTCTGAGGACAGGAAGAATGCCCCCGGTGATGGGATGCAGTGAACCCTGGGATATGAGGTCAGAGAAACAACGGGCTCCAGATCCTGTAGTCCTTGTAAGCCACTGTCAAGACTTGGTCTTTTTCTCAGAGAAGTGGGGGTGGTCTTTGGGGAGCTTTGAAGAAAAGAATCGAGTCATCAAAGGACCACTCTTACTGCTGAATTGAGAAAGAATGGAGGTGGCCGGAATGGCAGCAGGCTCTGGGAGAGAGGCAGACAAAAGGGTACCAGCAGAAACCAAGAGGAGTGATTCTCTCCTCTAACTGGACACACTTTTCTTGGACAATCTGAGGTGCTCATGCTGTCCTGGTTCTAATGATCATTCATGGTCTGATGCTCCCAAGTCTGTTTTTTTCCAGCCCAAATCTCTCTCCTGAGTCTCTGACTCACAAATCCAAAAACCTACCGCTCATCTCCTCTTTCAGTGTTTTGTGGGTGCCTCAGGCTCTGCTTTTTCATCTAAAACCTTTGTCTCCTCCGGTGCTCCCTGGATTTCACTACTGAAGCCATGCAGCCATGCCTTCTTATTAAGGCTTTGTCTTTAAGAGGCCACTGCTAACATATGTTAGTGGACAATCTGTGGTGGCGCATAAATGCTTTGGGTTCCATTAACACATCGTTATGGTTTAGTTTAATCAGATTTTCTGCCTATAGCACTGGCTTGAAGGATTGGACATAGAATAAGTAGGTTTTAACTGGGACAAGACGATGGAATGCTGCCTTAGGTGACAGTTCAAGGCAGGGTGCCATAGTGGTAGGGCACTGAATACCCAGAGGATAGAGGATCGGAGTGGATAGAGTGGATTCCTTACATTTTGCAGTTTTGACCAATAGGCGCATTGCCATTGGGTAAGTAATTCTGAATTTGTCACTTTTGTTACAAATAGGCAACTTACCATGTAGCCAGAATACAAGAGTGAAGCCTCCATAGATATTATAGAATTTTAATATGTGAATTCAATTTTCTTCCATCTCTCTTGGGAATTTTTTTGCCCACTTCCCATTACAATTTTAGAATTTAGTATTCATTCTTTTGACTTTAAGCAAAGGAGTTATGGAAAATATTTTATTAGAAGGGTGTGTGATTCCTTTTTCTATGATCTTTTTTTAAAATATATAATTTGTGTGTAAAGGAGCTTCAGAAATATCTTAATCTTTTTTGTCTAACTCTTACAAGTGGTTTTTAAAAAGTAATAATTTATACAAGGCAAACAAATCTTTCCAGGTTATTTTTTTCCATGTCACGCTTGTATGTGGGAAAGAGTCTTGTAAAAATCATTAGTGTGAAACTAGGCTAGGAAGGGCTATTAATTTTTTATTAAAAAATCAACTTCAGAATGAATGTTTAAATGCAAGCTTAACATAGTTAGAAATGCAATTAAGTCTCATTCCTTGACACTTGAGAGCTCTTTTTATTTATTTATCATAGTCAACAAATATTTTTCAAAGGCTTGCTCTCTACCAGGCAGTATGTTTGTGCTAGGGGTAGCGGGTAAGCGAAACAGAGAAGGAAGTCGCCGCCATGGAGCTTACGTCCACTGGCGGAGGTAGACAAAAAAAGAGCACGGGAAAATTACTGCTTGTAGTAAATGCTAGGAAGGAACTAAACAAAGCATGGAGGAAGAGAGACAGACAGACTTGGGGATGCTACCTAAGGAGGGTCTCTCTGAGAAGGTGAATTTGAGTTGAGGCCTGAAGGATGAGGCCGAGTCCACCAGGAGAACTGGGAAGCGCCTTGGAGGGAGGGGCCGGCAGGAGCAAAGGCCTAGAGGCAGGAAAGGCTCAAGGTTCAAGAAAGGAGGCCAAAGTGACCAAGAATGGCAGAGGTGGAAAGAGGGGCGAGAGCCAGATTGTGCAGGATGTTATAGGCCTTGGTAAGGAATTTGAATTTTATGCTGAGTGTAGTAGGAAGACAGTGAAGGATTTATGCAAAGGAATGATGTGACCAGATGCTGTTCTTTGCTTTTTAAAAAATTGGGGCAAAATATACGTAACATGAAATTTACCATCGTAACCATTTTTTAAGTGTACAGTCAGTAGCATTAAGTATATTCGTGATGTTGTGCAACCATCACCACTATCCATTTCCAGAACTGTTCGTCCTCCCAAACAGAAACTCTGGGTCCAGTAAACAGTTACTACAGGCTGCCTTATATGGGAATCATTTTCTGTTCCTTTGAATTTTGCACCCCCATGATGACTTTTCTTAGAAAGTCTCCCTGGGGAGAAGTCTTTCGGCCCAGGGAAAGCTATCATGGTGACTCCAGCAGTTCTGTCCCTAACCCTTATTATCCTCGCACCTGTAATCCAGACTGGAGCTCACTGAGGTGCAGGCTAGTGCTTCTGGTTGGGCGTGAGTAGAAAGTAGCAGCCGGGTTTTAGACCAGTTCCGAGCAAGTGATCTTCCTCATCTCAAAACCTGGCCACACACCACTCTGGAAAATGGTTTGGCGATGTTTCAAAAAGTTAAACATAAAACTACCACGTGCCCAGCAGTTCTGCTCCTACGTGTCTACTCAGGAGAAATGGAAACATGGATCCACGCGAAGCATCCCACCTGAGTGTTCAGAGAAGCTTTGTTCATAATAGTGCGAAGCTAGAAACAACCCACTGTCCGTCAACTGACGAATGTATAAACACAGTGTGGCCGGTGCACGCGCGACAGAATACTTTTCAGCCCCAAAAAGGAACAAACTACGGACACAGGCTATGTCAGAACCTCAGAAACGGGATGCTGAGTGAAAGAAGCCACACACAGGCAAGCACGTATTGTATGAACATGAAATAACCAGAAAAGGCAAATTTATAGACAGAAACTAGATTAGTGGTTGTCTGAGGTTATAGGACTGGGAACAGAGATCACCTGTAAGCGGGCATGAGGGAGCTTCTTAGGGGAGGTGAAACTATACTTAAACTGACTGATGATGATAGTTGCGCCGTTTGGTAAAGTTACTAAAAGTCGTTGAATTATACGCTGAATACGAGCGAATTTTATGCTGTGTAAAACATACGTGAGCAGCAGCTTGCATAGGGTCTGGTGCTCTCACTGCTCGCTGGAAGGCAAAAGGTTCACCTGGACTCATAGTGAAAGCTTTTAATTGAGCAGCACGGGAAGGAAAATCTGGCCTAATATCGCTGATTTGCCTTGCTTTCTCTGTGACAATTCTATTTTGAATGGCTCTCAGTCTCTCTCTTTTAAAGGGAATTAAAGTCTCTAAAGCCTTTTTAAAATTTTATTTATTTATTTATTTTCGGCTGCGGGGGCTGCTCCTCGTTGCGCTGCGCGGGCTTCTCATGGCGGTGGCTTCTCTTGTCGCGGAGCACGGGCTCTAGGCGCGCGGGCTTCAGTAGCTGTGGCACGCGGGCTCAGTAGTTGCGGCTCATGGGCTCTAGAGCCCAGGCTCCGTGGTTGTGGCGCACGGGCTTAGTTGCTCCGCGGCATGTGGGATCTTCCCGGACCGGGGCTGGAACCCGTGTCCCCTGCATTGGCAGGCGGATTCTTAACCACCGCGCCACCAGGCAAGCCCTCTAAAGCCTCTTTAAAAAGCCATAATTACCTAAGGTTTTCCCTATAACTGTGCAATTCTTATTTCCTTCAGCTTTTCCTGCTAGGACTTCGGATCTGAAATAATTTCTGTTCCCTGAAGTGTTATGTCTGTTCCCAAGTAAACTGGTTGTATCAAAGATTACTACTGAATATTTCATTTTTGGTGGCTTTGAGGAATTTGTTTTTTAAATTCTCAGAGAAGCTTTTGGTCCTCAAATGGCTGAAAGTTTCTGATCAAGATAACTTCACAAGATAACTTGGCCAGTGTTTGTTCAAATCCTGTGCTTGGCTGTTTTTGGAAAAATATCTTCAAATTAATTTTTGTTTACAGGGTATGGTTAGGAAAAGAATAACTATGTTATAAACATCCTTTTGAAAAGTAGCAATTTAGGAAGAACCTAAGAATCAGGACCTGTGGCGTGACCCTGGGTGAGTCTAATTACCTCTGTTTTCCCTCTTTTCTCATCTTGTACCCTGGGGACAGTATGTACCTTAAAGACAGTGACATATAGAAGCACCTAGAACAGTGACCGCCAGCTAGGAAGCACTCCATAGGTGTTTTCTTTATTCCCATGGAAAATGACCATCGGTAGTAGTTTGTATGGTATTTCTTTGGATGTTTTTCTTTTTGCACGATCATTTCTTTTCAAGAAGCAGAATGAAAACCATTGTATATCTTGGTTTTTTTTTTTTTTTTTTTTTGGGGGGTGGTATGCGGGCCTCCCTCTGTTGTGGCCTCTCCCGTTGCGGGGCACAGGCTCCGGACGCGCAGGCTCAGCGGCCATGGCTCACGGGCCCAGCCG
>NC_041231.1:15385275-15426802 GCF_002837175.3 Physeter macrocephalus
GTGGGAGCTGGGGCAGCCTACCCGGGTGTGAATGCCGGCTCTGCTGTTACCAGCGCAAGTGACCTTGAACAACTCTCTTAGCTTCCCTCGGCCTTGTTTTCATTAATAAATTGGAACTCATAACGGTACCTTTGTCACAGGACAGAGATTAAATGATAGAATATGTAAAAAGCACAACACTCTAAAAATGGGGCCAAATGATGACTCTTAGTAATTGTAGATGCTTAGACTCTGTATGAGAGACCATCCCCATTCTTGACCAGCCAGCAATCTCTGTTTGCACCTGAATGCTAAATTTTATGTGACTTTAATCAGTTTAGAGTTGCTAAGAACTCCAATTTCCTTCCTGGGAAATAGAAATTGCTATTGTAGATTTAAAGAAAGGCAGAGACATGTATTGTCTGGCTCTTCCCTCCTTTGGATTTAGGAGGTGCGTACAGTAGGTGAGTCCAAGGAAAAGATCAGCATTGGGCAGTGTTCATGTCTTTGAACCTCCTCTTAGCAATATTCTCTCACTTCCCCTCATCAAATTTGAAGCCTCTTCTCTGAATGTCTAGGGTCTTCATGTTGCATCCTGTGGTAGATTGAAAAACGTGGCACATATATTTGACAGCTACTCTCATGAAAAGGTAGAGACTATTTGTCCACACCTTGAATCTGGGCGGGTCCAGACACTTGCACTGACCAACAGAATGTACCAGAAGTGACTGTATGCAAGTTTAGGAGCCTTAAGAGGCCTTTCCTCTTCTGCCTTTGCCTCTTGGAACCCTGCCCTGCAACCACCGTGCTATGAAGAATCCCAGAGTGAGAGGTCATGAGAGGAGAGAGGCCCAGGACATTCCCCTGCTGAGCCCACAGGAGTCCAGTGCCAGCTGAACCCCCTGCTGACTGCATCCATGGGAGTGAGCTTAGGTGAGACGTGTATGAGCCACACAGTTGTGAGAAATACTAAACCGTTGTTTTAAGCCACCAATTTTAGGGTGGTTTGTTACACAAAGAGTGTATAACTAATACTCCTGCAAACTTCCCAAGACGTCACCTCTACCCCACCCGCACGCTCCACGCACACTCACGAGCGTCTCTCTGACTTGCTGGGCTAAATCAGTGATGCTCTGCTGTGACCCCATCCCTGTCTTAACCCCACAGTAAAACTTTCCTCTAATGTGTCCTGGCCTTTAGGAGCCTTGCGGTCAGTTAATGGGTTTGAAAGCAAACTCATACTGTAATTCATACTGAGACCCTAGGAACTGATATTTGCTTAATGTTTTACCTTGCTTTTTTAAAAAATTAGGTTATTTATTTGTTTACTTTTTAAAATTTATTTATTTACTTATTTATTTTTGGCTGCATTGTGTCTTCGCTGCTGCGCAAGGGCTTTCTCTAGCTGCCGTGAGCGGGGGCTGCTCTTCGTTGCGGTGCGCGGGGTTCTCATGGCGGTGGCTTCTCTTGTTGCGGAGCACGGGCTCTAGGCGTGTGGGCTTCAGTAGTTGTGGCTCGCGGGCTCAGTAGTTGTGGCGCACGGGCTTAGTTGCTCTGCGGTATGTGGGATCCTCCCGGACCAGGGCTCAAACCCGTGTCCCCTGCATTGGCAGGTGGATTCTTAACCACTGCGCCACCAGGGAAGCGCCTGTTTTACCTTGCTTTAACCCACAGGAGTAGCTCCTTGCAATGAAGAAATTTAAGACCTGAGGCAGGCGAGGTCCTGGGAAAGATCCCTCTCGTAAATGGCTGACTCCTTGTCCTAGAGGTCGAAACTTCAGGTATATGAAAGCTAAGTAAGGCGCCTCCCACCTCTGAACTCTTTTCACCTGCTTCTAACGTTGTACTTCTTTTGAGTAGGACAGTGGTTTAAAATACCCATTCTTGGGTCCTGCCCACCGAGATACTGAGATTCTGATTCAGTGGGTCTAGGTGTGGTCTAGGTGTCTGTATTTTCATTGATGTTTAGTGACTCTGAAAATCACACACACACACACACACACACACACACACACACACACACACAGAGAGAATTCAGCCCAGTTCAGCTGAGGAATGAATGGGTACCGGTGGAAGCAGCCTGGTATTCACATCACATAGTAACATGGCAGAGGTAAATGGGGTTAACTTTATAATGTGTAACTATCCTTTGTTATTGATTGAGGAAGGGAATTATACCACCCAGTCTCATCACTCAGAAATCTTGATCTTCTAGAATGTAGGATGGAAAGGGAGCTTTGAGAGATGATCTGATCCACAGGCAGAAACAATCATGTCTGCCTAGACATAGGAGAAGCTATCCTATTTCTAAAGGCTCTGAAAGTTGGCAATTTTAAAATCTGGTTTAATCATCCATTAATCCCCAGATCTGGAGTTTCCTACCTTTTGTCAGTAAAAATGGAAGCCCAGCAATTTATTTTTTAAATCTTTACATTTTTTGTGCATTTTACAAATTCACGTCGTACAAAATTCAAAAGGGACAGGAGTGTACAAAGTGAATATTTCCCTCCTATTCTTCTTCCCCCTTCATTCAGTTCCCTTCTCTGGGGCCGAATACTTTAAAAAAATTTTTTAAATAAATTTATTTATTTTATCTTTTTTTTTTTTTAGATTTTTTTTTTTTATGTGGACCATTTTTAAAGTCTTATTGAATTTGTTACAATATTGCTTCTGTTTTATGTTTTGGTTTCTTGGCCCAGAGGTATGTGGGATCTTAACTCCCTGACCAGGGATCAAACCCACACCCCCTGTATTGGAAGGCGAAGTCTTAACCACTGGATCGCCAGGGAAGTCCCTTATTTATTGTATTATTGGCTGTGTTGGGTCTTGTTGCTGCGCGTGGGCTTTTCTCTCGTTGCGGCGAGCGGGGTTTACTCTTCATTGTGGTGTGCAGGCTTCTCATTGTGGTGGCTTCTCTTGTTGGGAGCACGGGCTCTAGGCGCATGGGCTTCAGTAGTTGTGGCACACGGGCTCAGTAGTTGTGGCTCGCGGGCTCTAGAGCGCAGGCTCAGTAGTAGTGGCGCAGGGGCTTAGTTGCTCTGTGGCATGTGGGATCTTCCCGGACCAGGGCTCAAACCTGTGTCCCCTGCATCGTCAGGGGGATTCTTAATCACTGCGCCACCAGGGAAGCCACCTAATACTTAAAAAAAATTTTTTTTAATTGAAGTAAAACATATTTACATATAACATAAAATTCATCATTTTAACCATCTTAAAGTATGTAATTCAGTGGTTTTTAGTATATTCACAGTGTTTGCAAACATCAACCCAATCTAATTTCAGAATACCCCATCACATCAAAATGAAACTTTATACACCTCCCAATTCCCCCTCCCCCAACTCCCTGGCAACCACTGCATTGGACATTTAATATAAATAGGATGATACAATATGTGGCAACTTGTGTTTTCGTCTTCTCTCACTTAGTGTAATGTTTCCAAGGTTCATCCGTGTTGTAGCGTGTATCAGACCTTCATTCCTTTTTATGACTCAGTAATATTCCATTGTATGGATACACCACATTTTTATCCATTCATCCACTGATGAACATTTGGGTTGTTTCCTGCTTTCAGCTATTATAACTAATGCTGCCGTGAATGCTCACGTGCGAGTTTGTGTGTAGGCGAACATGTTCTTAGGAGTGGAATTGCTGGGTCAATGGTACCTCTTTAACTCTCTTTTTTTTGGTTCTTCGTTGCTGTGCAACCTGTGCACAGCTTTCTCTAGTTGCGGTGAGCCAGGGCTACTCTTCGTCGCGAAGCGCGGGCTTCTCGTTGTGGTGGCTTCTCTTGTTGCGGAGCGTGGGCTCCAGGCGCGCAGGCTTCAGTAGTTGTGGCACACGGGCTTAGTTGCTCCGCGGCGTGTGGGATCTTCCCAGGCCAGGGGTTGAGCCCGTGTCCCCTGCATTGGCAGGTGGATTCTTAACCGCTGCACCACCAGGGAAGCCCTATGTTTAACTTTTTGAGGAACTGCTAAGATGTTTACCACAGTAACTGAACCGTTTCCTGTTCCCACCACCAGTGTATGAAGGTTCCAATTTCTCTGTATCCTCACCAACACTCGTTATTTTCTGTTTTTATTTTTGTTTTTTTATTGCCTTCCTAGTGGGTGTTTGTTGCTAGTGTATGGAAATACAGTTGATTTTTGTATATTGATCTTGTATTCTGCAACTTTGCTGAACTTTTTTATTAGCTCCAATAGTTTTACTGGTGGATTTTTTTTTAGTAGTTTCAATATATAAGATCATGTTTTCTGCTAATAGATATAGTTTTACTTCTTGTTTTCCAATCTGAAAGTCTTTTATTGCTTTTCTGTGCCTAATTGCACTAGTTAGAACTTCTAGTACAATGTTGAATAGAAATGGTGAAAAGTGCATATCCTTTTCTTTTTCCTGATCTTAGGAGGAAAGCTTTCATTGAGTATGGTGGTAGCTGTGGGTTTTTCACAGATGCAGTAGGAAGGTTTGTGTGTGTTCTTTCAGGGATAGTATATTCATATATTAGAAAATATATTAACATAACTTTTAGCCTATATACACTGTCTGCACCTTGCATTTTTCAGCTAAAAATATATCTTGGAGATCTTTCTAAATTAGTACTTAAAGAATTTCTTCATTTAAAAAAAAGTGGTTGCTTGGTTTTTTCATTGTAGGGACACACCATCATTTATTTAATCAGCCCTCTATTGAAGGATAATCTAACTCTCAGCAGTATTGGTCATATGAATTCAAAATCAGCAATCATTTATTTAATCCCTAATATTTATTTAACCCCTACTATTGTGTAGGGCACAATAAAAGTTATTGAAGAAAGTAGAGTCTTTCATTCACCTCATTTTCCTATTTTTGTTATAGAAATACTTGAGCAAAAAAACAAAAAAAGTTAGCCTAACCCTATTTTTTTCCAACTTTCTAAATTTCAAACACATAGAAGAGTTGAGGGCTTCCCTGGTGGCACAGTGGTTGTGAGTCCGCCTGCCGATGCAGGGGACACGGGTTCGTGCCCCGGTCTGGGAAGATCCCACATGGCGTGGAGCAGCTAGGCCTGTGAGCCATGGCCGCTGAGCCTGTGCGTCCGGAGCCTGTGCTCCGCAACGGGAGAGGCCACAACAGCGAGAGGCCCACGTACCAGAAAAGAAAAAAAAAAGAGCTGAAAGAGTTGTACAGGGTAACTCAAGTAATAATTACCTAGATTAATCAATTGTTAACATTTTACCATCTTTATCTATGATAATATGTTTATTTGCTCTGTTTGCTGAATCATGTGAAAGTAAGCTGTGGATTTCTAGACAATTCACCCCTAAAAATAAGGATGTTCTCCTACTTAACTACCATATTATATCACATAGAAACTTAACTGTTTATTCCTAAATATCATCAAATATCTGATCCATGTTCAGTTTTTAAAATTTGTCCCCGCAATGTCTTTTCAGTGTCTTTTTTTTTTTTCCGTAATTAAGATCTAATCAAAGTCTACACACTGCATTTTGGTTGTTATCTCTCTTAAGTCTCTTTTATCTAGAACAGTTCCCATATCTTTTTTTTAAAAAATAATATTGACTTTTTGAAGAGACTAAGCTAGTTGACTTTTAGAATGTCCCACATTCTAGCTTTGTCTGATTGTTTCTTCATGGTATTGTTTACCCTGTTCTTTTATTCCCAGTATTTTCTGTAAATTTAGAGGTTAATCCTAAAGTTTTGATAAGATACAGGTTATCTTTGGGACAACATTTAGTAAGTGAATCTATATACTATTGCATCCTATCAGGAGGCATATGACATCATTATTCTCCTATTAGTGATGTTAAGTTTGATCACTTGTTCTCAGTAATGTCCTCTAGAACTCTCCATTGAAAAGGTACGATTTCCCCTTTAAGCTCTGATAGTTACTCCTTTAATCATTAGAGAACGTCAAAGACTTGTGTTTGGAGAAGAGGTGGTGGAAGTCTATTTGCTTCTTTTCTTCCTTATATACCTCAACTCCAGCTAGTGGTTTAGACAACTTTTAGTTACAAATAGAAATCTAATGGCAGGCATGCAATAGATCAGGTGACAATCTATAACCTGGAGTAGTAGGGCATGGTCAGCCCCTTACTCTGGGATCAATGGAAAGGTCATTGCATTAGAAATCAAAACCAGGGATCACAGTTTCAGTCTCGAATCTGCCACGAACTAGCCATGTGGCCTTAAATCATTTAACTTCTCTGGGCTCCAGTTTCTTCATCCCTGACTCCAGGTGGTCTTTAGAGTTCCCTATGGCTCTGGTGATTCTGTGGTTTTACTCCATTTCACTTAGTGAAAAATATGAGATCACATTTACTAGATGTACAATGTGGGAGCTTTTATTTCTCTCAAAAATTAAAACACTTGGGAATTTCAATTAATTCCATGATTCGGGGGTGCCTACTCCATGTAGGTGTTCACTACATATTCTTGTGAATCGGGATACTAGTTTTGATGAGTGGACTTTTGTTTTTATTATTATGTTTTATTTTTATTTTTCCTTTTCTTTTCCATGACCCAAGAAAATTGTTGGGCAGCTAGGTTACTTTTTCATTGTCCTATCAGTTGAATTGTATCCCTCCACCAAATTTATATGTTCAAGTCCTAACCCCCAGTACCTCAGAATGTGAACTTATTTGGAAATAGCATTGTTGTAGATGTAATTAGTCAAATTAAAATGAGGTTATTAGGGTGGGCTCTAATCCAATATGACTGGTGTCCTCATAAAATGGGGGAATGTGGACAACAGAGACATACACACAGGGAGACTGCCATGTGAAGATGAAGGCAGAGATTGAGGTGATAAATCTATAAGCCAAGGAACACCTAAGATTGCCAGCAAACCACCAGAAGCTAGGAGAGAGACCTGGAACAAATTCTCCTTCATATCTTTCAGAAGGAACCATCCCTGCTGACACCTTGATGTTGGGCATGTAGCCTCCAGGACTGCAAGACAATAAATTTCTGTGGTTTAAGCAAACTGATATACTTGGTATCCCTGATCTGGTAATCAATTCTTTGAGGAATGATAATAACCTATAGGGAAAGTAAAGAAATAACAAGCTTTTCTCTCTTTTCTTTAAACCATTAAAAAAAATTGAAGTATAGTTAATTTACAATGTTGTGTTAGTTTCAGGTGTACAGCAAAGTGATTCGGTTATACATACATATATATGTTCTTTTTCAGATTCTTTTGCATTATAGGTTATTACAGGACGTTGAGTATAGTTCCCTGTGCTATATAGTAGGTCCTTGTTAGTTATCTATTTTATAGATAGTAGTGTGTATATATTAATCCCAAACTCCTAATTTATCTCTCTCCCCGCCTCCCACAGGCTTTTCTCTTGTACAGATGTCAGAACCCTTACCAGGGTGAAAAGATACGTATGAATGTATGTATGTACGTATGTATGTATTCATGCAAATTCTGTATCAGACCAGACACATTTTCTGAACCGTTCATGGGGTAATTTGCTGCTATTGTGTCTCTGGTAGGTTTTGTGCATCTGTACATGAGCACATGTGTATATTCTAAGGCATGTATATATAAATATCAGCCTTATCCTTGCAATAGATGCTGACTCTTGATACCAAGGAGACAGACTAGAACTCATTATTCTCTAACTGAATTTAAATATCTTAGTTGTTTCAGCATACATATGGTCACGTCCCCAACACAAAAAAATTATAAGCGGACTTTTGAGTAAAAATCTTAATAATTGCTCGCAATTCCCATATATAGCAAGATACCAGCCATGGAAAGATATAAAGGGAGCCAGGTAACTAGAAAATTCCTCTGAAGAATACAAATGATCTGCTAGAATTTTCCATTCATTTCCAAGTTTTGCCAGAATCTTGGAATGTGGACCTCTTGATACATGTTGTACTTCAATAGGTAGTTTAAAAAGCACACAGATGCAAAAAATGCTTTTGTTTGGTTCAGATGAGTGGCTTCAGAAAGCTATATGGATGTAGTGGTTTTATGAGCATTTCTTCATCTATTCTAACAGTATAATTTCTTCTGCTTTGGAGGAATTTCCTCACGTGTGTTCTGATGATCACTGTGGTTCCTTCCACCTATAAAATGCTATCAGTCTAACATAAATGATAGCAGAAGTAGTTAGTGCTAGCATGAATTTTTCAAATATGACCTTTCAAGGTTGACATTCTGACATAAGCCTTCATCAGTGACTGTTACTTAACAACAAAATCATCTTGCAAACATAACAAACAAATCTGGCTGTTGTTATAAAAAACTGAACTGTCTGTGTCTTTGATCATGTACTGTGATAGGAACAGAGTGCTTAACCAGAGAGTTGATGGAAAGGAATAAAAAAAGGGACAATAATGGAATTTTTATACTTACTGATGAGTAGAAGTTCAGGTATATCTGCATGTCTGCAATTAATGCCCTGTGTAAATGTAAGCAAAATGCACTTATCTACCTGAAAAGAAGCTCATCTTGCAAAAATAAAGATTTAGAATAGTTCTGTTTTGCAATAGGAAAGACTGGTGATAAATGAGACGCGTGTTCATCATAAAGACGACTGTGGTTCAGCCTAGTCCAGATGCCACAGGGTCACTACCAAACTCTTACACTCGTGGTTGAATTTAGAGTGGTTTGCTTAGGCACATGGTTTGGAGTGAACAGTCATTACCCAGACGTTATACACATGTCTCAACTTCTATAGTGGTATAGAAAGAACGGAGACCTCAGAATCTCCTCTTTGGATTCACAGTGTTACAAAGACAAACTAATGGAAACCAAAATGAACTCCTACAAGCCCAAAGAACATAACTTTGTCACTATCAGCCTAAAATACTGCCTTTACCTAGTCTCACGGAAGTTCTAATAAACAGTGCAGGAGGCATTCATCCAGGGGTAAAATGTATTCCATAAAAATTGTCCTTTCTTTAGGGATACTTCTGGTATGATAAGCACTTATCTCACAAATCGTTCCAAAAATGACTCTGTAGTCCATGATTTATCTTTTCAAGTGTGCATCCTAAGAGCCCAACCCTGGCAATTCCATTTTCAAACCCCAAAGAGATATAAGCAGGACTGTGAATTATGTCACCAACCTGATAATAACCAGTGATCAAATTTAATCTGTTTCCAGATTTTCTAATAATGATTCGATGTTACAATGTTTGGCTTCAAAAATGACATAAATAACACATTTTTTACTGCCAGTGTTTTTATGATCTCTTTTCATATCTGTCAGTTCAGATTATTCAAGACATCTATCAGTGTATATCAGGCATTGTGCCACTTATTTGATTTTACTTAGATCCAACTGCTTCTTTGAAAACCTACGCTGAATTGGGTTCCTGAATTATGATAGTGAGTTTCTCAAGTTCACATATCTGGCAAACAGAATTGTTTTGGTATTTATTAATCCATTTTAAAAAATAATTTTATGGCTAGTGTGGTCTGCCAAACACAAGCTCAGTGAAACTTTACAAAGATGGGGGGGATTAACTATTTAATATAATTAATTATTCCTGTTTTGTTCACAGTGACAATCTGTCTTAAGACACCCTAAGACATGCCCTGGGCTTAGGCTCTTTTCCGCCTAAACTCTCCAGTGTTAGCAGATGTGCAGGGACTCAGGAAGACAATCGTTGATAAAGTACCAGCTAGTTCTCCAAAGACCCAGGGCTTGTGTACATCCCAGCAGCCCATAAGCACATCCTTCTTCTGACCCAGCAATAGGAGAGGGCAGAGATGCTAGTGCTCCTTTTCCATCTTCTCACCGGAGGATGTGCGTCCACACGCCTCTTTAAGGCTTGGGTGATGTTTGCAGTATGTGTGTGCATGCACCCTCCTGAACCTGGTGTGGATTGTCCAAATGATCTCCCCTTCCTTCCTTCAAATCTCAGCTTGAATATCCCTTCTGCTAGGAAACCTTTCTCCATCAGCCTAACATGGGGCATGGGTTAGGGTTGCCACATTGCACAACTGTAGAATATATATATATATATATATATATATATATATATATATATATATATATATATATATATATTCTTTTTCAGGTTCTTTTCCCTTATAGGTTATTACAAAATATTAGGTAGAGTTCCCTGTGCTATACAGTAGGTCCTTGTTGTTCATCTATTTTATATATAGTAGTGTGTCTATGTTATTCCCCAATTCCTAATTTATCCCTTCCCCCGGACCCTTCCCCTTTGGTAACCATAAGTTTGTTTTCTATGGCTGTGAGTCTCTTTCTGTTTTGTAAATAAGTCCACTTGTATCATTTTGTTTAGATTCCACGTATGTGATATCATATGATATTTGTCTTTCTCTGACTTACTTCACGTAGTATGATAATCTCTAGGTCCGTCTATGTTGCTGCAAATGGCATTATTTCATTTTTTAATGGCCGAGTAATAGTCCACTGTATATATATATACCACATCTTCTTTATCCATTCCTCTGTTGATGGACATTTAGGTTGTTTCCATGTCTTGGCTACTATAAAATAGTGGTGCAGTGAACACTGAGGTGCATGTATCTTTTCAAATTATGGTTTTCTCTGGATATATGCCCAGGAGTGGGATTGCAGGACCCACGTGCCCTTCTTATGTGCTACAGCTTCCACTGCCTTTACCCTGCTGAACTGTAACTGTTTCCTTGTCCACCTTTCCTCCTGAAGAACAGGGACTGTATCTTAGGTGGTTGAACCTGACAGAGTATGTGCTCAGTAAAGGGTGAACTGAGTTGTTAAGTTCTGTGGCTCTGGATGCCGTATCCCCCGATGTGTGGACCTGTGCAAGCAGTTGCCATAGTCTTGTTTTGGAAGAGAGGTGCTACCCACATTAGAGGTCTCCCTATTCCTCGTCATTTATGAGCGTTACCTCCTGCCAGGCCCCAGCACCCTGTGTACCTTCTGAGAGAACAGGGCTGCCGGAGGGGTTGGAATGAGAGAGAGGGGGGCTGAATAAACCCAGGTGCTCCAGCCTTGGTTGGTACCATGGTTTTCTAAAAAAGCATGTCCACCCCCTTGCACACCCCTTATCTTTTCTAAGGTAGACCTGTCAGTTGTAAATTCGAGTTTTAGTGGCAGAGGATTATATAATCCGTAAGGTCTGATTTGTTATTTATTCATTTAATATTTTCTTTATATATATATATATATATATATATATATATATAAATGGAAGAATCAAAATCATTGAAATCAAAAAAGATGGTTCTGCTTTGTGGAAAACAAATCCTTATGCTATAGTACATTTTTCTATTAAAAAAAAAGAAAAACTGATTTTCAGAATTCTGCCAACAACACTCTAAGTGCTAGATTTGCAAATAGGCTTATATTCGTATTTAGAGAATATGCATATTCAGAGACATATTATTCAGGAAATATTTGGTTATCTTCAGACTTAGTAAAACTTATGGCTAAAAATAAAAGGGGTAAAATATAAATAGTGGGGAAAGTTAGGGAAGATGAACAGCAGCCGTTACAAGAATAGAAAAGAGAGGAAGAGGTAAGCGGAACTGTGTATTATTTTCTGTTTTGGTTTATGTCTTCACCACTATCTGAAATTCAATTCAATTGAACAAATATTAACTAGGTACCCAGCATGCAGAGGGTCAGAAGATGCAGTATCAGCCTCCATGTTCTTGGAGTTGAATAGACAGGATATAATGACTGACTCCCCAAAATTCTTTCCTTCAGGTTATGAAGCCACGATGTAGTTTAGGGTTTGGACTCAGTTCCATGGTAGCCCCGCCCCCTCACCAAAGAATTGTTCAGACACCCAGGCCTAAGCCTGAAATAAAATTCCTCCAGCCACAGTGGTTGGTTCAGGAATGATTGTGTGACCCAATTTAGTCCAATGAGATGCAAAAGGCAGTTTTCTGAAGGCGCCAGGGAGAGTTTCCTGATTCCTAAAACAGAGAATAGACAGTAGGGTATTCTTCCCAGAGCCCCAACCGGGTATGAATGGGAGACCCACAAGCACTGCAGTCTCTTGCTATTTGAGAATAAATGTTGCGAACAGAGATCAGCAGAGTCAATAAAATCTCAGAGAAATGGATGGAGAACACTGATCAGGCCTTGCCTGAATTTGCACTGATACTTCATTTCATTTTAATTGTATGAATCAACAGATCTTTTTTTATTGCTTAGGGCAGTTTGAGTTGGCTTTTTGCGTTCTAGCTGATGCACTTGGTAAGCACACTGATATTTATAACGCTTGTCAGAATATGATCAGTGGTATAAAGTTTATGCTTGAAGAACAAAGCAGAGTCCCTCAGGGAGGGGATCCCGTTACTAGTAATTGTGGAGTAAAATAATATGAATATTCTCAATTAGAAATTAAACTAGGTTTACAAGAAGGAATTAACACATGACAGAACAAATAACAAGTGTTAAATAAGAGGAACCTAAGTTAGAAATGAATCATAGAATTTGAGAGTTAGAAGAGATCTCAGAGCTCAGGTAGGAAAACCCCTAGATTTCCTGTGTACAAATAGGCCCCGAGAGGCTGAGTGACTTGCCCCAAGTCGCAGAACTGAGTTGCAAGGTTGAGGACCCAGTTTTCCTGAATTCCAAACGGGGTTCTTTCTGCTGCGTTCACATAGTTCCCTCTCTAAAGATAGGAAAAGAAATGGGAAAATGGTATTTTAAAATGTCAGCACAGGAAGAAGGGTGAGGAAAATGCTGCATTTTCATTTAACGGGGATTCAGGAAGCTCATGATAGAAATTTTGGATATTTTGTTTTTAAATAAGACCGTGGCCTTTACTAAAAGGTTGAGCATATGATACAGCGTGGAACCACCTGGGGTAGCAATGCTATGTGCTCCATGTAAAGCCAGGTGGGGCTGGTTCAACCCATTCTCACCCCAAACCCGTGACACACACCCCCTCCCCGAGCTGTCAATCATCTGGCTCTGGATAGAATTAGACTCTACATTCTCTTACAAGATCAAAAACCGTTCCGGAAGAGGGCAGGACAATAGTGTATTCAGCTTGGTGTCTTCGCCCTGAGGGACGTTTTTCTCTATTCTTCCCACATATTCAGTGAGGTAGGAGATTCTAGTAGAACTGTAAATGCTAAAACTGCAATAAAATGGATCTCCGGAGTTAGACCTGTGTTCTGGTCTCAGGTGTTCTATGTTAATTGCTCTAAGATCTTAAACACGTCGTATAACCTCTGAGTTTCCATTTCCTCGTCTGTTAAACTAACAACTGCCTTGCCTATCTTTCAGGGTTGTTATGAAGATCAAAAGAGCTCATGACTGAAAAACAGAGGGTGATTTCTACAGCCCTTCATGCCCCTCAATTTAAAGATTAGGGAGCCAGGAGCAGCTGAGGGGTTCCCAGGTCTGTTAGTGACAGACAGGTAGACCAACCCCGTCCTGAGAATGGTGAGATTCAACCTCCAGGATAGAGACTCATAATTACATTCAAAACAGCCACCAGATTTGCTAGATTTATTCAACAACCGCCTAACAAAGCTATATATGAACACTGGATTCTACCATTTCTCTTAAAATGATGCCCCAAACGTAATAAAACATTACATAAAATGCCAAGAGAGATCGGTATGAACAATCTAGCAGAATGAAGCCCATTTTAAAATCAGTTTCTAGCACTGTTTTGCTTTTTTAGCTAAAGAAAAGAAAAAACACTCCAAGAGTGACTAGGAAGTTCGATGAAGGAAATGACAATTATTTCTTGTGGACATGCGTTAACCGTACAGACACTCAACACATCATTGTCTTCTTCAGACCTTTCCCAGATTCTCCTTTTCCCTGAGTTTCTGCACCCTGCAACTTGAATACTCGAGGTATTTGCTCACATGTAGCCAGTCTCCTGTGTTAACAATTTCAACGATGTCTTGCCTCAGCCAGAAGGGCTGTGAGATCTTGTGATCTACCATATTGACATTCTTTCTATACTCTATGTGTTTGTCTGTTTGCCACTTTCACAGAAGGATTTGAAGCCATTTATACAAATATATGCTCTGTCCAAGAATAAAACAAAGTGGAGTGAGTTTGGGGAAAGAAAAAAAGAATATGGATAAGGAAATGGGATGAACTGCCAGATATATATACACAGTAGCCCAACTCAGTTGCCAGCAGTGGGGGGAGGAAAGAAAATTAAAAAAAAAAAAAAAAAAAAAAAAAAAAGACTAAGCTTTTCGAGAAGGCAGAGCAGAGACAAATCTTTGCTACCTGGTGATCGCCATGGGGTTTATAGTCAGCAGCCTGTGCCGGGCTGGAGAGAAGCCACAGAACGCAAGCTTGGCTTACGGCCAATGCAGCATACTCTTAGGGAGCCATGCCAGCGAAGGCATTAAATTGCACCCTGAACTCTAAGTATTCACTTTTAAAACATCCATCTGTCCGCCACCCACGAGCCCAGTGGAGTGGCTGCTTAACTTCTCCAGTGAGTACCCGATCTACAGATCCTCCTACCCTGAGCAAATTGGGTTATATCCAAATTCAAAGGCTGCCTTTGCTTCCACGGAAGCCACTTAAGCGTCTGCTGCCCTTGGTAATGCACTGCCCTAGGCAACTGCTTGTTCCATCTCTGTTCTTTTCCCAGCCAGAGTCATTGTTCCACCTTATTTGTATGAGTCAGTGCTTCTCAGATACCCAGAAGCCTATTCCCAGGGCTCACTCATTAGTCAAGTCTGTTTTTTCACTAATCAATTACATTCTTTTGTAAAACTAGCTAATCTGAAGAAAAGTGAGTTAGCTAATTTGAGAAAACAAGTGTTGAAACTGTTGTAGTATCATGTTTTCATAGAAAGTGCTTCTCTCAATTAGACTTGAGGTATATATGTGAATGACGCAGGTGGTCATGGAATTTCAGGAACGGGTCTTTATCCTTCTGGCCATCTCCCTAGATTTTCTTCTCTCTTCCAGTGTACCTTTTTAAAAATTTTTGTTTTATGTTGGAGTATAGTTGATTAACAACGTTCTGTCAGTTTCAGGTATGCAGGAAAGTGTTTCAGTTATACATATACATGTATCTATTCTTTTTCAAATTCTTTTCCCATTTAGGTTATTATAGAATATTGAGCAGACTTCCCCATGCTATACAGTAGGTCCTTGTTGGTTATCTATATTTTAAATATAGCAATGTGTACATGTCAGTCCCAGACTCCCAGTCTATCCCTCCTCCCGACCCTTCCCCCCGGCAACCATAAGTTTTCGGTGTACCTTTTTGACAATGGTGCTATATAAACAACCTTGTTCCTAGTTGAAAGAAAGACCTGTGAGATGACAGGCCCGTGGGTGTGCATGGGAGGGTAAGATTGAGACATGGGAAGTAGACAAAGAATGGGTGACACTATTTGGGCAGCTTGATTTCGCTGTGTCTATAATCATTACTTTGTGATCATTTTTAACACCATCTGCCTAACTAATAGTGTTTTTAAAACCAGGGCCTTAATTCAGCCCCTACAGAGTGTTTGTTTCAAACTATTTGGTCTATCTAACAACTGGTGAGAAACTATCAGAAACTCGCAGAGAAAATTCTTTCATTCATTTACACAGACTTGAATGTTTCAATTGCATGAACACATCACTTTTATTTTAGTCACGGCTTTCTTCTCCTGTTTTGATCTGCTGTTTGACTTTTTGCCTTGCCAACCCAGATTCAACTGTCTTCAAAGATGTCTTTAGCGATCATTAAAAGAATCATCTCTCTTTTCTTTGGATAACTCTGCAACCTGGAGAATTAAAACAACATTGTCTCGTTGTGCCGTTGACTCGTGTGCAATCTTCAGAAAAGTAAATCATTTTCCTGTGGCTGATTAGCTTTTGAAGCAAGGTTGCCATGAACATATGCTCTTTGGAGACTAGCAGTAATTCCGTCTGTTTTTCTTTCCTCTCCTTTGTAATACAGAATGTGGAGGATCTATAGGAGCTGTAAATTACTGAAATTCTCTATACCTTTAAAAACGCGTTTCTGATTCAAAAGATTTTCATTATTTTTGATAAACAGTACAGTTCAGGAAAAGAGACTATTTTTTAATCTGTAAAACTGATATGTTTTATAAATTCGGATTTCTATGGAGTCTATTTTTTTCTTGTCCATCTGTTGTCACAAACTCACAAATGAGAAATAGCAATTATTGTGAAAGCAGAATAACCAGAATAATAATCTCCAGTTTTGGAATAGGTTGTACTCTTTTGTATTTGTCTTCACCTGCACATGTCAATCTTAATGCTTCTCTGAGGTAGATGATTTTATGTTATTTTATAGATAAGGATAATGATGTACTGAGAGGTTGATGAAGTCCTGGTGTCATATCACCATACCACAAAGTAAGCTTTTAAAACTCATATTCAAGGATCAGAAGTATGATTTGCTGCCAAACCACATCAGAAAAGATTCCCAGATTTTGACACCAAGGTTGTGTCTATTTGACATAAGGATATGCAGGTTGACTGGGTCAACTTTTTCTCCGCCTCTCAGGTGCTCTTTCCACTTAATCAAATACAACGTAGGCTCGAAAACAAGAGCCGTGACGCTCTCCCCAAAGTCTTATCTTTAAAACAGGGATTGTAAGCCTAATACTTATAGAGTTGTTTTGAGGAGGAAATGAGAAGATGTACAGGCTTTGTTACAGACGCTGGCACTTAGTAGGTGTTCGATAAATGTTAACTACTATTATCATTATGATCAGCTCATAGAGGAAAGAAATGGAGGACTTCAAAATCCCTGACCTTGGAGCAGACGAAAAGAATGTTTGTAATAGGGTGTTTACTTTGAAAAAGAGAAAGTTTCAATCGTTTCTTCCAAAAGCTTGGAAGAGCTAAAATACTCTTCTGTAGACACACAATGCTTGGAGCTAGGAATTCTGTCATGTATTACTTTCTACCTATTATCGATTCTTGTCGTCTACTCTCATCTATGTATCTACTGTCTATCATTATCTATTGATTTTCTGTCGGTTATCTATCCTCTGTTATCATCTATTATCCTATTACGCAAGAATAAATGTTTATCCCGTAACTCTCCCATTTACCCACAGCCAATTGACAAAGGTCAAAGACCTATCACAGGGATAATAAAGGAGAAATAGCAAAGTGGTAGCTAGCAACCACTTATGAAATGACCAATATGTGATGATTTTTGACCTACATGAGTAGCAATTTCATATGATTCAACCTAATAGACTATGAATCCAGACACATCCAGGCTACGAATTAAAACCTAAGAGACAATGTATTTTCTATTGTTTTTTTCTGACCTACTTCCAAAGCATATGGAACAAACATATAGCAAAAGATTTAAAAAATTGAATAGGAAATAGTGATTCACCAGGGTTGTTCAACATTTAGAGAGTACAAATGAATCCAGCACAATTTCAGTTTATTGCACTTGCCATCTTCAGAAGCCATTTTAGATATAGGAAATGGCATTTTCTAAATATAAAACAAGTAAACATTAAAAAAAATTATGGGTATTTCTAGCATGAAAGCCCACTGTCTTTTAAATATTTCTTTTTAAATTTAATTTTATGTATTTTTGGCTGCGTTGGGTCTTTGTTGCTGCGCGCAGGCTTTCTCTAGTTGCAGCGAGCCGGGGCCACTGTTCATTGTGGTTTGCGGGCTTCTCATTGCGGTGGCTTCTTTTTGTTGCGGAGCACGGGCTCTAAGAGCTTGGGCTTCAGTAGTTGTGGCATGCGGGCTTAGTAGTTGTGGCACGTGGGCTCTAGAGCACAGGCTCAGCAGTTGTGGTGCACGGGCTTAGTTGCTCCGCGGCATGTGGGATCTGCCCGGACCAGGGTTCGAGCCCATGTCCCCTGCATTGACAGGTGGATTCTTAACCACTGCGCCACCAGGGAAGTCCCAGGACAGGGTTATTTTTAAAACAAAATTCTCTACTGCCTTAGACTATATATTCTTATTATGTGTTAAATAGCTCTAATATTGAAGAGTATTTTTAGAAGATAATTTTATACCTTCCTTCTTGCTGTTTCCTGCTTCCTTAATTGGTCACCTCGCTAATGGAAATCTCTCTTTGAAACATTGCGGCTTCCCTGTCAAAAGGGAGAAGCCAACAGGCTATAAGTAACGCCGTCTTCAAGACTGGGATTATTATGCTTCCATCCGTCTTTCTTTCCTATAAGCAGAGCTACCGTCCGTTATAGGCTCTACACGCTCTCCCAGGACAGGCTGACCTTCAGCGTGCTAATGAAATCAAGACATGTCTTTCACCACACAATTAAATTTCAGTGAAGTTCAGAGGTTTTCAGATGTGACATCCTGAAGACAATTTCACCTGCAAAAGTTTCGCAAATCACACGCTGGCAAATTATCAGCTGTACGGAGTCAACACTACCCTCAGCTGTATCTTCTCAGGAAAACAGGCTGAAGTATTAACAGGAGGTTTTCTGAAAGGCTCCCTATGGCACCTTTGTTGAAAAGATATTAAACCAAACAGCTGCTGATATGGAAACTGGCTGTTTGAACTCTAACTCAGTAGGATATGTTGACAGGGGAGCCTATGATGTCTGAGAAGCATGATGCAGGAAATGACTAAACATTTAATACTTATTACTCTGCAGTATTCCTGGGGCCAGGGAGGTAGCAGGGATGGCGTTGTGTGGTGCTAAACCGAGACCCAGGTCAGTGAGACTTGAAAGGAACCATTCCTTTGTCCTCCTTTCTAGAGATTCAGGCATTATAAAGATTAACTTGTCCAAGATCCTGCTTCAGAGCAATCCTTGACAGGACGAATGAAACATTTTGCAACACCTTAAAAAGAAACAATCCTATCACTGCTGCAGAGCTAGTTTTATTATCCCACTTCCTAAAAAAGCCAAGAGACCTCAATAGCTCTGGCAGAATCTTTGTAAAGGTGATGGAATTTGGCCTTTTAATGACGCAAAAAGATGCACGCATGGGTTTTGCAAGTTTATACTTCCACGTACATAAATGCTAGGTTTCACCCATGTTTGAACTGTTTGGACTTTTAAAATAAAATAAATACAGATACTATCGTATGGAATTTCTTTTAAAAGCACAAAAAGTTAAGGGTATAAAAGTGTATTTGGGTTATGTGGCACAGTTGGTCTTTCACAATTTTAGAAAAATGGAAGAAAGCATTCTCATTACAAATACTGTTATTTTTAACCAGTACAAAAGTCATCAGTTGTGCTAAAATTTCCATAAATGCAAAACAAGTGTGTTCCAACATAATTCAAGACCACGGATGCCAATCCAAGAAATACTTACTAAGCCAGCGGTCAGGCAGACCATGGCCAGAGGGTCAAATCCAGCTCCCAGCTGATCTGGGAGCTTAGGATGGTTCTTATATTTTTAAAGACTTGTAACAAAGAAAGCAAAGAATAATCAATCGCGACTGTTCATGGCTGGCAAAGCCTAAAATATTGACTAACCAGTCCTTAGCAGAAAAACTTTGCCCACTCCTGTAGTAAGCAGTTTGCTATGCTGTGAGCAGATCTGCGTCTTCCATCAGACCATGCAAGATTGAGTAAAATCTTCCCTGCCCCTTAATAGTTTATAATCTACACATAAGGGGCACAAGGCCAGTAAGCTCCATTGTAAAGTAAATGGCGTCAGATAAGGGCTTCAAAGGAAGAGACACCAGGCTTGGTGGAGAAATAGGGAGTGGCTTCTTGGGAGGCGATTCAGATGAACCCTGAAGGTAAGAGATTTTGAAGCAGAGAGGTGGGTGGACGGAAGAGGGGGTCAGAGAAACCGAAATGCAGGGAGTGCTCTGGAACCTTAGGGCGAGTCACTTGCCGAAGCAAGTGGCTGGAGGGGTGGCCTCCCAGGCAGGAAACCCAGGCAAGGGTATAGCACAGGCTACGTGTAAGGAGTTGGTAGGGAATCTAGAGATTCCTCCTCTTCGAGCCCCAAAGGACAGCAATTCACGCTTTTACTTTGGGGTAAACGCGTGATGTAACTGTAGTCTCCTATCCTGACAGGGAAGTGTTGGATTATACGCAGCGACAAACGAGAGAACGGTCCCTCTTAGCCTGATCATCTAGTAAATGAATGGCTTTGGCTGTAAGTCAATGAATAACATTAATATATGCAGTTACCAAGTCACCATTAATAAAGCACTGCAGAGTTTCAATCTACTCATCAGAATTCGTAAAAGTCCTATTTTTAAGGCAGTTCAAACCGAGGCGAGGCAGCCGAGGCTGCCAGGAACACGGAGTCCTGCCTCTGAGGGCTTCCCTGACTCAGTGCGTGACCTTCAGCAAAGCGCTCAGCTCTCTCTCAGCTGCCTTGGCAATAAAATGGGGGTAACAGATCTTCGCCGCCTCACAGGAGTGTGACGCAGAGCAATAAATGTCCACCAAAAGCTTTCAAGATAAGTGCTCCTGGAAACTGAGTTGTGAAAGGTTCTCTTTCAAGAGCTCAGGGGAGAAAAAAAAAGATTTTAAAAATCAAAATAGGATGCTCTTTCTAGCTTCTAAGAGTCAAGAGCTTTGCAACACAGAAATGATCACTGATGGAAGATACAGAGCCTACAGATTGCTAAGGGTGCCCATAAACTACCGGGAGAGTTCTGTTCTATAAGTTAATATAAGGGAAGAAATTGTTTTAGTTTAAGGTGGGAGAGGATACTGAAAATCAGACAGCACTGCCCTGCACAAGACAGCCACATGTGGCTGCAGGATCTGTACTTCCAGAGCTTGGAATATTCTGCCCACTTCTCCTGTGTGGTATTCAGTTATGAAGGTACACTTTCTTTTCTCCTGAGACTTTCATAATGTGTCCTAGAGAGAGACGGTGGTCAGTCTAGGGACAGAAGGGCTGCCTCGTAGCTGGCAGTCTGTCACTGGCCCTTGGAGTTTGAGGGAGACGCTATCAGGTTGAAAATACTAACATTTCAAAAGAACGTTGAAGAACCGACCCCTAGGTATGCCCACACCATAGCTAGAGCAGACTCCTGGGGATAGAAGACCTGAGATGCTCTGCTCTGTAGAGTTCACGGTGAAATATTTCTAGGATTCTGCCAAGAACGCGCACCTTTTTATCCTCTCCTCCTCCTCTTCCTGCTTCCCTCCCCCATCTCTCCTTCCGCTCACTCTCTCTCTCTCTTCCTTTCTTGCTTAAAGAAATCTTGATTTTAAGAGTTGACCGAACAGGAGAGATAGGCCAAAAGAATTCAACATGCAGTTTGCAATCTTGTTGGGATGACAGCAGCTCAAAACCACAAAGCCCTGAGTTTGACCCTAGCACTCTGTGGCTACAGGTGACTCATCTTGATAATTATCAGACTGAGTCTTCTCTATTGGTTTGATAACACCTGATGAGTGGAAAAAGAACTTCAGTCAAATGGGCACCGCTAATAATCGCTCTCCTTATTGCCTTTATAGGCTCATTGTTCTCTTCATTCTCCTGGTATGTATCAAACAATAAGATATCCATGCAATCCTTGGGTACTGCTTAAAAAAAAAAGATAAACTGTTTTCAAATCCTTGGAGAATGTTGCCTGAGTGACGAAGGTAACAGCAAGGCAGAAGTACCAGTCGGGGGTGGCTGGAATAGGAGGAAGTGCCCTTTAATGAAATCTTGATTTTCTATAGCTTTTTTAATAACAGGGTTGCTAAGTAGGAAAGTCACTGGAACTCGAGTGCAGCAATTTTGCCCTTTTTTTTTTTGGAGCTCTCAGTTTACTGAGGCTCCCTGCCACCTCTTCTGTCTATAACTTTTCATCACTTTTTCCTCAAAGTAAGGAATGTGTCCCAGAAAATACACCTCTGTGACTTAGCAACGTGCCAAAGTGATCTGAGCCTTCCCAGTGTTCCAAAGGAAGCAATGCTTTGGATTCAGCTGCTCAATTAGTCTCTAAGCAGGCAGCCTGAAACTTCCTTAAAGTAATGGTGTAAGTTCTGGAGGGGAAATCGGCTTGTTGGTAATTGTTTTAATCTTTCAGTTAATTAATCGTTCGTTTGGTTGCGTACAGTCTTTTGAGCCTGATACTCTGCTAAATTAATCTTGGTGTTAAAGTGAGATGGGAACAAGATCAATTTCCGTTCAGTGAAACTATGTACTTTCTGACATTGAATTGTACTTGCAGATCCGTGGTAAAAATCACGTTTGAATGAACCACAATTCCACTCCAACAGTGTGTATAAGCTATACACATACACATATATAACATATACATATATATCAATAACTTATATATGTAACTTATATACGTGTCTATAATATATATTTAGGTGTATATATATGCACCAAATAATTACATTATTTACAGCAGCACTATTCATTATAGTCAACAATTGGAAACAACTCAAATGTCCATCAACTGTAGAATGGATAAATAGTGACATACAATGACCTATTACATAGCAATGAGAATGAATGAACTACTGCTACAAAAACATAGAGAAATTTTACAAACAAAACACTGAGCAGAAGAAGTCAGATGCAAAAGGACACAACTATAAATCCACTTGCATGAAGCTCATAAACAGTCAAAATTAGCCTATGGAGATCTATTCTAATAGAAATCTGAACAGTGGGTGTCTTTGGGGAGAGGGATACAGTGACTAAAGGGAGAACAAGGGAGCTTCTGCGTTTTGGTGATGGTTACACAAGTATATTTGCTTTGCGAAAACTCATTGCACTGTACAATATGGTTTGTCAACTTTTATGTATGTGTGCTATACTTCAGTAGACATTTACTCAAAAACCTGCAGAGTCATTATTATCTGTTTTGGTTTCGTGTAATTTCACTTTTCATCAGAATGAAAGAGGTCAAAATTTTGTGAATGCTTTCAGGCTGCAAATAAGAGGAGACCCAACTCAAAATGGTTTAAACAGGGGTTGGCAAACTTTCTCTATAAAGGGAAAATAGTAAAGATTGCAGGTTTTATAGGCCGTGCGGCTTCTTGTCAAGACTACTCAGCTCTGCTGCAGCGGAAGAGCCGTCACAGACAACACGTGAACAAGTGAGCGTGGCTTTGGTCTAACAAAATTTATGTGATTGTGGGGCCATCTCAGAATTCTGCCTGCCACGAGCTCTAACGTGAAAAATTAAATCAGGTAATAGAAATAGAATCAGGCAGTAGAAAATTACACATTCGGAAGAAATGGGCTTTCTTTGGCATTCTCCTTGCTTGGAGGATTTATATTTAAAACCCAACTCCATAAAAACAAAGATAACATGAAAGTCCTGAAAGACCTTTAGCTATTTGCTGTAGCAGGATTGTCAGAATACCAAGTAAAATACTGAACTGTTTTCATAAAAATGATTAAAATGGCAAAGGCTTTTATTTAAAATTTTATCTATTTATTTCTGGACTAAGTGATACATTCACAGGGTTCACATTTCCGAAGATAAAGGGATGTGCGGTGACAATCTCGTTCCCAGTTGTCTCTTTTCTGTCTCATAACTGATGACTGCAGGTCCTCATTTACCTTTTTCCATGCAATAGATCATGGAAATCATTTCACATCAGTACATAAAGGGCTTCCTCGTCCCTTTTAACAGCTGCATAATATTCCATTATATTCATAGAACCAATTTATTTATTTCCTATTAATATGCACTTAGATTGTTCCTCATCTTTTGCTATTACAGACAATTATGTATTAAGTAACTTAGTATCCAGATTATTTCACACATGCTTGAGCACATAGGCAGGATAAATCCCTGCAAGTGAAATTGCTGCAGCATAGTATACGTCCATTTATAATTTTGATATATATTGCCAAATTGCCTGTGATGGTGTTGTAACGATTTAAACTTTCAGCAGTAAAACTGGAGTATCTGTTTGACCATGCTCTCTCCAACAGTGAATTTTACTTAATCTTTCCCAATCTGATAGGTGAAAATGATATCTTATTATGAGTGAACTAGAGCTTTCTTCCACTTATTTCTTTTTCTGCAAACTGTCTTTTTTAATGGAAACATTGATCTTTTTCTTATTAATTTGTAGGAATCCTTTATCTGTTATAAGAATGACATTTTTTTAAAGTTTGTTGTTTGTCTTTCAACTTTGCCTGTGTTTGTTGTTGTTGTTTTGCCATACAGAAATATTTGACTTTATGTATAAATCAACTTTTTTTATGGATTCTGGCTTTTTTCTATATTTCAAAGGGCGTACTGTTCTCTAAGATTATGTAAAAAATTATCTAACAATTTATTCTGGCATGCTCAGGATTTTCTTTATTTCTAAAAATGTTACTACATCCGGAATTTATCATGGCAAAAGGTATAAGGTTTGGATCCAACTTAAAATTTCCCCCCCAGAGGACTGCTTGGTTGTTTGCACACCATTTATTGGATAAGCCATCTCTCTCCACTGATAAAAGATGCCATTTTATCTCATACTATGAGATTAAAAAAAACTCATAAATGTTTTTTTGTATCTGAGTCCATTTCTGTTCCACTGAGCTGCCTGTCTGTTCAGGTACCATGCCTTTTTAATTATTGTAGCTTTACATTTTACTATCTAACACAGCTAGGCAACCCTTGCTTCCCGTTTTCAGGATTTTCCTGCATACACTTGCTTGTTTATTTTTCCATATTAATGTTATAATCGACTTGTATCATTAAAAAAAAATCCTTTTTAAAATTGAGGTGTTTTTTTTTTACCTGTATAGGTAATTTAGGAAGAATGACATTTTTATTTTTATTTTATTTATTTATTTTTTTAAAATTTATTTTTTTTATTTATGTCTGCGTTGGGTCTTCTTTGCTGCGTGAGGGCTTTCTCTAGTTGTGGCGAGCGGGGGCTACTCTCGGTTACGGTGCACAGGCTTCTCACTGTGGTGGCATCTCTCGTTGCGGAGCACGGGCTCTAGGCGTGTGGGCTTCAGTAGTTGTGGCACGCGGGCTCAGCAGTTGTGGCGCACGGGCTTAGTTGCTCCATGGCATATGGGATCTTCCTGGACCAGGGCTCGAACCCGTGTCCCCTGAATTGGCAGGTGGATTCTTAACCACTGCACCACCAGGGAAGCCCAAGAATGACATTTTTATAAAGCCTTTTTACCTAAAATCATGGATATCCTTCCCTTTGTTCAAGTCTTCTTTTTGAACCTCAGTAGCTTTAAAAGTTTATTCTTAGGAATTCAATCTTTTTGTTGCTAATACAAATGGGGTCCTTTTTTCCACTATATTTTCTAACTGTTGTTTCAAGGACTTTTAAAAGCCAAAGAAAAAATTTATTCTTATCTCAATAAATGGAATTTTCT
The DNA here is from genome assembly GCF_002837175.3 of Physeter macrocephalus. Taxonomy (NCBI): domain Eukaryota; kingdom Metazoa; phylum Chordata; class Mammalia; order Artiodactyla; family Physeteridae; genus Physeter; species Physeter macrocephalus. Next base: position 15,410,416 of record NC_041231.1, read on the forward strand.
AAACCATAGTAAGTAACCATAGCACTTGTAATTGAATTCTGTTCAAAATAGTTCAAAAGGAAAAAAAAAATAGCAAATTCATACAAGTAAAAGGATATTAGGAACAGACTAAATTATCTTTTTAAAACTATTTATTGATTCACATATAAAATGAATAAATAGCATCCATATAATTTTCTTGTTCTCACAAATCACTCACTGTTCATCTTTTGCCTAGTAGGGCATGCAGATTGTTTTTGCTCAGTGCTGCTTAGGGAGCTCTGCTAATTACTTACCTCTCCCCAGGTGTAGGCTGGCAGCTCAGCTATTCTGATTCCTTCTCACCTAGATCTTAAGAGACAAACACTGCTCGGGACTAGAGCTTGAAACTCGAGCAGAGGAGACAGATGACGCCTCCCTGCTTTCCCCACCTGCCAGTTCCCCTCAGCACAGCCTGGGGAAGAAATATGTATCCAGGAAACCACAGTTCTACCCAAACCTGAGAACATTTCCAATGTTAGCTGGGAAGAAGAAAGAGGGAAGTCTTTTTAGGGGACCTCCATTTTGGTAACCTGGGAGGATGCAGTATATGGACGAGCAAGTTGTTCTAAGAGGGGAACCTGGAGCTGGGAGGTCGCTAGGCTGTGTAGCCTTAGGGTGGAGTTTTCCTTTAGTGAGTGGTCACATTCTAGTCTTGGGTTTCATTCTTAGAACCGAGTTGGTTGGCTCTCTGACTTTCGAAGAATCACAGATTGGGCTGCGAGAGGAAAGAGTAGGGTGACTTCTCACCTCTCCTTTCCGGCAGGGGAGGAACTGGAGGCCATAATTTCCCCTTTCTGTCACCTGAACAGCGTTCTTATAGGCAGAAACCCTACTGATCCCATTGCTTGGGTTAACTGGTGGCCTCTGTATTTATTGAAAGACAGTCAAGAGGCCTTCTGCAGAATAACAAGGAGTAGAAAGTTACGGAGTGTCCATCCCTGTCTCTGCCATGTACATGGATTCCCTTATTTTAATCCTCACAACAGCCCTGTAAGTTAAATATTTCTGTTATTTTCAACTCACAGATGAGGAACGTCAGGTTCAGGGAAATTAACTAAGATGGCAAAAGACGGAGTCAGGATTTGAAATCAAGTGTCTGCCTTTGATGATCAAGCTTTGTACCACTGTACTTGGCTCTTATGAAAACTAATGGTAAGCCTCAATATTTGGAAGTAAGGATGAGCAAAGGAGTTAAAGTTGTTTCTATATACTGAATACTTCTTCCTATACTTTTACATATTAACATTTATTCTAAAATGTGCGTTTTACGTATATTGGCAGGGCTCATGTCAATGAGAGTAGTTGTAAACCTCACTCAAAGGCATATAATATTTTGTTCAAGTGATAGATATACTCACAAAGGCATTGAAACGTAAATAACAGATCAGCTAGCATGTTTATTCAACAGTGCTCTGAAGACTGTTCTACTTGTGACTATAATTCTGTACTCATAGTTTATTACATTCTTCCAGAGATGTCAGATGTGTGTGTGTGTGAGTGAGTGTGCGTGTATGTGAGTGAGTGTGCGTGTTTATGAATAATATGATTTCCTTGTGGGTGCGAATTTCACCCTCTCTGTGATTCCTGTGCCCTAACCATATTGCTAGGCAACACCAAGAAACACACAGCCCACATTCTCCTAACTCCTTTTGATGTTCCACAAATGGACTTTTGCTTTTCTGTGCAGGCAGAGTCACACCAGTGGGTTTAGAATTTCGGATTTTTAAGTCGTCAGGTGTCCACGCAGATCTAGACCAAGTCACCATAACTATCAGAAACTGGCAGAAAAGAGGAAAAGCTGGCATAAGGGACATGCACATATTTGTTTTAAGTCTTTCCTGATATTTCGGTAGTGAAATCAAATGTGATTCTTGTAGGTGACATGAAGGAGAGAGAGGGTGCTGGCTTCCTTCTAAAGTACTCCTAGGACTTGGAGGGTAATTGTGTAAGGAATACTCTTCATGATACTGGTGATGGCAACATACGCAATTTGCCAGATGCAAATCGGGTGCACATCTCCTCGGTCAACATAGAGACTAGTGTTTTCAGGTCCGGCTCTAGAGCTTAGCAGAGCACCGTGAGTGGATCCTGTGTCATAAGCTAAAGTCACTTAGAGCCCTCCTGCTCTCCATTTCTAGAGAAAGGTCAAAGAGAGGCTTCAGTAGGCTAAAAAATGCCAGAGTTGGGCCTGCAGTGGACAGATGCTTAGCACTTCATTAGCACATAAAAGATCTCTTGGTTTTTCCCCATCCTCTCAAGCCACATCTCAGGGAACCACAGGAAGCAGAATTTTCAGGTCTTTACACGGCTGACCGACATGACTGAAGAAGTAGCACTGCCCAAGTCAGAAAGTCTGTGAAGGGACCCTGAGCTGACACTCAGCCTGTGAAAGCAAGTATCACATTGCAGTACCTTAGTTGTAGGCTTAAGAAACTGCAACATTTTTGCCAGTTGGGAGATAAAAATGAAATGGAAATGGGGCCACTGGTAAGAACTAAATGTATGGGAAAATATGGTTGTATTCGTTATCTAAGTCTGCGTAACAACTTCCCCCAAAGCTTAGCAGTTTAAAACAATAATAAACATTCCTACACATGGTTTCAGTAGGTCTGGAATGGAAGAGTGCCTTAGCTTTGCTTCTGTGTCATGATCTCGTATGAGCTCGCAGTTAAGATGACAGCCAGCCAAGGCTGCAGTCATCTGAAGGCTTGACTGGGGCTGGAAAATCCACTTTCAAGATGGTTTAATTGCATGAACTGCAAGTCATTGCTGGATTTTAGCAAGTGGATTTAACAGCTAAACATGTGGCTTCCTCCTTGTCCTCACAACATGGTGGCTGCCTTCTCCAGAGTGGATGACCCAAGAGAGAGCAAGACAGAAGCCATGATGTCTTTTATAACCTAGCATGAGAAGCCACACTCCACCATCTCCACAATATGCTACAGGTTATACAGGTTACTCCTATTCAGTATGGGCGGGGACAACATACGGGTGTGAACACCAGGAGGTGGGAATCACTGGGGCTGGCCATCAAGTGATAGAGACATTTCTGTGCAAACAAGATTGAGAAGAAATTCATGTATTGGTTGATTGACTGCGCTAGGGCAGTGGTCTCGATGCAAGCAGCAAGCAGTGCTATAACAGACTCACCTGAGGAGCTTTAAACATGGTTTCCCTGCCCCACCCTAACCCCCAATATTCTGATTAAATCAGAGGTGATACCCAGATTTGGGAACTACTGGATTGCATGACCACCAAAGTCAAGTCCCACCTTAATCCTGTTTGCCAAACTTTCCTCATCGTTTACCTAGTGTTACCTGGGGAGTTTGTTAAAAATACAGATTTCCATGCTCCACCTCTAGCTTCATGAATCAGAATCTCCAGGGAGGGGCCTAAAAATCTGTATTTCTGCTTAATTTTTAAAATTCTTGACCACGTCATACACTGAACATGATTAGAAATCCCCAAATATATAAAAGAATGTCATCGAAAAGTCTCCTTCCCAAGCTTGTCCTCCCAATATCCCAATTCACCTTCTGGAGGAGGTGATCAGTGTTACTGGATTTTTTTGGTATGTGTATACTCCTCCAGCAATATGTGAATATATAACACATGTAAGGTAAATATATTTACTTTCCATATATATGTGTGTATGTATATATGTGTGTGTGTGTGTGTGTGTGTGTGTGTGTGTGTGTGTATTTTTTAAAGAAAAATCCAAAGAGTATACAGTGAAAAGCCAGTTCATTCCTGGTCCTGATCTCCATTTCTCTTCTTCAGAATCAGTCAGATTCAAACACTTTTCCCAGTTTTTTGTGTGTCTCTTTCAGAGATAGAACTCTGTCATTTTAACAAGTGACTCAAGTCATTCTTATAAGCCGGTGGGTTTGCGACACCCTGATCTTTCCAAGTAACTTGAAACAGCTAGAAAACTTCACTTGGTTACGCCTGAGTTGTATGAAATGCATTTAGTTGGATTCTATCCTGGATGTTATACTTAGTTTTGTGGATTTAACCATTATTTTAAAAGGCCTACTATGTGCCGGGCCCAGGCGGTGGTGAACAATGAACCCAGCTCACAGGCGCTCACAATCTGATAGAGGAAACAGCCACTTTCAGCCCGAGTGTTATGAGGAAGGTGTGTGTGTGTGGACCACAGCAGCTGCTGGCACTGGAGGTGAGGGGGGGCGTCCTGAAGGATGGGCTTTCCACCCTGAGTCAAAAGGGATGATGAGGTGGTGCAGACCAGGCAAATGGAGGAGGAAAGTATTCCTGGCAGAGAAAAAAAGAAAGATGCAAAGGCTTTAAGTTTCGGTCCAGTCTGCTGCTCTCGGCAACCGAAAAGTAAAGCATTGTGGTGTTTGTGTGCAGGAGAAGTTCAAGATAAAATGAGGGAGGTAGGGGCTTCCTTGGTGGTTAAGAATCCGTCTGCCAATGCAGGGGACACGGGTCCGAGCCCTGGTCCGGGAAGATCCCACATGCTGCGGAGCAACTAAGCCCGTGCACCACAACTACTGAGCCTGAGCTCTAGAGCCCGCGAGCCACAACTGCTGAGCCCACATGCCACAACTACTGAAGCCCGCGTGCCTAGGGCCTGTGCTCCGCAGCAAGCGAAGGCACTGCAATGAGAAGCCCGCACACCACAATGAAGATTAGGCCCTGCTTGCTGCAACTAGAGAAAGCCCGCGCACAGCAATGAAGACCCAACGCAGCCAAAAATAAATACATAAATAATTAATTTAAAATATATATTAAAAAAATGAGGGAGGTAAACTGGGATCAAAATAAGATGGGAAAAAATATGACAGCACTGAAAGTCAGGCATTAAGCTTGGGAATGATATAACCAGTGTTTAAAAGAAATGAGTTGGAAGCGGGTGCGAGTGGAGTCAGGGAGATACCTGAGGAGACCGTTGTCAAAAGAGACAGGACTGGCTTGAATTAGACGGCCATGGTAGGGAGGGAGAAGATGGCAGGCATTTTAAAGTTACTTAAAAGGCAGATTCAGGAAGAGTTGGTGATGGATTGAAAGGGCTGTAACTGGGACAGCCCCAGATTTCTACGATGGGCAGTCAGGTGTTTTCACTTCAACCGGGAACACAGGTGGGAAAGCGCTTTGGGAAAAGGGTTTTGGGAGAATGAAGGATTGAGTTTGACATTTTGAGTCCGAGGAAGAAAGGAGAGCTAAATTAAAGTCTGCAGTCTGACTGAGAAATGAGTCGTTTGGTGGTGGCTGGTGGCAGGAGAGGCATCTCCTAATTCCACTTGAAACCTTACTGAGTTTGCATCTCGGCCTCCACCCCTGCTTTTTCCCTGCCCCCCACACTCCCGACACCCCTCCTAAAGCAGGCTGACCCAAATGGTCTTTTCCTCCTCTCTGCATCCTCCAGAGTGGAGGGGTCCGAAGGGTGGTCCTGCATTATAAGCTGCCGTGTTTACAAAATTCAGGAGCCGGCGTGTTAGGTTCTGTAAAAAGAAAATACTCTTAAGGTGCTTATAAACCATCACCTAATGATTCCATGTTTACCAGAATAGTGTACAGCACAGATTCTGACTCTCTTTAGTTTCTCATTTACTCTGGGTACTAATGATATACCTCTTTAGTACTGTACTGGCCACCAATTGCACTGTGGATGTGTTTGTAATAATGTAAGCCTGCAGTCAGTTTCCTTTGCCATTTGCACTTATTAACTCCTTTCGCTGGAATTAATAGAGCTTAAGCAAGTTAGATATTGGAAAATACGCACCTTTGCTTTGTGCTGTGAACAACCAGCCAGAGGCATTTCAAATTGTTAGGGTGACTAAGAAAATAAGATCTTTGCTATTGTGCAGAGAAATCTGAAGAATTTTATCCATCCTTCGGTTCTCTCTAAATGGCTCATTGTATGCTATCTGTAACGGCTCTAGGACAGATTTCTCTCTGAACTTCACAGCATGGGTGGAAGAGAGTAATTTGGCCTTTATTTTTTCCTGGCAGTCGGTGCTGGTCCATTTATATGGTATGTTCACAGGAGAGCTGACAAGTGTTGAAAAGTTTTATTCGATATGCATTTTTTTTTTAAGTAGAAACAAATCCGTAAAAATAGGTACGTTTAAGCTAGTTTTCCTAGTTATTCTTAAGAGCATAACCAGTTCGGTTTCATTAAGGAGTTCCACCTCAAATAGACTAACTAGCTGTGTTAAACAGTCTGGGCTATGTTTAATATTCATGATAAAACCGTGTACTGTATGAACAGTTTTTAATGATATAAATGTAAAATCACATTATTTTTCTGTGTAACTTGTAAAAGCCATTCCTTCTAAAATGGGGCTGCTTATGCTAATTTGTTATAGTTAGTGAGTTGCAGGCAGCTCTGTGAATTTACTTTTCTTGGCAGTTCTAGAATATCCTGCCATAACACATACTGAAAAACTGTTTGATGGGTTATGAAAATCTGGATGTACTAAAGGTACATCTTGTGCAAACCATAAAATAAATACATGATTACATTTAAAAATCTGTTATCTTATCAGGTTAAGGAAATTGTCATTATAACAACCCAAGGAAAATTAAACCATTTTCAATGGAAGATATACTTTCCCTTTGTACAGCCTGTAAATATTTTTAATATCCAATGCTGGCTCAATTTTGCTGGTCTTTCTGGAAAAAAAAAACCCAAAAAACTGCCAGCTGGAGGTAAAATGGATTCCATCTAGAACCTACTTTGGAGATAGGTAACACCTCATGGCTTTAGTTGATATTCTGAGTAAAGTGTAAGAAATGCTAGTTGTCAGGATTATTGGTATAAAATATATTTTGAAATTTTCAGCATTATTTCTAAGCAAGCCAGCCAAGTTCTATTATTTCAAGGATGTTGAATTCTGGGTCTGTCAATATTACTGTTGCCACTGATACATGATTGCTTCATTAGTAATAAATGAATAAGCTATGTAATTTGGTTTGGTGCTGTGCTAGCTATACCTTCCCAACTCCTCTGAGACAGCCTCGACCTCCAGGAGCTTAGATTTCTAACACATGAAAAGATGTTGGGGAGAAACAAAGGCAATTCATTTGTCCACTTACTCAACAAATGTATATTGAGAATGTACTATGTACAAGGCCCCTTGTTACACTTTCTTCCGGCCTGGGGAATACATTGTGGCAAATAAGAGAGATTTGGTTCATATCCTTGTATTCTATCGGGGAGACAAAACATGAAATGACAAATCATACAATTAATTATTTAATAATTACGGGAAGTGTTTCAAAAGATACCTGCAGGGTGGGTTGAGGGCAGATCTCTGGAGGCGGGTGGAGGAACAGGCTTCTTTTTTTTTTTTTTTTTTTGCGGTACGCGGGCCTCTCACTGCTGTGGCCTCTCCCGTGGCGGAGCACAGGCTCCGGATGCACAGGCCCAGCGGCCACGGCTCCGCGGCATGTGGGATCCTCCGGGACCGGGGCACGAACCCATGTCCCCCGCATCGGCAGGCGGACCCTCAACCACTGCGCCACCAGGGAAGCCCCAGGCTTCTTTTTAAGGGAGTTCTTGAAGTTTAAATTGTGTTTGGAATGAACTGGGACAAAATCTTAATTGTGTCAAGGTAAAAAAAAAATTATATTTAAAGGTAAAGAGTCAAAAGATCTCTAAGATAAATATGGTGTAGTTTGGTGATAATCTTATGTAGGCAGGAATATGTCTGTGCACGTGCCGAAGACAATTTCCTACCACTTGAGGAAATGATTTTTAATCTTCGGGTAAAAGTAAGATATTATATTCCACTTAAGAAGGAGGAAAAATGGATAAGAAATGCAGATGGCCAATTAACTTCTTCAGTCAAACCTCATGCACATGATAAAAAATGTAAAGTTTAACGTTAAAAAAAAAACCTTTAACATGCTTATATGTTTGTAAAAGCTTCAAATTGATTAAAATCCTTCAGTGACAAGGTTAGGTTCCTTGATCAGTGAATGCTTTCATATATTTCTAAGCAAAATGGAATGATTTTATTTGAAGCTGAGACGTAAGGACAGAGTTGTACAAGGAAAGCCTAAACTGACTAAGAAAAGTCAAATATATAATTTAAATGATTTTTTCAATTTACTCTTTCAATAATAAATTTCAACCAAACCTAATTAATTTTCAATTTCTAGCACAACGTGCAGTTTTAGAAAATGTGTCATTAAAGAGATATACAACCAGGGACTTCCCTGGTGGCGCAGTGGTTAAGAATCTGCCTGCCAATGCAGGGGACACGGGTTCGAGAAGATCCCACATGCCACGGAGCAACTAAGCCCTTGCGCCACAACCGCTGAGCCTGCTCTCTAGAGCCCGTGAGCCACAGCTCCTGGAGCCCTCGCACCTAGACCCTGTGCCCTGCAACTAGAGAAGCCACCGCAATGAGAAGCCCGCGCACTGCAACGAAGAGTAGCCCCAGCTCACCGCAACCAGAGAAAGCCTGCGTGCAGCAATTAAGACCCAAGGCAGACAAAAATAAATAAATAAATTTTTTAAAAAAGAGAGAAATAACCAGAAGTAAAGTAAATGTAATCATCTACTAGGCTTAGATTGGGTAAAAAGATTAATTTATGCTTATTCAGTACTATTTGAATAGGTAATATGTACTTTTTTTTTAAACATTATGAATTGTACATTTATTTGGTTCAACAGACATTTTCTTGAGCATCTACTAAGTATTAGGTTTGATGAGGGGCACTGGGGATACATAACATCTGCCCTTGGAGAAGTCTCAAGCATAGCAAGTCAACTCTGTACCTTGTAACATTGTGGAGGGTGCAGAGCACTATGGGGGAGGAATTTTTAATCCAACTTTTAGGTAATAAGTACATTATTGAAAAAAAATCAAGGAATCCAAAAATTAAATATCTCTCGTCCCATCCTGTTCTTCATCCACCTAATTCTCAACCATCCTAGACCGCGCACAGAGACGGCACACCCTGGAAGTTATTTTTCCTTGTGTGTGTGTATACATGAGTTCTTTAGCACATATGAGCAAATTTCGATAGGGGCTTGTTTCTTTTTACACAAAAGGTAAAGTCCCGAGTACACTGTTGAGCCTTCACTTTTTTCTCACTTATTTCTTGGAGATCTTTTTGTATCAATATGCAAATCCTTTCACTTTTATGGTTTCATGTACAGCTGTATCGTATTACACTGTATGGATGTACCATAATTTATTTGACATTCGGGTTGTTTTTAATAAACGGTTCTGCAGTGAACAACCTTATGGTGGTTACTCCCCACGTATACCCAGAAAGGTAGAATTGCTAGTCAAAGATACAGGCATTAGGCATTTTAGTAGCTGTTGCAAAAATGCCCTGTGTTTGCACTACAGATTGCACTCATTTACCCTTCCATCAGCAATATTTGAGAATGTTTATTTTCCATTTGGTGTTATCGATCTTTTAGACTTTTTTGGTGAGTGATTGGAGAAAAATGGTATCTCAGTTTTTCATTGTTTATCTCTTTTAAGATTTTCTATTGGACTGTTAGTCCTTTTGTCCCCTTATTTGAAGAAGCTCTTTTATATTAGGAAGGTAAGATCTTCATTAGTAATATGAGTTGGAAATATTTTTATCTTACACTCTCATTTGTTTTTGGACTTGCTGGGGATGGCTTTTGACACAAAAGTTTTATTTTTATGTATTTGAATTTATCAGTATTTTCTTTTATGGCTTTTGGATTTGCCTCATTGTTGGAAAGGGCAGCTCTACTCCAGGATCATTAAGAGAGCATCCTACGGGCTTCCCTGGTGGCCCAGTGGTCGCGCGTCCGCCTGCCGATGCAGGGGAACCGGGTTCGCGCCCCGGTCCGGGAGGATCCCACGTGCCGCGGAGCGGCTGGGCCCGTGAGCCATGGCCGCTGAGCCTGCGCGTCCGGAGCCTGTGCTCCGCAACGGGAGAGGCCACAACGGAGTGGAGGCCCGCGTACCACAAAAAAAAAAAAAAAAAAGAGAGCATCCTGTTTTTCTTCTAGGGCTTGAGTACTTTTCATTGTGTGTCTTCAAATATTTTATCCATTTGGAATTTTTCCTGGAGTAAGATATGAATTTTCCCCCTAAAATGTTACCCGGTTATCTCAGTGTCAAGTATTGAATTGTCCACGTTTCCACACTGTTTTGTGATGTCATTTTCATCTCATATCTATTTGGATCAATTTCTGAACTTTTAAAAATATACGTATTTTTATACATTTCAACTCTTCAAAACGTTCCCATGCTGTTTCTGTGTTCAGGCTCCTTTTAGGTAACTTCAGTGTTTACTTTTTTTTTTTTAATTTTAAATATGCTTTTTTCCTCTTAACAAAGCTTTGCCTTAGTTGCTTCCTTGAGCAACATCTCTAGAAATTTACACAGAATAAAAAATGTGTTTGCAATTATGTGACAATATTATTCGCATCAGAACTAATTCTGCAAAAGCTGAATTCTTGCAAAAAAGAAAAATCTACTTCTAGTGAACTTCCCTCAGTCCCAGGGAACCTCCATATACTCAGGTCAGAAATATTTCTTTATTATACGTAATGTATTTTAAAGTATTTAAAGATGGATCAAATGGGCAAAGAGTTGGAAGAAAGGGTTTTAGATCTACCTCAGAATCTCTTGGTGAGGTTACTTAGAGACTTATCCTTAAATCACATTTATTGCAGGCTGGTTTTGTCACTTTTTAAAAATATTTTTAAATTGGAAACAACAGCGGGCTGGTTATATAATACTTGTAATGGCAGGATTTTAGGGAAAATATCAGGCCTGCAGGCTTTAGATAATCACATGCAAAGTCACGTGTGAGAGTAGGAAAGGGGGAAGAGCAGTGCTATGTCTAATTATTTACTTTCTGGGGGTGCACACAGATTATTTCTGGTTTAATCTGGAAGATTATATAGCCGAGAATAAAGATCCCATAGACATTCTGCAGACGCCAGAATCTCTCCAGTTGGTTTTAAACCTGAGGCACATAGGCTGCATTAGACACTGGACCACCCGCTCATGTCCTATTCCTGACTTTCTTGAATCAAATAAGGTCTTTTTGAAAAGCTTGAAATTAGTATTCATATAAACAGGGAAATGCTGAAACCAGCTGGCATTCTGTAAATGAAATCACTAGAACAGGAACTTGGAATAGTTTTTCTTCCTGATTATTTTGCTAGGTCGTCACCATAAATGGCCCCAACTTGGGTCAACCCTCTGACTCTTCCTGGGGAAGACATCCACCTAAGTATTTTACAGGGTTTATTAAATTATTTTAAAACATATACTGTGTTTAACATAGACATGGCTATTTATAAAAATAAAACGTCTATTTGGCAATCAGGGAAGAATGACATAGAATGCTAGAAAAAAGAGGAAGCAGTTTCATTACTATCAGACGCGGAGTAGAACTTAGTCTTAGCTAGATCTCATTTAAGAAATGGAAACAAAAAAAGAAATCCAATTTACTTCCTAAGTTTGTATCAGAATATCTTTTCTTCTTCAGAATATTCATCCTGAAATTTAAATGAACGCATCAAAAATGCAAGTCCAATCTCCTCATCGGAAACTTAATATGATCGCTTGAGAAAAATATCTCATTAACTATACCCTGAATAGTTTATGCCCATAACTAATAACATGTGTAAACAGAAATACAGGAAGTCAAATTAATTTTAAACATACTCAGTAAGTGTACAGCTCTCTATTTTTCATAATCTAAAGGGAGGAGAAAAAAAAGCGTTACTGAGAAAATATCCAAATTTCTTTGAAAGAAAGTTTATTGAATATCAGCACCGAACTCCTTTCTTGTGTGAAATGATTGACCAGTGTGTGAATTTTTTTCTGAGAGTGAGGATATAGGCATATCAAAATTGGGATTAGGAGGCCGGATGATTTAAGTGCCCTGTGTAATTAGATGTGCTTCTGTGCTCTAAAAATAGCATTTTGTTGGGCTTACCGATACAATAGTGAGATAACCTATAGGAGGTAACTTGTGATGACGCTATGGTCACTATTGCAGTTGATAAGAAGCGTTGGTTGATGGTTACTATTGATGAATGAAGAAATTATTGGAATAAGAGGGAAGGGGAGAACAGCTGTGAAGTTGCTAGCATGAGGCAAAGAATGAATGAAGCAGTGGATAATGGTGATTATTTGGTGGTAAAGCACTGAAGGCAGGGATTACAGTTTATATTTCTTTTTTTAACCTTGAGCACCTCATACGGCTTTCATCGTTTGCTAATTGTTTGCTAATTTTGTTGCCCGAGCGGCATAAACTCCCTGTTTGATTCCTTTTTAGTGGTTCTTTATTAAAACTGCTTATGAGAAATGAAAATTGAAAAGGCTCTTTTTTCTTTTTTTTAAGGAAAGGAAGACTGGGATAAGGTCAAATTACTGTTTGGTGAGTGTGTAATAGGAAACAATTACATTAATTGAAAACTTCCTTTCCTGATATTTCAGACATTCTAGGGTTTGTGTTTTTTAAATTCATGGATGTATTAAGCACCTTCTGTGCTTAAGGGGTGAGACTTGGTGCCTACTCTTTAAGCAAATTATTTCGTTTGAGTGACAAGGTTCATGCTCCCTTATGTGTAACATAAGTGTAGTATAGTTAAGTCTATACTGTCTAAGAGGATTCAGGTCACAGAATTACGTGAACTGTCAGCGCAGAAAAGTTTTCTTGAAAGAGATTAAGGTCAGTTCTTTCTCTGCTTCCACGTGTGGCCTATAACCGGCCGGGAATCAGAGAACTGGGTTGCTCGTGCTTACAAAAGAACAAAGGGTGGGATTAATGGGATTGGGGAACTTTGTTCACAATCTTGGGAAAAGTGCTTAACATGTCACTGGGGGCACTTTGAGGGTGTGGGGTGTTTGTGTGTGTGTACCCCACCACGATCATATTTTTTCCTGGAATTTTCCCTTTCCGAGGTAGTAGCTAAAGATGCCATAGAAAGAATCGAGGGGGGACAGAGATGGTTTAGGATTACGTTTGAATGAAAAAGTGGTGGTGTCAGAGGGTTCATTGCAGCCCCTGAACCTGGGGAAGGGCCTTCCCCGAGACCCTGTCCGGGGAAACCATATGAACACGTCATTCCTCTCAGTGTGAGTGAAGTTGACGTTAGAAGGGAATTGAAGAGAGCTCAGGGAAGGACAAAACGGGCCCCCGTTTTGGATAGGAACGGAGATAGGGGCAGATACATTTGACGTCATTGGGAGATTCTTTGGCCTCTGAACGCATTCTCAACCGGCTCCTTGGAAGTCTTTCCAGTCCTGTGGCATCCTCCAGTTCCTGTCTTAGATTTCTGCTTTCCAGCAGTTGCCTAAAAGCACAGCCAGACATTCCTGACTGCTCATTTCTAGCAATAATCTCCTCCTTTGAAAGAGCCCCTCATGGTGAGAGTCCCGTCTCCTGCTTTTGACACACATGCCTGCCTCAAATGTCCTTCTGACATCCAAGGTACAACTCTGAATTCTAGGAATTCTCTGACCCTCTGCTCTGATCCCAGAGTGAACACTCACCTGAATCAATACTCAGGTCATTCTTTACAAATGAATACCTTCTGCATCACCCCATGCAGACTGCTGTACCACTGAAACCTTCTTCTAGACCTGGAATTGCTAGGAATGAACGTTTCTTCAGGGATCTTAGCAAATCTAGAGTCTCCAGGTGTCTGCTAAATCCTACCTCTGTTGAATCATTTTGTTGCTTAGCAGGCAGTTCTATTAATTTGTCTGATCTAATTATAGCTGAAAACCTATGACAACTTGCTATGGTCAGTATGTCATCCTGACCCTCACTTAACAAATATCAGAGTTCTAACTACGTGCTGGTGCTAAAAAGGCTCTCTTCTTCCTCTGAGAAGAGTGCTCTAATGGCCTTCTTTTTTGGGAAATGAAGGTTGCTGCTATACCAACATGCTTCTATGTGTGACTTGCCATCACATTTGTACATCTTAAGACTTTTCTTTATTTTCCAGATATTCTACATTGATCATATGTCACTGCCCTCTAAAGAGTCATCTGAATAGAAACATCATCCCTCCCCCAAGTCGACAGATAGAAACCTATAAAAATAATATATGGAGATGTTCACATACACATATACACATATGTAACTTTTAAATAAAGATTCACAACTAGGAAGTTTTGATAATGGTGATAGTTGACACTGACCTAGTGTTTTACCGTTTAACAGCTGTTTTCATATATCTTGTATTGGAGGTCGACTAGCTTAGTAGTTAGAAGTCGTTTCACATCTTGATATGGCGTGAGCTGGGCGTTGAACTTCTCTACGCCTCAGTCTGATCTCTGGACCTATCTCGTAAGGTCATTATGAGGATTTGGTGGAATGACGCTTGTAATGCGTGAAGAGGATCTAGATCATGGGAAACGCTTCAATTCACGTTCCTTATTGTCTGATTTTTTTTGTGCAAAAGTAGGGCATGGGGGATTATCTTCATTTTACCAAGGAGGAAGATCGTGCTCAGAGAGATTTGCTGAAATGACAAGCAATTCTTTAGTTTTTAAACTGAGTTCCAACTGCAGTCTTATTGCCAGCCTGGAAAGGGCCATCAGGTGAGTCCCCAGGGACCTTTCTCTAGGGTGGAGCAAACACACAGGGAACCTGAAACACCCGTTGAACCACTCTTGTGGGGTTAAGAGAACCCCTACGGATCTGACCCTGTCAGATCCTCTATAGAGTCGCAGAGCTAATGGCCTCAGATCAATTTGAGTCAAATGTCAACAAGCCAGGTTCAAATCATTCTTTACTCTTTTTTGGGGGTGCAGGTGGGGGAAATGATGAAAAAAAATTATATTAATTTCAGTAACCTTCTCATTTCTAAATGAAACTTACTTGCCTGAGAATTTCTGTGAGTGTGTAGTTGCTTTCAAAACTCAGCTGCCTTAGAACACTCTATGACCCACCTCCTAGAGAAATGGCAGTAAAACCAAAAATAAACAAATGGGACCTAGTGAAACTTAAAAGCTTTTGCACAGCAAAGGAAACCATAAACAAGATGAAAAGACAACCCTCAGAATGGGAGAAAATATTTGCAAATGAAGCAACTGACAAAGGATTAATCTCCAAAATTTACAAGCAGCTCATGCAGCTCAATATCAAAAAAACAAACAACCCAATCCAAAAATGGGCAGAAGACCTAAACAGACATTTCTCCAAAGGCGATATACAGATCACCAACAAACACATAAAAGAATGCTCAACATCACTAATCATTAGAGAAATGCAAATCAAAACTACAATGAGATATCATCTCACACCAGTCAGAATGGCCATCATCAAAAAATCTAGAAACAATAAATGCTGGAGAGGGTGTGGAGAAAAGGGAACCCTCTTGCACTGTTGGTGGGAATGTAAATTGATACAGCCACTATGGAGAACAGTATGGAGCTTCCTTAAAAAACTAAAAATAGAATTACCATATGACCCCAGCAATCCCACTACTGCTACTGGGCATACACCCTGAGAAAATCATAATTCAAAAAGAGTCATGTGCCAAAATGTTCATTGCAGCTCTATTTACAATAGCCAGGACATGGAAGCAACCAAAGTGTCCATTAACAGATGAATGGATAAAGAAGATGTGACACATATATACACTGGAATATTACTCAGCCATAAAAAGGAATGAAACTGAGTTATTTGTAGTGAGGTGGATGGACCTAGAGATTGTCATACAGAGTGAAGTAAGTCAGAAGGAGAAAAACAAATACCGTATGCTAACACATATATATGGAATCTAAAAAAAAATGGTCATGAAGAACCTAGGGGCAAGATGGGCAAAAAAGATGCAGACTTACTAGAGAATGGACTTAAGGATACGGGGAGGGGGAAGGGTAAGCTGGGACAAAGTGAGAGAGTGACATGGACAAATATACACTACCAAATGTAAAATAGCTAGCTAGTGGGAAGCTGCCGCATAGCACAGGGAGATCAGCTCGGTGCTTTGTGACCACCTAGCGGGGTGGAACAGGGAGGGTGGGAGGGAGGGAGACGCAAGAGGTTAGAGATATGGGAACACATGTATATGTATAACTGATTCACTTTGTTGTAAAGCAGAAACTAACACACCATTGTAAAGCAATTATACTCCAATAAAGATGTTAAAAAAAATAAATAAAACAAACAAACAACAAAAAAACCCCTCAGCTGCCTTGGTTAACGTGGCTTTGCAAAAGGGGCACACACAGAAGCTTGGAACCAACGGCGGGGTGCTGGCCGGCCCTTGCCTTATTTGGGTAGGTGTGTTCATCCAGCGACTTTATGTGAGACAGGGCTCCTCTTCTTTTTTTTTTTTTTTTTTTTTTTTTGCGGTACGTGGGCCTCTCACCGTTGTGGCCTCTCCCGTTGCGGAGCACAGGCTCCGGACGCGCAGGCTCAGTGG
>NC_041231.1:15427299-15452688 GCF_002837175.3 Physeter macrocephalus
CTCCGGACGCGCAGGCTCAGTGGCCATGGCTCACGGGCCCAGCCGCTCCGCGGCACGTGGGATCTTCCCGGACCGGGGCACGAACGCGTGTCCCCCGCATCGGCAGGCGGACTCTCAACCACTGCGCCACCAGGGAAGCCCCTTCTTCTTCAACTACTTGAAAAGTAGTGCATCTCATCAGCTTGTGACAAAGATGCACTCTGTGATTCTTCTTAGCAGTTTCATTTCTTTTACAAGATAAAAGTTAACGCCTCACAGCACTTTTTGTGTTAACCATTCTTGGGCAAGTAACCCAATTTTCTTTTTCCTAAAATAGAGTTTTAAAAACAAATTCATTTCTTTTACAATTAACTGAAATGTTAAAATGTTTCGGCTAGGAACAGTGTCACCCGTCCTTCTGCTGTGCTTCTTGCAAAAGTATTCTTGGACTGCTCAGCTTTCAGAGAGATAGACTATGTCACTGAAACATTCCCAGTAAGTAAAGGGTAATACCTCACATTATTAAAGAGATTTTGTTCACTGATGGATTCTGTTAGTGGTAACTTTAATTTATAGGAGTGAAATGTTAGGAGTCAGTTGACCAGCAAAATCTCTGAAATCACCTTGTTGAGAAGACAATTGAAAGGGCACACATGTGCTGTGTACCGAAGTTTTTGGTAATGCAGCTATGTGGTAAAGTTCAAAGTGGAATCTACAGAGATAGTATGGAAAGCTAATGTTAAAAGCTTCATAAAATCATAGCTTTGAATTATGATGAAAACATAGTTTAGGAAAATAAGCTGGAAAAGCTAGGTATAACGGTTAGACCACAGATAGAAAAGTATTTAATATAGGCATAATTATCTGCAAAGAATATCTGGATAATTTCTACTGGATATTTATTTTTACTTCTGACAATTTCAAAAGAACTACAAAATGCCATAGAAATATAACAGCTTTTCTCTGATTGGTACGTGTCCCAGGGCATGTTTTTGCAATAATAGAAATGTTAGTTTTGCTGTTCACACAAAAAAACCCCAGTTTGGCTAATTTAAGTCTTAGGCACAGAATGATGCCTACCCGAATTACAGTGAGATACTGCACACATTGCTTCCTGTCCTGACCATTTGAGTGTTGCTAGGCAACAGTTAAAAAGGCACCACATACCTTTGGTGTGACATTGCCAGGTGTTAAAAAAAAAAATGATACCAGGTAAGGGTGAGCTGAGCTGAGAAGCTAGAAATCCATTAGGAATAAAAGATTCCTGAACGAATCCACACTGAACGAGTGTGGTTTGTGTGCCTGCCTGCCTGCACGCATGTGGATGTAGAAACATAAGTTATTAGTAGTCATCCACAACTTGTTACAGAACATACAAAACTCATTTTCTTTAAAATATGTGGTCACAAGAGCAACCTTGCCATGGATACCCTACTTGTTTCAACTGTAAGCAGTGAATCGATTTTTTTTAAGAGGTGAGGGGTTTACAAAACAGCCGTAATAGATTATTCATATTCTCCTCTCCCCAGTTCTGAAAAACCTGGAGAAGGAGATTAAACTGTAGCCTGCAAACCAAGACATCTATAGGAAAAATGAATTAACTTTCATAGGGGTTGCAAATTGAAATAACTTTTTTTTTTTTAAGTCAAAGCTCCTGGAATTAGTTTTTCTATCAAGATTTTTATCCCTAGGGTGAAATTCAGATGCAGAGTTTAGAAGCTGAGGCGGGGTTGTGTTTTCCAAACACATGCCCTTCCCTCATGCCCTCTAACAGCGTGACGACGGCATCCCTCCATCAACAGGTGGGGCCTATGTCCCATTTCCTGGAATATGGGTGGGCCAACGACAGGGCAGAAGGGATTTCACCTGACTTCCAAAGCTAAGTCATGCAAAGTGACAAAGCTCCTGCTAGGACTTCTTTCTTAGAACTTTGTCTTAGGATCCCTAAGACGCACCCGTGAGAGTACCAGCTAGCCTGAAGCCGCCTTGCTGCAGAGACCACAGGGGAGGCTCCTTAGCGACAGTTCTAGCCTCCAGCTCTTCAAGCCTTCTTCCCACCGCCAACCTCCAGACACAGGAGAACCCGCCTTCAAACCATCCCTAGCCGATGCTGAGTGGAACAGAGCCCAGCTGTACCCACTGAGCCCTGCCCAGATTGCAAAGTACCGAGCAAAGTAGTGTTATGCTACTAAGTTGTGATGCATCATTAGAGAACATTAGGATTTGGAGAAAATTTTGTTAGAGTTAAATGCTAAGTAAAAGTTAATACACCCATAGCAGGGTTGTTTGATCAGCAAATTAATAAACTGTCATTTACAGTGTTAGTGTCAAGTTTGAAGCAGAAAACCACCTTGTCTTGATGAGAGCTATTGACAGACATGGAACCGTTTGGTTCACGAGCTTCCTTGATATTCTTCTGAAGCCTAACCGTAGTCTAATGTCTTGATTTCTTAATTATGATAATCAAGTGAACAGAGGAAGGCAGAGGATGTAGTGGCCTTTTAGTTGTCTGCTTCTCGTGATTCTCTGGGTTAGGAATTGGGATAGGGCTCAGCTGGGTAGATCTTTCGCTCATGTGATTTGGTGGGAGTCACTCACTCAGCTGCCTTCAGCTTGTGGCTGGGCTGGGTTGGAAGGTCCAGGAAGGCCTCTCTTGCACATTGCCTCACCACTCATGTGCTGTGTCTCATCACTCAGCAGTGTAACCCAAGCTTCTTTAATGCATGGAGGCTGACTTCCCAGAGCGGAAAGCAGAAGCTGCCAGACCTCTTAGGGCTTGAGCGTGAAAGTCCGAGAATGTCACTTCCACTGCATCCTACTGGTTAAATGAAGTCACAAACCAAGTCAAGGGGAGGGAAAAGAGACTCTACCTGTAGAAGGATGGCGTGTCATGCACATACAGGGTGGGAAGAAATTGTTGGCCATTTAGGAGACAAACGGGAAGAGTAATTGGCTCTGAAGAGGGAGAGAGGGGTTCTAATCCTAGCTCTGCCACTAACTGGCTGTGTGGTTTTGGCCAAGTCACCTGTTAATGCTTAACCTGTTTGTTCACATGCCAGGTGAGGAGAATGAGTCATGAGCTCCAAGATCCTGTCTAGTTCCAAAAATTTGCCTCTAATCAAGACAGAACCTACATTAGCCTAGAAAGTGGGGGCGGGGGAGGGTATATAAACAGAAACACAATTAATGTATTATCCAATTGTTCTCTTCTGGGCTGTTGTTAGCCTGTGTTTAACCTTTAGCTCTGGACGGGCTAACTAGACTAAGCAATCACCACAGGATCTCAGTTTTGGAGGCTTACTCTTCTATCTTCAGGACTTTGCTCCTGGTACAACCTACCTTCCCCTTCCACCTCTTCCTCCTCTTCAGCCTCACAGGGTGGGGAGTCAAAATGCTGTTCAGTTTTAACACCTGAGTTTTTATCTTTTACAAGGAGCAGGAAGCATTAGGGCTCTGAAGGGAGCTGGAGTAGGGACCCTGGACCTAGGATTTGACAAAATAGTGTAGCCAGTTGAATACCTCTCTGAATATTGTGTTGAACAATCTGCACCCGTTGCAAGATGAGACCTACCCCCTCACCCCCAAAGTGAACTGAAACAGGTTTTTTTGTGTTTTTAAAAATCTTCAACCATGGGCTTTATACTTTTGAAATACACAATTCCTTCAGCAAGCAGTCTCAAACACTTGATTTCAGGAGAACTACAGGTTGCCACAAGGACCCCCCCCCACCAAACCAGATTTTGATCGTTATTTGGGAGGTTCAGGATGGAAAAGATCTACAGTGGGTACACAGGGTCTTTACCTTAAGGAGCTCATCATTGAGTAAGTTATCAGGTGCCTTCCAATTTGCAGGCCTAAGTTAGACATAGCAGGTGAGCCCTTACTGGCTATACCTGCTCCAGGAATTTCCACAACAGCATCCAGATACAGGCAGAGCCCTCTGTATCCTACCCCGTTACTCCTTTACCCTAGTCCGTGATTTTTCAAGTTGGGGGTAGGGTGGGGACACTAAAACAATGTGCACTGAGATCTACTGGATCCCAGATGATCGTTCTGGCACTAAACTCTCACCCCTCCCCACATCTTTCTACTTTATTGCCAGAACTCTTAGGACTCCTCAAATGAGAAAATAGTCATGTTTTTGGGTCACCATAAGCACTATACAAATCCTCATATGCTCAAGAATGCAGCTTATCATTACTATCAGAATAATCTGCTAGCTCTGCCACCCACTCTGTGTTTTTGGTCTTCATTCTCTCTCTAAGCTCTTTCTGTTATCTCCACCAACTAGGATCTTCTTATCCTTGCTTCCTTAATATCCCACACCGCCTTCCCTCACAACCTATTTCCAGTGCTTCCATTCTGTCAAAATTTCAGTTTAGGCCCCCTACAAATCCAAATGCAGGAAGGATATTCTTTCGAATGTTATGAAGAAACATGTGATCAAAATCAATCCATGAACAGTCGCTTTTCTAAAATCTTTCGGGGAGAGGTGGCAAAGATGAACCAGAACTTTAAGACCTCAAAGCAGTAATGCTTTTTGTTATTGGTTCAATTCTCCTTGTTCCTTAATCCTTCTCCTATTCTCTAGTAACCAGGAAATGAAATTTGGGGGTAGAGGAGCAGATCTGAAGCTATTTCCCCATTATATTTGCATCCAGGTTATCAACCTAAAAATACTGTCCACGGGACAAATATGACAAATGGGGGACAGATGTTCACCTAAGTCCTGTATCAGGAATGCCCCAACTTAGGCCATGACAGCTTCTAAGTCGTGTTAAAAACAACAAAAAGCTAGTTCTCAAGGGACATGTGTCTTAATTGAGGGACCCATGGCCTAAGAATATACAAAACTAACATAAGGCACATAGTTCATGTTTTGAATCTAACATCGCGGTCTACATCTAGCCTTATATTTTTCTTCGTATGACCATACACAAGAAAGCTGCACAAGAATACCTGTAATTGGGTTACGTTAATGGAAGAAGCCTAAGTGTCACTAGAGTTGTATGCGTGACCTGGACCGGCCTCTAAGGCAGGCCAATGGCCGGGTGGGCGCCCTCGGAAGACAGCATCACTCTGAGCCTGCTACTCCTACTGGAAGAGACTCTGCCCACAGAATGCTCTAGAGATGATCATTACTAAAGGGTGTGCTGCTCTGAAGGAACTCTTGA
The DNA here is from genome assembly GCF_002837175.3 of Physeter macrocephalus. Classification (NCBI taxonomy): domain Eukaryota; kingdom Metazoa; phylum Chordata; class Mammalia; order Artiodactyla; family Physeteridae; genus Physeter; species Physeter macrocephalus. The sequence continues at coordinate 15,432,453 of NC_041231.1, forward strand.
GGTTCATGACATGAAGGAGTTAGTGAGGGTTCCAGAGATTTGCATTTAGACATGAAACGGGGAAATCTGGAGCAGTCCTTTCTGAGGTTCCTCTGACAACCCTAAAAGGGCAGGGTGTGCAGCCCGTGACACCCACTTCCTTCCTTTTCGGAGGAAACGCCCCCTCCCCCATCCAGGCCTGCCCGGACCGCCCCCCACCCCCACCCCGTCCCCCGCCTTCCAGTAGAGCTCGCGGCCTTGGCCGCGCAACAGTCTTCCGACCCCCTCCAAATCCCTACCTGGCGCACGCGCACACAGCACGCGGCCAAGTAGCCGCGCCCGGCTGGGCGAGAGGGGCAAGAAGCCGCCAAGACTGCAGCGCTCCCTCGAGGGGGCGGGGCAGCGAGGGGGCGTGGTGAGCGCGAGGCCCCGCCTTGCCATTGTAGGCGGCGGGGCCAGGTGCAGGCCCACGTGAGCAGCCGGCCCACGTGAGCAGCCGGCCCACGGGCTCTAGGGCCCGGGCGCGCAGGCGCACAGCAGGGCTAGGGCGAGGTCGGAGGCGGCAAAGGGGTGAAGGCGGAGGAGGTAGTGCCTGGGAACAGGCAACCTGTGTCTGGCGCGGTGCCCTGCAGCTGGTGGCGGGTGGGGCCGGCGGGCGGGCTGCCGCTTTCCCGTGTCGACGGAGGCTGCTGACGGGAAAACGATCCGGGAGGGAGCGCCTCGGCCCAGGTCCCTTCCCCTGAAAACCTGCGGGATTTCAGGGCCGAGTAAGCCAAGCAGAAGATCTGGGCAGTGTTAACAAACGGACGTTGAGATTCGCAGAGATCAGCCTTCGAGGCCTCTGTCTGCCCGCCACCGGCTCTGTGACCTCTGGCGTGGCACAGCCTGGCCTCAGTTTCCCCACCCTTCTAGAGGGCTTGCGGCTTGCGAGTGGCCCCGAAGAAAAGAGTTAACGTCACAAATACTACCAGCCTAGTGAGTATTTAGAGCATCTGAGTCACGCCCTTGCCCTCATTTCAACAAGATGAAAGTTACACGGTGGTTTAGTGCCAGGGCCCCTGTGTGAGCTTGGGCCTCAGTTTCCTTGTCAGCGCACAGAATGTGCTTCGAAGGTAACGAGAAGGGAGTGTGGAGCGTTGTCCCTGGCACATGGTGGGCTCATAATGCTAGTTCCAGGCGTCAGGCAGAGCAAATGGCGTCGACGTAGAGTTTATTTTAGAGTAGCCAGGCTGTCTGGGGGGTGCAACCACAGACCTTGCGAGCCAGGGTGCATACCTGCGCATAGCGGTCCGTTTCTACTCTGTCAGCTAGCAAGGGAGAAGGGATACACTTAATCATTTATTAAGTACACTCCCATTTATCCCTGACTTAGAAAAGGCTTCCTTGGTCTAATTTTCCCAATCTCTCTAGTTGGTAGTGTTTTAGAAACGCTAAAGGAAACGTTTCATTGATCGTTCTGAATCTGATGTTACATTTAGTTCTGTTCTTTTTATTTTTTTAAAATAATTTTTGGCTTTCGTTGCAGTGCACAGGCTCTTCGTTGGGGTGCGCTGGCTTCTCCCTAGTTGTGGCACGCGGGCTCTCTAGTTGACGTGTGCAGGCTCTGTTGCCCCGCTCTATTGCCCTTCGGCATGTGGGATCTTAGTTCCCTGACCAGGGATTGAACCTATGTCCCCTGTTTTGGAAGAGGGATTCTTAACCGCTGGACCACCGGGGAAGTCCCCATTTAGCCCTCTTCTGATGATGATGATGAAGGAAATGTGATTGATCTGTATTTGGCATGGTTATTAGTATACTGGATTAATTTGGGGTAAAATTGTCAGTACTCAGCAGGAGAGCTGGCAAAACCGTATGTTCAACTGTTACTGAGGCTCCATGTTGAAAGCTTAAAAAATATTCGTGTTCTGTGCTGTATTACCTTCGTGGTCTCAGTAATACCCCAGCTTCCATTGTCTCTAGGGTGGTCCTTGAAAGCTTTTGTTAATTTTTATTTTTCAGACATTTTGACCTTAATCTCACCTTTTCCTACCAGTAACCACTTAAAGATTCTGTTGCTGCAAGAGTTCAGGGAAAATCCATATGTAATATTATTTGGAGCAGGGTGACCACACCCTGACTTCTACAGTGTTGAGTAAATCAAACTACTGTTCTTAGTGGAAAAAAACCTGCAGCTGAAACTGGGGTTAGGGATAAAGAGACCCAGCTGGATTTTGCCCCTCAGTACCAGTGATAGTTTCTGTTTGTGGTGTGTTTATCATGAAACATGCTTTGCAAGAATGTGACTAGCTTTTTATAAGTCTACTGTGACTATACATAGTTTATGATGCCTAGCATCTAAGATATGTACAAATAACTGATAGATCCTGACCCCCTTAAATGACTGACGGGTGTTTGCAAAAGTCAGTATTCTGCCTACACGATAGCTCCTTGCTGGAAAAGTATTTGGTTGATATTATCTATGACTGATACTTTTAAAATATAGTATTGAAAGCATATGAGAGATTTCGGGGTTTGACTTTTTCATTTATTTTCATCTTCTCATTTCAGTATTTTAAACAGTTGTAGAACTTATGTGCTGGTGTTAACAGCTGCTTGAATTTGGCTTAAAAGAGCTAGTTGTCCTTGGTCTCACTATTTAAGTTCAACATACATTATTTAACAGAGAGTATAATATGCTGAATAACTGCAGCCGTCATAATAAACATTCATTGAGAATGTACCATTTCCATTTATATTTATGTTTATCATATATATCCATTTTATTTCACCATTTTGGACACTGGGGAATAAGACACCGTTTATTATATGTTCTTTCACCTCAGGAAATTTATGACTTTGTTTTCTGTATTTTTTTTAAGAGAAAAGAATCTTTCTGAAAAGTGAAGCCTTTTAATTGTGGTAGAAATCCTGAATATAATGTCATTGAGAAACAGTAGTCTCCTTTAAAATTTTTGTTGTTTTTTCTTTGTTTCAAATGAAATAACGACCTCTTAACAATGTTAGTGTGGCCCTTAGCCAAAACCAATCATTTCTTACTTTAGTAAATGGATCAAGAATTTTAATTTAATACATAGCAAGTATAATACTTAGGGATCTGCTCATAAAATTGATATTGGATGACAAAGGTTTTAAAACAAGGGTTTTAGACTTCAGAACAAGAAAGGTAAATTTGTGTTTATCCTGTGCTTTATTAAAATGTTGGAAATTAATAGTAGAAAGCACTGATGGATTAAAAATAAGCCATTAGACTTTGGACAACATGGATTAGTCAGTGATACATATATGTATATAATGATATGTATGTATATGTACCATTGTTTGTTTTACAAAAGGCTTTCACTTTATCTCCTCTCATCAGTTCTCCTATATCACTTTCATATAGGTATTGCTTAAGCCATTGAAGAAATGAAAAAATTTCAGAAAAGGAAAAAGAAATGCAGAGAAGGTGAAAGGAAATTGCCCAAGGTCTTCTGAGTCCAAGTCCTATAATGCTCACACAATAAAAAAAGACATGGTGGGCAATGAGTATTTTTGATTGAGCCCATTGTCAGTGCAGTCAGTATAGCGGAATTACAATTCTTTCACTGCGATTGACTCTTCTGTTCTAATTTTTACCCGTTTCTATTAACAAAATAAGGATTTCTGAATTTAACAGTAACAGGGATAGAGTGGTGAACAAGATGTAAATCAGCCCCAGCTCTCATGGGAGTTACAATTTAGAGAGAGGTAACAGAGAGCAAAATAACTTCAGATTGTTAAGTGCTAAAGAGATAAAGAGCACATAACCCATCTTAGGGTGTCATGGAAAGATCCCCAGGAAAAGGGTACCTTAATTGATGTCTGAAGCATAAGTGAAAATCAAGTGAGGGCAGGAGGAGATGGACAGTCTCAGTAAAGGAACAGCATGTGAAAAGACGTGGTGCAGAAGAGTGCATCCGTTGTTCTAGGACCTGGAAAGTACAATGTTAATCATTATAGATGTAGGGGTGTGTTGGGGGCAGTGGCTTTGGTGAAAGAGGAAAGTGTGAGAGATTAGGATAAATAAGGAAGAAGGAGTCAAAGGACTTTGAATCTGTGAGTAAAGCTTTTGGAAAGTAGGGTAGAAGAATGCTGGGAGCTTCAAGACTGTGAGTAGGAGGAACAACTATTAGGACACCATTGCAGAAGTCCAGGTAAGAAATGATGGTTGCCTGGAAAAGGGTAGTGACACTGCAGATAAAATGAGGATGGAAAAGGGAAGATAACTGAAAAAATATGTATGAGTAGAATTTTTTTCTTCAAAGAATGGTTTATCGTCCTAGAACATAATTGGTAAAAACTCAAGTTGCATACTGCAGAACTTGCATCTTTTAAAAAAAATATTGAAGTATAGTTGATTTACAATATTATATTAGTTTCAGGTGTACAACATAGCACTTCAATATTTTTATAAATTATACTCCATTTAAAGTTATTATAAAATATTGACTATATTCCCTGTGCTGTACAATATATCCTTGTAGCTAATTTATTTTACGTGTCGTAGTTTGAACCTCTTAATCCCCTGCCCCTATTTTGCCCCTCCTCCCTTCCCTCTCCTTACTGGTAACCAGTAGTTTGTTCTCTATATATGTAAATCTGTTTCTGTTTTTTTTTAAATTAATTCATTTGTTTTATTTTTTTAGATTCCACGTATAAGTGATAGCATACAGTATTTGTCTTTCTCTGTTGACTTACTGCACTAAACGTAATACCCTCCAGGTCCATGCATGTTGTTACAAATGGCAAATTTTCATTCTTTTTTTTATAGCTGAGTAATATTCCACTATGTATATGTATGTGTATTTATATATATGCCACATCTTCTTTATCCGTTCATCTCTTCATGGACACTTTGGTTGCTTCCATATCTTGGCTATTCTAAATAATGCTGTGAACATTGGGGTACATGTATCTTTTCAAATTAGTGTTTTTGTTTTGATATAATTTCTATTCTGTTAAATTTTGGGGGACTTGTTCTGTGGCCTAGCATATGATCTGTCCTGGAGAACATTCCATGTGCAATTGAAAAGAATGTGTACTTTACTGTTTTGGGATAGAATATCCTGTAGATATCTATTAAGTCCAGCTGGTCTAATGTGTCATACAAGACCACTGTTTCCTTATTGATTTTCTGTCTGGACGATCTGTCCATTGATGTAAGTGGGGTGTTAAAGTCCCCTACTATTATTGTCTTATTGTCAGTTTTTCCCTTTATGTCTGTTAATACTTGCTTTATATATTTAGGTGCTCCTATATTAGCTGCATATATTTTAAAGAATGTTGTATGCTCTTCTTGTATTGATCCCCTATCATTATATAATGCCCTTCTTTGTCTTTTGTTACAGATTTTGTTTTAAAGTCTACTTTGTCGGATATGAGTATTGCTACCCCAGCTTTCTTGTTGCTTCCATTTGCATGAAATTTCTTTTTCCATCCGCTCACTTGGAGAGTGTGCGTGTGTGCGTGTGTGCGTGTGTCTTTATGTCTGAAGTGAGTCTCTTGTGAGCAGCATATAAATGGGTCTTGTTTTTTCATCCAGTTAGCCACCCTATGTCTTTTGATCAGAGGATTTAGTCCATTGGCATTTAAAGTGATTATTGATAGGTATGTAGTTATTGCCATTTTGTTACTTATTTTCTGGTTGTTTTTGTAGTTCTTCTCTGTTCTTTTCTTCTTTTAGTTTTTACACTTGTAGTGTGATGATTTTCTTTAGTTGTATGCTTGTGTTTCCTTCTCTCTGGTTCTTGGGTATCTATTGTAGGTTTTTGATTTGTAGTTACTATAGGGTTCATATATGTTGACCTGTAACTGTATCTCCTTGTTTTAAACTGATAGTCATTTAAGTTCAAACACATTCTAAAAGATATACTTTTTAAAATTCCCCTCCCCCACGTTTTGTGTTTTTGGTGTCATATTTACATCTTCATGTTTATCCCTTAACTGCTTATTGTGGTTGTAGTTGATTTACAGTTTTTGTCTTTTAATCTTCATACTAGCTTATTTAAGTGGTTGATCCACAGCCTTTACTGTATGTTTGCCTAGGTCCTGACCTTATCGCTTCTCTTGCCTTCCTACCTGACTCTGTGTGCATCTTTCTTTGTAGCCTTGCTCATATAAGAGTTTTTATGCCTGTCTCCAGTTTGCTCTCAGTGCTAATTGCTCTGCAATTATCTGTAAATGTATTCTTGTTGTGTTTGTGCAGGGAGGCAAGTCCAGTGTCCTCCTACTCTGCCATTTTGACCTCCTTTTATATATGAGTAGAACTAATGCAGTTTTGTGATAGCTTGGATGAAGGGAGACAAGAGAGTAATGCCTGGGTTTCTGCTTTGGCAATTGAGAGAATAGTAATACTACTCACTGAGAGGAGGGATACAAAACAGGGGTACAAATTTGAGAGTAAGACTGTGAGGGGAAAGATAAGAGTTCAGTTTTAGACAGATTGAGTCTAAACATCAAGCTGAAGATAATGACTTGGGAGGTTTGAGTTGAGGCCAGTGATTTGGAAATTATTGGGGGGATAATATTTGCTTCTCATTACGATTGGGAGAAGATTAGAAATACTAAGAATACTTCAAGCTCTTTTTGAAGACAGGAATTATGTTTAATTTACATGACAAGTCTATAAGCAACCTCTAGAACAAGGAAAAAATTGCATCTCAAAGAATCAGAGCTAGTGGCTTGAAAAGTGCCTTAATATGGAAAGACACCTAATTTTCTTTTAAAAAATGAGCACTGGGAGGGCCCGGTGGGACAGAGGCTGGGAGACTGGGGCAACTGGCATGCAGCTCAGCGGGAGGCAGGTGCCTGGAGATGTGACTGGGGCCCACATGGCCAGGTTGCCATCCCAGAGGAGGGCAGCCGCACCCTGGCCCTGGGCCACCCGCATTCTGCATGAAAAACCAGCTCCATGACCCCCAAGCACAGGTGCATTTTTTAAAAAAACAAGTACTTAGAGGGAGAATTACCTTTCAAAAAAGTACTGCAGGGATTGTTAGATTGGATTTTAAAAAAATCAAGAACCAACTCTATATGCTATCTATAACAAACTCACCTTAAATATGGAGACATAGATAAGTTAGAAGTAAAAAGATGGAAAAAACATATGCTATGCAAAACACTAATCAAAAGAAAGATGAGGTGGCTCTATTAATACCAAAGTAGACTTCAAGAAATACTGCCAAGGAAGAAGACGGGCATTACATAATGAATAAGGGGTCAGTTCATCAAGAACACTTAACAGCCACAAATGTGAATGCACGTAACACAACTGAAAGAACCAAAAGGTGAAATAGACAAATTCACAGTTTTAGCTGGCAAGTTCAACTCTCCTTTTTCAGTAATCCATAGAACTAGTAGACAGAAAATGAGTAGGCATGTAGAGACCTAAACAGCCCTATTAGCCAACTTGACGTAATTGACTTTTAGAGAATACTCCATCCAGCAGTAGCAGAATACACTTTCTTGTCAAGTGTATGTAGGAAATTCCCCAAGTTAGATCGTATTCTGGGCCATAAAACAAATTTCAACAAATTTAAGAAATCATATAAAGTATGTTCTCTGATCCCAGGAGAATTAAGCTAGAAATTAATAACTGGGCAACTATTTGGAAATTACACAACACACTTTTAAATAACCCTGAGTCAAAGAGGAAGGCATAAGGGGAATTAAAAACTACTTTGAATGGAATGACAGTTAAAATGCAGCACATGCTAAAGCAGTGCTTAGAGGGAAGTGTAGCATAAAAGGCATATATTAGAAACAAAAAAGGCCTGAAATCAATGATCTTAGCCTCCACCTTAAGAAACTAAAAAACAGAACAGCAAATTAAATCCAAAACAAACAGAAAATAGGAAATAATAAAGATAAGGGCATGAATAAAGTTGCAAACAAAAATAGAGAAAGTCACTAAAACCAAAAAGTGGTATTTGAAAGATAAATTTGATATACCTCTAGCTAGACTTCTCAGGAGAAAAGCTAGACTTATCAAATCAATATCAAGAGTGAAAAAGAGAACATCACTACAGACCCTACAGACATTAAAATGATAGTAGGGAATATTATCAACAATTTTCTATGTCAATAAATTTGATAACTTAGATGAAATGGGCAAATTCCTTGAAGGACTAACTACCAGAACTTACTTAAGAAGTAGTAGATAACCTAACAACTTTCCCACAGGAAAAATCTGGTGGCTTCACTGGTCAATTGTACAGGTATTTAAGGAAGAAATAATACCAATTCTACACAAACTCTTCCAGAAATAGAAAAGGAGAGAACACTTCCCAACTAATTCTATGAGGCCAGCAGTATACCTCACACCCATTAGGATGGCGACTATCAAAAGAACCAGAAAATGATAAGTATTGGTAAGTATGTGGGGAAATTGGGACCCTTGTGCAGTGTTGATGAGAATGTAAAATGATATAGCTGCTATGGAAAATAGTATGGTGGTTCCTCAAAAAAATTAAAAATAGAGTTACCATATGATCTAGCAATTCCACTTTTACATCACAGGGATGTAATACACATTATATAGCAAATAATACTGTAATAATTTTGTATGGTGATAGATGGTTACTAGACTTATTGTGGTGATCATTTCATAATCTTTTTGATTGTCAAATCACTATGTGTACACCTGAAACTAACATACTATTGTATGTCAACTGTATTTCAGTTAAAAAAAAGGAGGGGTTTGAAGAGATATTTGTATACCCATGTTCATAGCGTTATTCATGATAGGTAAAAGATGGATGCACCCCAAGTGTCCATTGATAGATGAATGGATAAGCAACATGTGGTATATGCATGCAAAAGAATATTATTTGGCCTTGAAAAGGAAGGAAATTTTGGTAATGCTACAGTATGGATTAAACTTGAGGGCCTTATGCTAAATGAAATAAGCCAGTCACAAAGCAACAATGCTAAATGAAATAAGCCAGTCACAAAACAACAAACACCGTATGATTCCACTTATATGAGATACTTCACATAGTCAAAGTCATAGAGGCAAAAAGTAGAATGGTGATTTTGAGGGGCTAGGGACAGGGGGAATGGGGAAATATTGTTTAATGGGTACAGGGTTTCAGTTTTCCAAGAAGAAAAGAGCTATGGAAATGGATAGTGGTGATGGTTGAACACATATTGAATATATTTAATATCACTGAACTGTACACTTAAAAGTGGTTAAGATGGTAAGTTTTCTGTTTATTTTCTCACAGTAAAGAAAATTGAACAAAATTCAGTATATAAAAAGAGTAGAAAATATATCGTGACCAAGTGGAGTTTATCACAAGATGCAAGATTGGTTCACTATTCATAAAGCAATCAATGCAATTCACCATATCAACAAACTAAAGAAGAAAAACCATATGATCATCTCAATAGATGCAGAAAAAGCATTTTAAGAAACATTTATTATTCATTCCTGATAAAACTCTCAGAAAACTAGGAACAAAAGTGAACTTCCGCTACCTGATAAAGGACATGAATGAAAAACCTACAGCTAATATCATACTTAATAGTGAAAGACTTGAATGCTTTCCCCCTAAAGTCAGAACAAAGCAAGAATGCTGGCTCTCACCACTCTTATTCGTCATTTTCCTGAAGGTCTTAGCTAGTGCAATGAGGCAAGAACAAGAGGCATACGGAGTGGAAAGGAAGAAATAAAAATGCCTTTATCTGTAGATACCATGATTGTCTGTGTAGAAAATCCCAAAGAATCTCCAAAAAACTCCTGGATATAGTAGGTAAAATTAGCAAGGTCACAAGATCCAAGGTCAATATATGAAAACTCGTACTTTTCTAACAGCAAACATTTGAACTTGAAGACTTTTTAAAGTGCTCTTTAAAATAGCATTCAGGGAATTCCAGTGGTCCAGTGGTTAGGACTTGGAGCTTTCACTGCAGTGACCTGTGTTCAGTCCCTGGTCGGGGAACTAAGATCCAACAAGCTGCGAGTTGTGGCCAAAAAAAAAAAGCATCCAAACTATTTAAATACTTAGGGAAAATATAACAAAATATGTGTAAGATTTGTATGTTAAAAACTGCAAAATTGATGAGAGAAATTAGAGAAGACCTAATATCATTGGTGAGATATTTTGGGTTCATAAGTTGGGAGACTCAATATTATCAGAATGTAATTTCTTCCCAGATTGATGTGTAGATTCAATGAAATTACAACCACCATCTCAGCAGCCATTTTTTGTGGAAATTAATAAGCAAGTTCTAAAATTTATATTGAGAGGCAAAGAACCTAGAATAGCCAAAACAATTTTTTAAATTTAATTTTTACTTTATATTGGATTATAGTTGATTTACAATGTTATGTTAGTTTCAGGTGTGCAGCAAAGTGATTCAGTTATACATAAACATTTTTTTAAACATCTTTATTGGAGTATAATTGCTTTACAGTGGTGTGTTAGTTTCTGCTTTATAACAAAGTGAATCAGTTATACATATACATATATACATAAACATTTATCCATTCTTTTTTGGATACTTTTCCCATATAGGCTTATTACAGAATATTAAGTAGAGTTCCCTGTGCTATACAGTAGGTCCTTGTTGATTATCTGTTTTATATATAGTAGTGTGTATATGTTAATCCCAAACTCCTAATTTATTCCTCCCCCCTCCATGTTTCCCCTGTGGTAACCATAAGTTTGTTTTCGAAGTTTGTGAGCCTGTTTCTGTTTTGGAAATAAGTTCATTTGTATCACTGTTTTTAGATTTCACATATAAGTGATATCATATGATATTTGTCTTTCTCTTTCTGACTTACTTCACTTAGTATGATAATCTCTAGGTCCATCCATGTTGCTGCAAATGGCATTATTTTATTCTTTTTTATGGCTGCATAATATTCCATTGTATATATGTACCACATCTTCTTTATCCATTCCTCTGTCCATGGACATTTCAGTTGCTTCCATGTCTTGGCTCTTGTAAACAGTGCTGCAGTGAACATTATAGAGTGCATGTATGTTTTTGAATTATGGTTTCTCTGGATCAGTGCTCAGGAGTTGGATTGCTGGATCATATGGTAGTTGTATTTTTAGGGTTTTTTGTTTTTGTTTTTTTTGGTTGTGTTGGGTGTTCATTGCTGCACATGGGCTTTTCTGTAGTTGCCACGAGCAGGGGCTACTCTTTGTTGTGGTTCACGGGCTTCTCATTGCGGTGGCTTCTCTTGTTGCAGAGCACGGGCCCTAGGCGCGTGGGCTTCAGTAGTTGCAGCACGTGGGCTCCGTAGTTGTGGCTCATGGGCTCTAGAGTGCAGGCTCAGTGGTTGTGGCACATGGGCCCAGTTGCTCCGCGGCATTTGGGATCTTCCTGGAGCAGGGCTTGAACCCATGTCCCCTGCATTGGCAGGCAGATTCTCAACCACCGCGTCACCAGGGAAGTCCCTACTTTTAGCTTTTTAAAGAATCTCCATACTGTTCTCCATAGCGGTTGTACCAATTTACATTCCCACCAACAGTGTAGGAGGGTTCCCTTTTCCCCACACCCCCTCCAGTATTTGTTATTTGTAGACTTTTTGATGATGGCCATTCTGACCAGAGTGAGGTGGTACCTCCTTGTGGTTTTGATTTGCATTTCTCTAATAATGAGCAACATTGTGCATGTTTTCATGTGCTTTTTGGCCATCTGTAAGTCTTCTTTGGAGAAATGTCTGTTTAGATCTTCCGCCTATTTTTTGGAATGGGTTGTTTGTTTTTTTGATATTAAGCTGCATGAGCTGTTTGTATATTTTGGAGATTAATCCCTTGTTGGTAGCTTCATTTGCAGATATTTTCTCCCATTCTGTGGGTTGTCTTTTCATGTTGTTTATGGTTTCCTTTGCTGTGCAAAAGCTTTTAAGTTTCATTAGGTCCCATTTGTTTATTTTGGCTTTTATTTTCATTACTGTAGGAGGTGGATCCAAAAAGATATTGCTGTGATTTATGTCATGAAGTATTCTGCCTATGTTTTCCTCTAAGAGTTTTATAGTATCCGGACTTACATTTAAGTCTTTAATTCATTTTGAGCTTATTTTTGCGTATGGTGTTAGGGAGTGTTCTAATTTCATTCTTTTACATGTAGCTGTCCAGTTTACCCAGCACCACTTACTGAAGAGACTGTCTTTTCTCCGTTGTTTAGTTTTGCCTCCTTTGTAATAGATTAATTGCGCATAGGTGTGTGGGTTTATTTCTGGGTTTTCTATCCTGTTCCGTTGTTCTATATTTTATTTTTTTGCCAGTGCCATACTGTTTTGATGACTGTAGCTTTGTAGTATAGTCTAAAGTCCAGGAGCGTGCTTTCTCCAGCTCCGTTTTTCTTCCTCAGGATTGCTTTGGCTATTTGGGGTCTTTTGTTTATCCATACAAATTTAAAAACTTTTTGTTCTAGTTCTATGAAAAATGCTGTTGGTAATTTGTAGGGATTGCATTGAATCTGTAGATTGCCTTGGGTAGTAGAGTCATTCTGACAGTAATGTTTCTCCCAATCCAAGGACATGGTATATCTTTCCATCTGTTTGTGTTGTCTTCTGTTTCTTTCATCAGCATCTTACAGTTTTCGGAGTACAGGTCTTTTGTCTTCTTAGGTAGGTTTATTCCAAGGAATTTTATTCTTTTTGATGTGATGGTAAATGGGATTGTTTCCTTAATTTCTCTTTCTGATCTTTTGTCGTTAGTGTATAGAAATGCAAGAGATTTCTGTGTATTAGTTTTGTGTCCTGCAGCTTTACCAAATTTATTGATGAGCTCTAGTCATTTTCTGGTAGCATCTTTAGGATTCTCTATGTACAGTATCATGTCATCTGCAAACAGTGACAGCTTTACTTCTTCTTTTCCAGTTTGGATTCCTTTTATTTATTTTTCTTCTCTGATTGTAAATCTATGTTGAATAGAAGTGGCGAGAGTGGACATCCTTGTCTTGTTCTTGATCTTAGAGGAAATGTTTTCAGCTTTTCACCATTGAGTGTGATGTTAGCTGTGGGTTTGTCATATATGGCCTTTATTATGTTAAGGTAGTTTCCCTCTGTGCTCACTTTCTGGGGAGAATTTATCATAATTGGGTGTTGAATTTTGTCAAAAGCTTTTTCTGCATCTATTGAGATGATCATATGGTTTTTATTATGTTTGTTAATGTGGTGTATCACATTGATTGATTTGCAGATATTGAAAAATTCTTGCATCCCTGGGATAAATCCCACTTGATCATGGTTTCTGATCCTTTGAATGTATTGTTGGATTACGTTTGCTAGTATTTTGTTGAGGATTTTTGCATCTATGTTCATCGTTCGTATTGGTCTGTAATTTGTGTGTGTGTGTGTGTGTGTGTGTGTGTGTGTGGTATCTTTGTCTGTTTTGGTATCACCCATCAGGGTGATGGTTTTGGTATCAGAATGAGTTTGTGGATGTTCTCTGCAATTTTTTGGAATAGGTTCAAAAGGATAGGTGTTAACTCTTCTCTAAATGTTTGATAGAATTCTCTTCTGAAGCCGTGTAGTCATGGACTTTTGTTTGTTTGAAGTTTTTAAATCACAGTTTCAGTTTCAGTACTTGTGATGGGTCTGTTCATATTTTCTGTTTCTTCCTGGTTCAGTCTTAGAAGATTGTACTTTTCTAAGAATTTGTCCATTCTTCTAGGTTGTCCATTTTTACTGGCGTAGAGTTGCTCATAGTATTCTCTTACGATCCTTTGTATTTCTGTGGTGTCAGTTGTAACTTCTCCTTTTTCATTTCTAATTTTATTTTATTTTATTTTTATTTTTTGGGGGGGTTTAAAACATTTTTTTTAATTGAAGTATACTTGATTTACAATGTTGTGTTAGTTTCTGGTGTACAGCAAAGTGGTTCATATATATTTGTGATATATATATTATATATTATTTTTCATATTCTTTTCCATTATGGATTATTCTAGGATATAGAATATAGTTCCCTGTGCTATACAATAGGACTTTGTTGTTTATCTCTTTTATATATAGTAGTTTGTATCTGCTAATCCCAAACTCCTGATTTATTCCTCCCCCTCCATTCCCCCTTTGGTAACCATAAGTTTGTTTTCTATGTCTGTGAGTCTTCATTTCTAATTTTGTTGATTTGAGCCTTCTATCTCTTTTTCTTGATGAAGCTGGCTAAAGGTTTATCAATTGTGTTTATCTTCTGAAAGAACCAGCTTTTAGTTTTATTGATCTTTGCTGTTGTTTTCTCTCATTCCTGTGAGAAAACCTCAGCAATGTAATTACTTTCCTGTTCGTGGGTTGCCCACCCAGCGGGTATGGGATTTGATTGTATTGCGAAGCACCACTCCCACTGTCTTGTTGTGTCTTCTTCTTTGTCTTTGGATGTTGAATATCTTTTTTGGGTAGGTTCTAGTCTTTTTTTGTCGATGGTTGTTCAGTAGTTAGTTGTGATTTTGGTGTTTTCATGAGAGGAGGTGAGCTCAAGTCCTTCTACTCTGCCATCTTGTCTCCAATCATGCTGTTATCTCAATCTCTAATTGCTTTTTATTAAATAAGCTCTTTCCAGTGTTTTTCAAACCCCCTGCTGGCTCATGATGAAGTTTTTTGGGTCCTCTTTATTTTTTAAATTTTTTAATTTTTGTTTGTTTTTGCGGTTCGTGGGCCTCTCACTGTTGTGGCCTCTCCCATTGCGGAGCACAGGCTCCGGACGCGCAGGCTCAGTGGCCATGGCTCATGGTCCCAGCCGCTCCGCGGCATGTGGGATCTTCCTGGATGGGGGCACGAACCCGTGTCCCCTGCATCGGCAGGCGGTCTCTCAACCACTGCGCCACCAGGGAAGCCCTTTGGGTCCTCTTTAAAGATGGGTGTCCGCTGTGGTCAATCAGAGCTACCTTGAGGTTCTTTTTTTTTTTTTTTTTTTTTTTAATATTTATTTACTTATTTGGTTGTGTCGGATCTTAGTTGTGGCAGGCGGGCTCCTTAGTCGTGGCTTGCTGGCTCCTTAGTTATGGCAGTCAGCCTCCTTAGTTGCAGCAGGTGGTCTCCTTAGTTGTGGCTTGTGAACTCTTAGCTGAGGCATGTGTGTGGGATCTAGTTCCCGGACCAGCAATCAAACCCGGGCCCCCTGCCTTGGGAGCACGGAGTCTTAACCACCGTGCCACCAGGGAAATCCCAACCTTGAGGTTCTTATATACTGGGAAGCTGGAGATCTGGGATGGTGCTGAGCATCAAGAATGGCCCAGAGTGAAGATTGCAGTAGGCTGTTCTGGATTTCTCATTATTTTTTGTGGACTCCATAGTTTAGCTTCTGTATCCACCACCCTAACCCAGGAGAAACTTCCCCGAATTCATTGCACAAGCAGTGCAGAACAGTACAGTTTCTCTACTCCTCGGAAAGCTGAGGTAAGATTTGCCACTGGCAAAATCAAAGCTTCTGGGCTGCTGGGGTTTTTTTGTTTTTTTAAAATATGGTAAGAACATAAAATACAGAAGATGAGATCTACTCTCTTAATAAATTAGTATACAGTATTGTTAACTACAAGCACAATGTCATGTAGCAGATCTGTAGAATTTTTTATCTTTTACTACTGGAAGTTTATACCCATTGAATATCAACTCCCCATTTTCCCTTTCCTTTAGACCCTGGCTACCACCATTCTTCTTGTACTTTGATGACTGAGTACTTTAGGTAACTCATATAAGTACAATAATGCAGTATTTGTCCTGGCTGGCTTATTTCACTTTGTATAAGGTCCTCAAATTTCATCCATGCTGTAGCATACAAAAGGATATCCTTCTTTTTATGGTTGAATAATATTTCACTGTATGTATATGCCACATTTTCTTTATCCATTCATCTGCTGACTAATATTTAGATTGTTTCCATGTCTTAGCTCTTGTGAACAGTGCTTCAGTGAACATGGGAGTGTAGATATCTCTTTGATATCTTGATTTCAATTCTCTTGGATAAGTACCCAGTAATTGGATTGCTGGATCATATGGTAGTTCTATTTTTAATTTTTGAGGAACCTCCATACTGTTCTCCATAGTGGCTGCACCATCTGACATTGTCACCATCAGTGTACCAGGCTTACAGTTTCTCTACAGCCGCACCAACACTTGTTCTTTTGTTTTCTTGGTAATGGCCATCCTGAGAGGTGTGAGGTGATATCTCATTGTGGTTTTTTGATTTGCATTTCCCTGATGATGAGCATCTTTTCATATAACTGTTGGCTATTTATAGATCTTCTTTGGAGAAATGTCTACCCAAGTCTTTTGCCCATTTTTAACCAGCTTATTTATTTTTTTGCTGTTGAGTAGTAGTAGTTCCTTATATATTTTGAATATTAATCTCTTATCAATTTGCAAATACTCTCTTCCTTTCCATAGGTTGCCTTTTCACTCTTGATTCTTTGCTCTGCAGAAGCTTTTTAGTTTGATGTAGCCCCACTTGTCTATTTTTGCTTTTGTTGTATATACTTTTGGTGTTCAAATCAGTGCCAAGAGCAGTGTCATGAAGATTTTCCCCTGTGTTTTCTTCTTGGAGTTTTAGAGTTTCAGGTCTTAAATTTAAATTTTTAGTACATTTTGAGTTGATATATATGTATGGTGTTAGATAAGGGTCCAGTTTCATCCTTTTGCATGTGGATATCCAGTTTTCCCAGCATCGTTTGTTGAAGAGACTAACCTTTCCCCGTTATGTATTCTTGGTATGCTTGTCAAAGAGCAGTTGGCCATATATGAAGACAATGAGATATTGGTGAGTGGAAAGACACATAGGCCAATGGAATAGAATACAGAGTACAGGAACAGACCACACAAACATGGTCTGATTTTGGACAAAGATGCCAAGAAAACTCATTGGAGTAAAGATAGTTTTTTCAAAAACTTGGTGCCGGAATAATTGACATCCATATTTTTAAAAATGAACCTTGTATGTATACAAAAATTAACTAAAAATGTGTCATACACCAAAATGTAAAATTTAAAACTACAGCACTTCTAGAACTTCCTGTTGCATCTGTTAGCCACATGTGGCTATTTAAATTTAAATAATTAAAACTAAATACAGTGTGACAGTTCAGCTGCTTAGTTGTTCTAGCCACGTGTCAAGTCCTCAGTGGCCATGGGTGGCTAACTAAAGCTGTATTGATTAGCTCAGATTACAGCATATTTCTTTTCTTTTCTTTTTTTTTTTTTTTGAGCTTGGTGGGAAAGGCTTTTCTGTTTTTTAAAAAAATATATTTCATTATTATTCTTTTACATCTTTATTGGATTATAATTGCTTTGTAATGTTGTGTTAGTTTCTGCTGTATAACAAAGTGAATCAGCTATACGTATAACTGTATCCCCTCTCTCTTACATCTCCCTCCCACCCTCCCCATCCCACCCCTCTAGGTTGTCACAGAGCACTGAGCTGGCCTCCCTGTGCTATACAGCAGCTTCCCACTAGCTATCTCTTTCACACATGGTAGTGTATATATTGTCAGTGCTAGTCCCTCAGTTTGTCCCACCCTCCCCTTCCCTCCCTGTGTCCACAAGTCCATTCTCTATGTCTGCATCTCTTTTCCTGTCTTGCCACTAGGTTCATCAATACCATTTTTCTACATTCCATATATATGCATTAATACATGGTATTTGTTTTTCTCTTTCTGAGTTACTTCACTGTGTATGACAGACTCTAAGTCCATGCACATCACTACATATGACTCAATTTCTTTCCTTTTTATGGATGAGTAATACTCCATTGTATATATGTACCACATCTTTATCCATTCATCAGTCGATGGACATTTAGGTTGATTCCATGTCCTGTCTATTGTAAATAGAGCTGCAATGAACATTTTGGTACATGATTCTTTTTGAATTATGGTTTTCTCAGGGTATATGCCCAGTAGTGGGATTGCTGGGTCGTATGGTAGTTCTATTTGTAGTTTTTTAAGGAACCTCTATACTGTTCTCCATAGTGGCTGTATCAATTTACATTCCCACCAGCAGTGCAAGAGTGTTTCCTTTTTTCCACACCCTGTCCAGCATTTATTGCTTGTAAATTTTTTGATGATGGCCATTCTGACCAGTGTGAGGTGAGACCTCATTGCAGTTTTGATTTGCATTTCTCTAATGATTAGTGATGTTGAGCATCTTTTCATGTGTTTGTTAGCCATCTGTATGTCTTCTTTGGAGAAATGTCTGTTTAGGTCTTCTGCCCATTTTTGGATTGGGTTGTGTGTTTTTTTGATATTGAGCTGCATGAGCTGCTTGTGTATTTTGGAGATTAATCCTTTGTCAGTTGCTTCATTTGCAAATAATTTCTTCCATTCTGAGGGTTGTCTTTTCATCTTGCTTATGGTTTCCTTTGCTGTACAAAAGCTTTTAAGTTTCATTAGGTCCCATTTATTTATTTTTGTTTTTATTTTCATTACTCTAGGAGGTGGCTCAAAAAGGATCTTGCTGTCAAAGAGTGTTCTGCCTGTGTTTTCCTGTAAGAGTTTTATAGTGTCTGGCTTTACATTTCGGTCTTTAATCCATTTTGAGTATATTTTTGTATATGGTGTTAGGAGGTGTTCTAATTTCGTTCTTTTACATGTAGCTGTCCCGTTTTCCTAGCACCACATACTGAAGAGGCTGTCTTTTCTCCATTGTATATTCTTGCCTCCTTTGTCAAAGATAAGGTGACCATATGTGTGTGGGTTTATCTCTGGGCTTTCTATCCTGTTCCATTGATCTATATTTCTGTTTTTGTGCCAGTACCATACTGTCTTGATTACTCTAGCTTAGATTAGAGCTTATTTCTGTCATCACAGAAAACAGTCTTATGCATTGCTGTTCTAGAAGAAAACATAGGAGAAAATCTTTGGGATCTTAGTTAGGCAAAGATTTCTTAGGACACAAAAATTGTGACCATAAAAAAAAAAAAAAGGATAAATTGGGTTTCATCAAAATTAAAAACTTAAGGTTTTTGAAACACTGTGCTAAGAAAATGAAAAGACAATCCACAGACCAGGGAAGAAATATTTTCAAAACATATATTTGATAAAGAATTGGCAACCAGAATATTAAAATTTTTTTCAAAATTCAATAATATCAAAGAAATTAAGAAGTGAGCAAAAAGTTTGAAAAACCATTTCACCAAAGAAGATATATGAATGGCATAGTATTTAAATTTTCTAGTCTTATATAGTATGTTTTGTTGTATGTTTGTTTAATCAACAGCGGTTATCTGGTTGGGAAGTTTTTGGTCCACTTTTGTTTTCTTTGTACCTCACTGGATCTTAACTTTTTAAAAAATTAATTAATTATTTTTTATTGGAGTAAAACTGCTTTACAATGTTATGTTAGTTCCTGCTGTACAATGAAGTGAGTCAGCCATATGTATACCTATACCCCTCCCTGTTGGACCTCCCTCCCACTCTCCCCATCCCACCCACCTAGGTCGTCACAGAGCCCCGGGCTGAGCTCCGTGTGCTACACAGCAGGTTCCCACTAGCTATCTATTTGATACATGGTAGTGTATGTCAAACCTAATTTCCCAATTTGTCCCACCCCCTCTTTCCTCCACTGTGTCCACATGTCTGTTCTCTACATCTGCGTCTCTATTCCTGCCCTACAAATAGGTTCATCTGTACTATTTTTCTAGATTCCACATGTATGCCTTAATATATGATATTTATTCTTCTCTTTCTGGCTTACTTCACTCTGTATGACAGACTCTAGGTCCATCCACATCTGTACAAATGACCCAGTTTCATTCCTTTTTATGGCTGAATAATATTCCATTGTAAACATGTACCACGTCTTCTTCATCCATTCTTCTGTTGATGGACATTTAGGTTGCTTCCATGTCCTGGCTATTGTAAATAATGCTGCAGTGAACATTGGGGTGCATGAATGTTTTCAAATTATGGTTTTCTCTGGGTATATGCCCAGTAGTGGGATTGCTGGGTCATATGGTAGTTCTATTTTTAGTTTTTTAAGGAACCTCCATACTGTTCTCCATAGTGGCTGTACCAATTTACATTCCCACCAACAGTGCAGGAGGGTTCCCTTTTCTTCACACCCCGTCCAGCATTTACTGTTTGTAGATTTGTTGTTGATGGCCATTCTGACCTGTGTGAGGTGATACCTCACTGTGGTTTTGATTTGCATTTGTCTATTGATTAGTGATGTTGAGCATG
This sequence comes from Physeter macrocephalus, assembly GCF_002837175.3. Classification (NCBI taxonomy): domain Eukaryota; kingdom Metazoa; phylum Chordata; class Mammalia; order Artiodactyla; family Physeteridae; genus Physeter; species Physeter macrocephalus. The sequence goes on from NC_041231.1 coordinate 15,452,577, forward strand.
TTTTCATGTGCCTCTTGGACATCTGTATGTCTTCTTTGGAGAAATGTCTGTTTAGGTCTTTCATCTATTTTTTAATTGGGTTGTTTGTTTTTTGATATTGAGCTGCATGAGC
>NC_041231.1:15452892-15458368 GCF_002837175.3 Physeter macrocephalus
TTTATTTCTGTTTTTATTTTCATTACTCTAGGAGGTGGGTCAAAAAATATCTTGCTGTGGTTTATATCGAATAGTGTTTTTCCTATGTTTTCATCTAAGAGTTTTTAGTGTCCAGTGTTAACATTTAGGTCTTTAATCCATTTTGAGTTTATTTTTGTGTATGGTGTTAGGGAGTGTTCTAATTTCATTACTTTAAATGTAGCTGCCCTGTTTTCCCAGCACCACTTATTGAAGAGGCCGTCTTTTCTCCATTGTATGTTCTTGCCTCCTTTGTCATAACTTAGGTGACCATATGTGCGTGGGCTTGTTTCTGGACTTTCTATCCTGTACCATTGATCTATATTTCTGTTTTTGTGCCGGTACCATACTGTGTTGATTACTGTAGCTTTGTAATATAGTCTGAAGTCCAGGAGCCTGATACCTCCAGCTCCGTTTTTCTTTCTGAAGATTGCTTTGGCTATTCAGGGTCTTTTGTGTTTCCATATAAATTGTAAAATTTTTTTTCTAATTCTATGAAGAATGCCGTTGGTAGTTTGATAGGGATTGCATTGAATCTGTAAATTGCTTTGGATAGTATAGTCATTTTTATAATATTGATTCTTCCAATCCAAGAACATGGTATATTTCTTCATCTGTTTATGTCATCTTTGATTTCTTTCATCAGAGTTTTATAGTTTCCTGAGTAAAAGTCTTTTTTCTCCTTAGGTAGGTTTATTCCTAGGTATTTTATTCTTTTTGTTACAATGGTAAATGGGAGTGTCTCCTTAATTTCTCTTTCTGATTTTTCATCGTTAGTGTATAGGCATACCAGAGATTTCTGTGCATTAATTTTGTATCCTGCAACCTTACCAAATTCATTGATTGGTTTTAGTAGTTTTCTGGTGGCATCTTTAGGATTCTCTATGTATAGTATCATGTCATTTGCAAGCAGTGACAGTTTTTTTCTTCTTTTCCAATTTGGATTTCTTTTATTTCTTTTTCTTCTCTGATTGCCATGGCTAGGAATTCCAAAAGTGTGTTGAATAAGAGTGGTCAGAGTGGACATCCTTGTCTTGTTCCTGATCTTAGTGGAAATGCTTTCAGTTTTTCACCATTGAGTATGCTGTTGGCTGTGGGTTTGTCATATATGGCCTTTATTATGTTGAGGTAGGTTCCCTCTATATCCATTTGCTGGAGAGTTCTTATCACAAATGGATGTTGAATTGTGTCAAAAGCTTTTTCTGCATCTGTTGAGATGATCATATGGTTTTTATTCCTTAACTCGTTAATATCATGTGTCACATTGATTGATTTGCATATATTGAAGAATCCTTGCCTTCTTGGGATAAATCCCACTTGATCATGGTGTATGATCCTTTTAATGTGTTGTTGGATTCTGTTTGCTAGTATTTTGTTCAGGATATTTGCATCTATGTTCATCAGTGATATTGGTATGTAATTTTCTTTTTTTGTGATATCTTTGTCTGGTTTTGGTATCAGGGTGATGGTGTCTTTGTAGAATGAATTTGGGAGTGTTCCTCCCTCTGCAGTATTTTAGAAGAGTTTGAGAAGGATAGGGGTTAGCTCTTCTCTAAATGTTTGATAGAATTCGCCTGTGAAGCCATCTGGTCCTGGACTTTAGTTTGTTGGAAGAGTTTTAATTACAGTTTCAATTTCATTTTTTGTGATAGGTCTGTTTATATATTCTAATTCTTCCTGGTTCAGTCTTGGAAAATTGCACCTTTCCATGAGTTTGTCCATTTCTTTATGGTTGTCCATTTTATTGGCATATAGTAGTTTGTAGTAGTCTCTTATAATCCTTTGTATTTCTGTGGTGTAAGTTGTGATTTTTCCTTTTTCGTTTCTCATTTTATTGATTTGCGTCCCAGTTTTTTTCTTCTTTTCCAATTTGGATTTCTTTTATTTCTTTTTCTTCTCTGATTGCCATGGCTAGGAATTCCAAAAGTGTGTTGAATAAGAGTGGTCAGAGTGGACATCCTTGTCTTGTTCCTGATCTTAGTGGAAATGCTTTCAGAAGTTGTGATTTTTCCTTTTTCGTTTCTCATTTTATTGATTTGCGTCCTCTCCCTTTTTTCCTTGATGAGTCTGGCTAAATATGGCCTTTATTATGTTGAGGTAGGTTCCCTCTATATCCATTTGCTGGAGAGTTCTTATCACAAATGGATGTTGAATTGTGTCAAAAGCTTTTTCTGCATCTGTTGAGATGATCATATGGTTTTTACTGTTAGTTTTATTGATCTTTGCTGTTGTTTTCTTCGTTTCTCTTTTATTTCTGCTCTGAGCTTTATGATTTCTTTCCTTCTACTGACTTTGGGTTTTGTTTGTTCTTCTTTCTCTAGTTGCTTTAGGTGTCAGGTTAGATTGTTTGAGATTTTTCTTGTTTCTTGAGATGAGATTGAATTGCTGTAAACTTCCCTCTTAGAACTGCTTTTGCTGCATCCCATAGATTTTGGGTTGTCGTGTTTTGGTGTCATTTGTTTGTATGTATTTTTAAAATTTCTTCTTTTATTTCTTCTGTGCTCTCTTGGTTATTTATTAGCACACTGTTTATCCTTCATGTATTTGTGTTTTTCACACATTTTTTCCTGTAACTGATTTCCAGTCTCATAGCGTTGTGGTCTGAAAAGATGCTTGATGTGATCTCAATTTTCTTAAATTTACTGAGGCTTGATTTGTGACCCAAGGTGTGATCTATCATGGAGAATGTTCCGTGTGCACTTGAGAAGAAAGTGTATTTTGCCACTTACACGTGGAATGTCCTATAGATATCAATTAAATCTATCTGCTCTGTTGTGTCATTTAAAGCTCGTGTTTCCTTATTTCTCTTTGGATGATCTGTCCACTGGTGTAAGTGGGGTGTTAAAGTCCCCTACTATTATTGTGTTACTGTCCATTTCCCCTTTTATGGTTGTTAGCATTTTCCTTATATACTGAGGTGCTCCTCTGTTGGGTGCATAAATATTTATAATTATATCTTCTTCTTGGATTGATCCCTTGATCATTACGTAGTGTCCTTCCTTATCTCTTGTAACAGTCTTTATTTCAAAGTCTATTTCATCTGATACAATTATTGCTACTCCAGCTTTCTTTTTTTTCTTTTCTTTTTTTTTTGCTATACGCAGGCCTCTCACTGTTGTGGCCTCTCCCGTTGCGGAGCACAGGCGCAGCAGCCATGGTTCACGGGCCCAGCTGCTCCATGGCACATGGGATCCTCCCAGACTGGGGCACGAACCTGTGTCCCCTGCATCGGCAGGCGGACTCTCAACCACTGTGCCACCAGGGAAGCCCCAGCTTTCTTTTGATTTCCATTTGCATGACGTATCTTTTTCCATGCCTTCACTTTCAGTCTGTATGTATCCCTAGGTCTGAAATGGGTCTCTTGTAGACAGCATATATATATGTTTAGTTTTTGTATCCATTGAACCAGTCTTTGTCTTTTGGTTGGAGCATTTAATCCATTTACATTCAAGGTTATTATCGATACGTATGTTCCTATTACCATTTTCTCATTTGTTTTGGGTTTGTTTCTGTGGGTCCTTTTCTTCTCTTGTGTTTCCTGCCTAGAGAAGTTCCTTTAGCATTTGTTGTAAAGCTGGTTTGGTGGTGCTGAATTCTCATAGCTTTTGCCTGTCTGTGAAGCTTTTGGTTTCTCTGTGGAATCTGAATGAGATCAGTGCTGGGTAGAGTAATCTTTGTTGTAGGTTTTTCTCTTTCATCGCTTTAAGTATATCCTGCCACTCCCTTCTGGCCTGCAGAGTTTCTGCTGAAAAATCAGCTGATAACCTTATGGGTATTCCTTTGTATGTTATTTTTTGCTTTTCTTTGCTGCTTTTAATATTTTTTCTTTGTTTTTAATTTTTGTTAGTTTGATTCATATGTGTTTTGGTGTGTTTCTCCTAGGGTTTATCCTGTATGGGACTCTCTGTGCTTCCTGGACTTGTGTGACTATTTCCTTTCCCATGTTAGGGAAGTTTTCGACTATAATCTGTTCAAATATTTTCTCAGACCCTTTCTTTTTCTCTTCTTCTTCTGGGACCCCTATAATTCAGATGTTGGCGAGTTTTTAGGCTGTTGGGTAGAGCTGGGTCTTGTTGATGAGATGAGCACCTGTGGGAGACCTCACTCTGATGAATATTCCCTGGGGTCTGAGGTTCTCTGTTACTCCAGTGGTTTGGACTTGGACTTTCTACCGAAGGAGCTCTGGCCTGACCCCTGGCTTGGAAACCGAGATCCTGCAAGCTGCAAGGGGTGGCAAAAAAAAAACAAACAGTTACTGTGTTGTGCATCTCTATTTGTTTGTTCTTTAGTTCTTTTAGATCTTTGTTAAACATTTCTTTTATGTTCTCAATCCATGCCTCCATTCTGTTTCCATGACTTTGGATCATCTTTACTATCATTACTCTGATTTGTTTTTCAGGCAGATTGCCTATTTCCTCTTCATTTATTTGGTCTTGTAGGTTTTAACCTTGCTCCTTCATCTGTGACATATTTTTTTGTCTTTTGTTGTTGTTTTGTTGGGTGGGATTGTGTTCCTGTCTTACTGGTTGTTTGGCCTGAGGCTTCCAACACTCGAGTTTTTAGGCTGTTGGGTAGAGCTGGGTCTTGTTGATGAGATGAGCACCTGTGGGAGACCTCACTCTGATGAATATTCCCTGGGGTCTGAGGTTCTCTGTTACTCCAGTGGTTTGGACTTGGACTTTCTACCGAAGGAGCTCTGGCCTGACCCCTGGCTTGGAAACCGAGATCCTGCAAGCTGCAAGGGGTGGCAAAAAAAAAACAAAAAAGAAAAAAGGAGCAGAATGATAAGAAAGAGGAAAAAATAAAATAAGATTAGAAAACTAACAAATATGTTAGAAAGAATAGAAAAAATAAAAATTTAGATAAAACAACAACCGGAAGGTAAAACACAACCAAAATAGTAAAACAGGGGAGGGGGAAAAAGAAAAGCCAGAAAAGGCCTTGGCTGTGCTGGGCGGGGCTTAGGCAGGGGTGGGGTTTAGGCGGTGGGCAGGGCTTATGCTTAGGACCTACAGGGCTGGAAAAGGCGGGGTGGGGTGGGGGTGTTGGGGGGGTTTGGCTTTATTTTTATTTTTTTTAACATCTTTATTGGAGTATAATTGCTTTACAATGGTGTGTTAGTTTCTGCTTTATAACAAAGTGAATCAGTTATACATATACATACATATGTTCCCATATCTCTAACCTCTTGCGTCTCCCTCCCTCCCACCCTCCATATCCCACCCCTCTAGGTGGTCACAAACCACCTAGCTGATCTCCCTGTGCCATGCGGCTGCTTCCCACTAGCTATCCACCGAACGTTTGGTAGTGTATATATGTCCATGCCACTCACTCACTTCACCACAGCTTACCCTTCCCCCTCCCCATATCCTCAAGCCCATGCTCTAGTAGGTCTGTGTTTTATTCCCGTCCTACCCCTAGGCTCTTCATGACATTTTTTTTCTTAGATTCCATATAT
>NC_041231.1:15460272-15460533 GCF_002837175.3 Physeter macrocephalus
ATTCCTCTTATTTCTTTTGCTTCTCTGATTGCTGTGGCTAGAACTTCCAAAACTATGTTGAATAAGAGTGGTGAGAGTGGGCAACCTTGTCTTGTTCCTGATCTTAGTGGAAATGGTTTCAGTTTTTCACCATCGAGGACGATGTTGGCTGTGGGTTTGTCATATATGGCCTTTATTATGTTTTAGAAAGTTCCCTCCATGCCTACTTTCTGCAGGGTTTTTATCACAAATGGATGTTGAATTTTGTCAAAAGCTTTCTCT
>NC_041231.1:15461498-15464275 GCF_002837175.3 Physeter macrocephalus
GTTGTGGTCAGAAAAGATACTTGGTATGATTTCAATTTTCTTAAATTTGCCAAGGCTAGATTTGTGACCCAATATATGATCTATCCTGGAGAATGTTCCATGAGCACTTGAGAAGAATGTGTATTCTGTTGTTTTTGGATGGAATGTCCTATAAATATCAATTAAGTCCATCTTGTGTAATGTATCATTTAAAGCTTGTGTTTCCTTATTTATTTTCATTTTGGATGATCTGTCCATTGGTGAAAGTGGGGTGTTAAAGTCCCCTACTATGATTGTGTTACTGTCGATTTCCCCTTTTATGGCTGTTAGTATTTGCCTTATGTATTGAGGTGCTCCTATGTTGGGTGCATAAATATTTACAATTGTTATATCTTCTTCATGGATCGATCCCTTGATCATTATATAGTGTCCTTCTTTGTCTCTTGTTATAGTTTTTACTTTAAAGTCTATTTTGTCTGATATGAGAATTGCTACTCCAGCTTTCTTCTGATTTCCATTTGCATGGAATATCTTTTTCCATCCCCTCACTTTCAGTCTGTATGTGTCCCTAGGTCTGAAGTGGGTCTCTTGTAGACAGCATATATATGGGTCTTGTTTTTGTATCCATTCAGCCAGTCTGTGTCTTTTGGTGGGAGCATTTAATCCATTTACATTTAAGGTAATTATTGATATGTATGTTCTTATTACCATTTACTTAATTGTTTTGAGTTTGTTCTTGTAGGTCTTTTCCTTCTCTTGGGTTTCTTGCCTAGAGAAGTTCCTTTAGCATTTGATGTAAAGCTGGTTTGGTGGTGCTGAATTCTCTCAGCTTTTGCTTGTATGTAAAGCTTTTAATTTCTCCGTCAAATCTGAATGAGATCCTTGCTGGTTAGAGTAATCTTTGTTGTAGGTTTTTCTCCTTCATCACTTTAAATATGTCCTGCCACTCCCTTCTGGCTTGCAAAGTTTCTGCTGAAAGATCAGCTCTTAACCTTATGGGGATTCCCTTGTGTGTTATATGTTGTTTTTCCTTGCTGCTTTTAATATGTTTTCTTTGTGTTTAATATTTGATAGTTTGATTAATACGTGTCTTGGCGTGTTTCTCCTTGGATTTATCCTGTATGGGACTCTCTGTGCTTCCTGGACTTGATTAACTATTTCCTTTCCCATATTAGGGAAGTTTTCAACTATAATCTCTTCAAATATTTTCTCAGTCCCTTTCTTTTTCTCTTCTTCTTCTGGGACCCCCATAATTCGAATGTTGGTGCGTTTAATGTTGTCCCAGAGGTCTCTGAGACTGTCCTCAGTTCTTTTCATTCTTTTTTCTTTATTCTGCTCTGCAGTAGTTATTTCCACTATTTTATCTTCGCGGTCACTTATCCGTTCTTCTGACTCAGGTATTCTGCTATTGATCCCATCTAGAGTATTTTAAATTTCATTTATTGTGTTGCTCATCATTGCTTGCTTCCTCTTTATTTCTTCTAGGTCATTGTTAAATGTTTCTTGCATTTTGTTTACAGATCTATTTCCAAGATTTTGGATCATCTTTACCATCATTATTCTGAATTCTTTTTCAGGTAGACTGCCTATTTCCTCTTCATTTGTTAGGTCTGGTGGGTTTTTACCTTGCTCCTTCATCTGCTGTGTGTTTTTCTGTCTTTTCATTTTGCTTACTGTGTTTGGGGTCTCCTTTTTGCAGGCTGCAGGTTCATAGTTCCCGTTGTTTTTGGTGTCTGTCCCCAGTGGCTAAGGTTGGTTCAGCGGGTTGAGTAGGTTTCCTGGTTGAGGGGACTACTGCCTGTGTTCTGGTGGATGAGGCTGGATCTTGTCTTTCTGGTGGGCAGGTCCACGTTTGGTGGTGTGTGTTGGGGTGCCTGTAGCCTTATTGTAATTTTAGGCAGCCTCTCTGCTAATGGATGGGGCTGTAGTCCTGTCTTGCTAGTTGTTGGGCATAGGCTGTCCAGCACTGTAGCTTGCTGGTCGTTGAGTGAAGCTGGATCTTGGTGTTGAGATGGAGATCTCTGGGAGATTTTTGCCATTTGATATTACGTGGAGCTGGGTGGTCTCTTGTGGACCAGTGTCCTGAAGTTGGTTCTCCCACCTCAGAGACACAGCCATGACACCTGGCTGGGGCACCAAGAGCCTTTAATCCACATGGCTCAGAATAAAAGGGAGAAAAAATAGAAAGGAAAGGAAGGAAGGAAGGAAGGAAGGGAGGGAGGAAGGGAAGGAGGAAAGGAGGAAGAAAGTAAGAAAGGAAGGAAGAAAGAAAGGAAGAAAGAAAGGAAGAAAGAAAACGTAAAATAAAGTAGGATAAAATAAAGTTATTAAAATAAAAATTATTAAGAAGAAAAATTTTAAAAAGTTAAAAGAAAAACAACAAAAAACGGGATGGTCAGAGTCCTAGGACAAATGGTGAAAGCAAAGCTATATAGACAAAATCTCATACAGCAGCACACACATACACACTCACAAAAAGAGAAAAAGGGGAAAATAATAATATATCTTGCTCCCAAAGTCCACCTCCTCAACTTGGGATGATTCGCTCTCTATTCAGGTATTCCACAGATGCAGGGCAGTTCAAGTTGATTGTGGAGATTTAATCCTCTGCTTCTGAGGCTACTGGGAGAGACCTCCCCCTCTCCTCTTTGTTCACACAGCTCCTGGGGTTCAACTTTGGACTTGGCCCCTCCTCTGTGCGTAGGCCGCCCGAGGGCGTCTGCCCTTCGCTCAGACAGGACGGGGTTAAAGGAGCAGCTGATTCGGGGGCTCTGGCTCAGGCCTGGGGGAGGGAGGGG
>NC_041231.1:15465557-15479520 GCF_002837175.3 Physeter macrocephalus
GGCTGGGGCACCAAGAGCCTTTAATCCACATGGCTCAGAATAAAAGGGAGAAAAAATAGAAAGGAAAGGAAGGAAGGAAGGAAGGAAGGGAGGGAGGAAGGGAAGGAGGAAAGGAGGAAGAAAGTAAGAAAGGAAGGAAGAAAGAAAGGAAGAAAGAAAGGAAGAAAGAAAACGTAAAATAAAGTAGGATAAAATAAAGTTATTAAAATAAAAATTATTAAGAAGAAAAATTTTAAAAAGTTAAAAGAAAAACAACAAAAAACGGGATGGTCAGAGTCCTAGGACAAATGGTGAAAGCAAAGCTATATAGACAAAATCTCATACAGCAGCACACACATACACACTCACAAAAAGAGAAAAAGGGGAAAATAATAATATATCTTGCTCCCAAAGTCCACCTCCTCAACTTGGGATGATTCGCTCTCTATTCAGGTATTCCACAGATGCAGGGCAGTTCAAGTTGATTGTGGAGATTTAATCCTCTGCTTCTGAGGCTACTGGGAGAGACCTCCCCCTCTCCTCTTTGTTCACACAGCTCCTGGGGTTCAACTTTGGACTTGGCCCCTCCTCTGTGCGTAGGCCGCCCGAGGGCGTCTGCCCTTCGCTCAGACAGGACGGGGTTAAAGGAGCAGCTGATTCGGGGGCTCTGGCTCAGGCCTGGGGGAGGGAGGGGTACGGATGCGGGGCGAGCCCGCGTCGGCAGAGGCTGGCATGACTCTGCACCAGCCCGAGGCGCGCCGTGTGTTCTCCCGGGGAAGTTATCCCTGGATCCCGGGACCCTGTCAGTGGCGGGCTGCACAGGCTCCCGGGAGGGGAGGTGTGGAGAGTGACCTGTGCTCGCACACAGGCTTCTTGGTGGCGGCAGCAGCAGCCTTAGCGTCTCATTCCCGTGTGTGGGGTTCGCGCTGATAGCCGCGGCTCGCGCTCGTTTCTGGAGCTCCTTTACGCGGCGCGCGTAATCCCCTCTCCTCGCGCCCCAGGAAGCAAAGAGGGAAGAAAAGGTCTCTTGCCTCTTCGGCAGCTCCAGACTTCTCGGGGGTTTAGCTTTAATGCAGCAGGAGGGGCCCAGGAGTGCCTCTGGCCCTGGAGGGTGGAGAAGCAGGTCCAGGACCCCAGCAGGCTCACTGGGCTTGAGTGGGCGGGGAAGTGCTAGGCCCGCTCCCCGCATCCTCCGATCTGGGGGGCCCCTCCCCGTTGACCTCTCTTCTTCCCCCCTCCTCCCTCCCATGCCTCTAGCACCCACGTGGCTGGAGGGATTCCCAGAAATCAGGGGACCAGACCTGGAAGCCCAACAGGCTTCCCAGAGCCAAGTGGGTGGGGGAAACACCTGCGGTGCTTCCCCTGATCCCCCGGCCCAGGAGGGTCCCCCCCATTTGCCTCTCCTCCTCTTCCCCCCTCCTCCCTCCCTCCTCCGCCCCTAGGACCAACGCGGCCTAGAGGGGGCCTTGAAGGGCGGGGACCCAGCCTGGGAGTCCAGGCTTCCCAGGGCTGAGTGGGCCTGGGAGACTCCCGCCACACCTCCCCGATCCTCCGGTCCTGGAGGCCCCCCTCCCGCCCGCCTCCCTCCTATGCCCCTAGGACCAGCACAGCCCACAGGGGGCCTCAGAAGGCCCGGCCCGGGAGCCCCGCAGGCTTCCTGGGCCTGATAGGGGAGGGGAAACGCCTGATCCTCCGAGCCCCCCAGGGTGTCCCCAGGCGTGGGAACCTCTCCCGCCTCGAGCCGCCCCTCAGGGGTGCTGGTCCTGTCCAGCCTCCATTTCTCCTCCCACCTCAGTGCCCCCATGTCCTACCCGGTCGCTCGGGGGTTCCTCCCCTCTCCTTGGGCATCGATGTCCCGCACCAGTGTCCGGCAGGCACCCTAGTTGTGGGGAGACGCAAACTCTGCGTCCTCCCCTGCCGCCATCTTGACTCTGCCCCCTCTTAACTTATTTTTGAAATGCTAATCCTTACAAGTAAAACCTGAGGTAAGGGGCTTCCCTGGTGGCGCAGTGGTTGAGAGTCCGCCTGCCGATGCAGGGGACGTGGGTTCGTGCCCCGGTCCGGGAGGATCCCACATGCCGCGGAGCGGCTGGGCCCGTGAGCCGTGGCCGCTGAGCCTGCGCGTCCGGAGCCTGTGCTCCGCGGCGGGAGAGGCCACAACGGTGAGAGGCCCGCGTACCGCAAAAAAAAAAAAAAACAAAAAAAACCTGAGGTAATAAAAACTCTAATAAGGGGTGTGTGTGTGTGTGTTTGTATAAAAGTAAACACATTTTTAATAGCTGTTTCTGGTTCTCCAAGAGTATCAATAGTGAAAGTAAAAGGAAGCCACAGACTGTCTTGGGTAATCACATGTAGCTTCATCATTCTATATGGTCATGTTAATTAACTGACTTGTTCAGCCTGTTTGAACCATAAGAAAATGTGACTTTCCCAATTGTATTCAAATCTGTCAAGCGTGAAAACAGGTGATTTGTTTTTCTTGTCCTAAACCTAAACAACTGCCTGGTTTCTGCTTAGGCAAATGTGGTAGGCAGAATAATGGGCCCCTTAAAGATGTCCGCGTCCTAATGCCCAGACCCCGTGAATATATTACCTTACACGGCAGAAGGGATTTTGTGGTTGTGGATGTTAAGGATTTTGAAGTGGGGAGATTTCCTGGTTTATTCAAGTGGGACCAATGTAATCACAAGTTTCCTCATAAGTAAAGGAGGGAGGCATAGCATCATAGTCAGTGTGATAAAGGGTGTGAAGGGACTCGACTGGCCATTTCTAGCTTTACAGATGGGAGTAGGCAGTGAGCCAAGGAATGCAGGCAGCCTCTAGAAGCTGAAAAAGGCAAGGAAGTAAATTCTCCACTAGGGCCTCCAGAAGGAATTCAACCCTGCCAACCCCCACTTTTTTTTTTTTTAAGTTTTTTAAATTTTTTGATGGAGACCATTTCTGAAGTCTTTATTGAATTTGTTACAGTATTGCTTCTGTGTTGTTTTTTTTATGTTTTGTTTTTTTGTCAGCGAGGCACGTGGGATCTTCGCTCCCTGGCTAGAGATCGAACCTGCACTCCCTGCATGGAAGGCAAAGTGTTAACCACTGGACCACCAGGGAAGTCCCCTGCCAACCCATTTTAGACTTTGATAGACAAGCCAGCACAGGTTTATCTGTTATAAGAATTGAAAGAAGGGAGAGAGATTGGGGTTACCTAATGAGAGGGAGGGGGCAGTGGGGGATGGTTTGGGGTTGTGAAGCAGGACTCCTGGGGCCAGAGGCATTATGATTATCGGATAGTTATAAGATTAAATGGTCCGCAGCAAAAAGGGTGGTGACTGCCTGATCTTTTGTCGTCTGTGCAACTCCTTTTGGGCCACTGCTAAATAGTCCTTCCGTAGTGGAAGGCTCCGAATTGGCTGGCTGCAAAACCCTCAAGCAGAGTACGTGCAGGTTCACAGTCTTTTTTTCCCCCTCAAGTGTCTTGAGCCCCATTATTGGCAGGAACTGTACTAGGTAGTGAATGAAAAGAACTCGTTATAGCCCTTACCCATAACAACTCTTACTTTGCATCTCTTAGAACTCTGACCTGGTATTTACAGATCTTCCCCAAACAGGTGGACAGGTAGAGGCCCCAGCACCTTATCGGCAGGCTTGCACCCAGCATAGTGAAGCGCTGGCCTAGAGGGGAAGGTATATGATACAGTCAGCCCTCCAGTCTTTGGATGTGGATCCTGTGGCTATGGAACCCGAGTAAATGGAGGGCCGATTGTACTCCTTACATAAAGGACATGAGCACCCGCGGATTTTGCTATCCACGGGGTCCTCATGGATACCGAAGGGTGAGTGTATATCGTCAGATGATCTGCCTTTGAATCCCAGGTCTGATGTTCTAGTTTGGCCAAATCACTTCACCTTTCTAAATTGATTTCTTCTTCTCTAAGATAGGGAGTTATCGGGAAGGGGCAAAAATAAAGCGATTTTAAAAGCTGGTTGCTCTTTGTGTTGAAAGCTAAAGACAAGTGAATTATAGTCTTTTTTTATTCTGTCAAGGTCAAGAGCTAATCTAGATGGGAGGGGTTGGGACCAGGGGGCTTAAATTGTTCTGTATAATAAAGAAACAAGAATTTTTAGCTTTTACTTGAAGCTGGAGGGAAATTTTTTTTTGTTTTTATTTTGCTTTTGTTTGGGCAGGGATGGTGAGAGAAAGTGAGTCCTAGTATTAGGCTCGAGATGAGGATACAAATGGCTACTCCACTGGCAGAAAAGGAAGGGGGCAGAGAGCTTCAATGTCTGATTCTCAGTTTTAAATCGTTTCTTACTGTTTGCTTGTTATTTATTTATTTGTTAAAAGCTTCCTCTCCTAAAGGTCTGCTTTTCACAACACCCAGGTGTTAATGTGTTTTGGAGACAGAGTAGAGACGGCTGTGTCTACACTAGGGTGGAGGGGAATAGAGAGAGGGGAGATGATGGGAATTAGGTTGCAGTCAGGATTTAGGATGAAAAAGTGACAAGGAATTATTAGGAAGTTGTAAGCACTCACCTTAGGATCCTTGAAATTGTTAAGGAAAGTCCTGGCCTTCGTACAGTTATGTGAGATAACGGTCTAACACTTGCATTTGAATGTTAAAGATGGTACAATTTAGGACCGTTTACATGTCAGGGATAATACCTACTTAACGGGGTTGGGAGACTTCTACCTAAATGAGAATGTAGGTAAAAGCACTTCATAAACTAAGGAAATACATCATCACCCCTAAGATAAAGTGTCTTCCCATGAAGATTTTGTAAAAAGGAAGTCAGACGTAAATTCAACTCTGATCACAGATATGAGAATAATTATCTGGAGGTTATGAGCTCTATAATAGTTTCCTTTCTTTATGAATTCAGTTCAAACGGATAGTAAAAACAATTTGGATGTTAAAGATACAGTTTTTAAAAATGACTCGATATGTCCCACACATGTCATGTTAAGACTTGGAGGTTTAGGATCCCACTGTAGTAACTTCAGGCCCATCCAGTAGGAACAGAAGTAGCTTTGGTCGTGCAGTATTTAGCTGACCTTGTGGATCGGCCTGAGCGCAAGGAAATGATGATGTCGCAGAGGAGTGGGAAGTGACACGTGTCGGGTATATATACTCGACACTTGACATATATTGTCTTTCTTAAAGCTTATTGCTGCCCAAAGAAGTGGTAGCGTCTCCAGTCTTTAGATGGTGGTTGGGGGAACGGGCAGGGTGTGTGCGCGTGTGTGTGTGTGAAAATTACAGTGATTAAAGAACTTGCTTAAAATCATAGCGATGAAGTGGTAGAGCTGGCATGAAGGCTCTTACCAGCCTCAAGGTCCAGTTCTTTCCCTCCCACCATGCTGCCATGGGGGCCCTGAAGTAAACTAACACTCAGCAGCCGAGCCTTGTGTGGTTCTGGTTCCTTGTCCCAGTGTCATACCGCATCTTAATTGTTTTTCTTCTACAGAACATTTACAGAAAGCTTCTGACAAGACTTCATGAGATGTTATGGGTGACAAGTATGTGGGGAAAAAAGATGAAATCATTAGCTGAATGAAGTTCTGGAGTGGACAGGTTAAATTCCTGCATTGCCTAAAGTTTCATTTACATGGAACCAGCCGTCTTTCGTGAGGTCATGACAGAAATGCTGGCAAACTCTTTCCGTTAGTGGGTCTTGCATACAGTATGCACTTCTTCTGTTGTGGGACTCTTTTTTTTGTTGTTGTTGTTCAGAATTCACCTTAGGGGTTTTCTCAAACTCGGCATTCTTAATCTATAGTGGTTTTCAGCTTTCTTTTTTCTTTCCAGACTGCGTGAATGATGCAGTTTCACTTCTGGGTGTTAGGATGCTCTTTCACACTGGTTTGTCATGACCTTAAAGTATTTTAAGTTTCTCCTTGCGTTAATTTTTTTGATGTAGTACCCCTGTGAGCTAGAGGTTTGTTTTACCAAATGAGTTTAAATCACCAGCAGCCGGAGAGTTGTCCATGAGCGTTGTCAGACTTGATCAAATGTAAAAACCTGCCAGTGGTCTTTTTCTTTTCTTCAACTTGGTAGGTTTTGGGGTCCAGACTTGAAGGCTAGTTACGCTTCTGCATCAGCCTTTAGGTTGTTAAGGGTTGCCAAAGATGGCACACAATACCAGGGACGGCGGAGAGTTGTTTGTTACCATGATCAGAACGGTCTTAGTTTATAATTGCCGTCCTAGCCCTCCCCTGTAGATAACTGACGAGCCCTAAGAGTCGTTCTGAGCTGCAGCCACCCACAAAAACCACATGCATGGCATTTTACTCAAAACTTTACTTTAACCACTGCTTTGTGATGCAAAACTGGTGGAATTTTGGGTACTTTCTGTAAAATCGAAATCTTCACGGGGGTTTTCCAACATTCTAGTTGATTGTTAACAAATGATCACTGTAACGAAGACGAGAGAGCAGAGTTGGCTCATCAACACCGACTTCTGTGGTAGGTAGCATAGGATGCCGGTCTGTATGGACTCTTTCAACGTGGAGAAAGCCACGTTGACTGAGAGGACAGATTCTCCTTTTGAAAAATGCAGTTAAATAAGACATATTTATATGAGATTTGTAGTTGTAAAAGATGGAGATTTTAGGAGCTTCTTATCTTTGCCACAAAGTTTTCAGTCTTGACAAAGTAATCGTATTCAGGACTTTCTAACTTGTAGATCCTCTTATGAAAGAGATTTGAAAAGAAAAGGAAATCCATTTGTATTGTAGGACAAAATACAGTTCTGCATAAGAACTTTCTGTAAAGGGAGAACTGTTATGGGAAACTGATTACTGATAAGATACTGTAGACCGTTTCTGGAATGGGGATAGCAGGTGGAAGAGCTCTCTCCTGTTTAGCTGAGTCAGGAGTGCTTTGTTGATTCTGGAGCTAAGCCCTTGGGCAAGTCGCTTTACCACTGTAAGGCTCAATTTCTTACCTTTAAAATGAAAGCTCCACTCCCGGCTCTGTGGTTTGGTAGATAAGAACATGTCTCAAGAGCCTTCAGTAGGAGTCCTTTGTTATTATATTCTCTCTTGTGCAAAGGTGACTTTTACTGTCATGTAAATTAAGCCTTCTATCAAGCACATTTTGTTTTTTAAAATCTGTGAAAACATTATTTTAGCAAAACTCAACTCTACTTGTTTAAGTATGTAGTTGTGCTCCTTTTGTATTTAATAGTATTGAAGGACTAAATTTCCTTCTATGTAGCCCAGAAGTCAGACTAATGGTCTCATGATTAGCCTTAAAATAACTATCAGAAACTTTCAGGCTGTTTCTCATTAGCGCATTATCCCAACCAACCGTAGGAGGAGGATACAGAAATCTGTAATTGAGTTTTTTAAATTAATGAATTAATTTATTTCTTATTTAATTTTGGTTGCATTGGGTCTTTGTTGCTGTGCGCGGGCTTTCTCTAGTTGCGGTGAGCGGGGGCTACTCTTCGTTGCGGTGCGCGGGGTTCTCATGGCGGTGGCTTCTCTCGTTGCGGAGCACGGGCTCTAGGTGCGCGGGCTTCAGTAGTTGTGGCTCACGGGCTCAGTAGTTACGGCTCGCGGCGGTGAGCGGGGGCTACTCTTCGTTGCGGTGCGCGGGGTTCTCATGGCGGTGGCTTCTCTCGTTGCGGAGCACGGGCTCTAGGTGCGCGGGCTTCAGTAGTTGTGGCTCACGGGCTCAGTAGTTACGGCTCGCGGGCTCTAGAGCGCGGGCTCTGTAGTTGTGGCGCACGGGCTTAGTTACTCCGCGGCGTGTGGCATCTTCCCGGACCAGGGTTTGAACCCGTGTCCCCTGCATTGGCGGGCAGGTTCTTAACCACTGTGCCACCAGGGAAGCCCTATAATTGAGTTTTTAATGCGATAATTCCTTAGTTTACTGTGAAGATCGTGGTAATTTCTCACTAGCACATAAGTAAAGCGTTGTTTAGTTTGCTACTGCAAAGACTGAGTTGCTGGTTAGCTTCCACAAATAAGGTATGCTTGCTTTATAATTTATGTTAGGAAATGTTTAAACAGGGTGAAAGAGCAGTTTTTACAGGAGCAAAATCAAGCAATCCATTTTCAGAAAGTAGAACCAAATAAAATAAAATTGACTGAAGAACAACCGGTAATGAACTTGGAAACAGGTAGGTTGAATCAAGTTTTTAGAAAACAAAGTGAAAAGCGTATTTTGTGTGCATGTTTGAGGCGTCAGGGCGCACAGCTCTAAGTGTATTTGCGCAGGATGCACTATCGAGTAAAGCTCTAGGGCTCAGCAGGCTGGAAGCTGTGTCTGCAGGGGGAAACAAGTTCATCACTACATAATTTCAGGACTACATAATTTCAGGGACATAAGTAGAAACGGGCCAGAAAATATAAATGTTAGAAAAGTGGAACGGAATTTCCCAGACCCTTTGACCCAGACCCTTAAAACACGTGGTTTAGTTAAGGAAGTTGGCAAAATCCTTGCTACAGCAAACTTCTAAAATTAAATAATCAGAGCCAAAAAGACTTTTTTGCATGTTAGTAGTATGCTATCACATTTGTTTCTTAGCCCGATAGCACTAATTCTTCACCTTGGTGAGTAACTTTGAAGGTGACTTGGACCTTGATCCTTGAAATAGAAGTGTTGAAAAAGTGATGTCTGGAGAAAGGTGAAATCACGTTCACACATCAAAGGCTGTAGGAGTTATAACTTCAGATTTTATGTTTCAGTTGTACCAGCTTTGTGTTCACACCCAAACTCCAAGGGTAGGATCTACCGCTTGTAGGGTGGAGTGGCGTTCCAATTCCATTTATTTTCTGCTGAAGCTGGCGAGCTGAATGAAGATTGTATCTCAAGTGACAGGATTCGAATGAAACAGGACAAACCTGTAAAAGGTGCAACCTGAACGTGTCATTGCAGAACTTTGCAGTGAAGGAGATGGGACGGGGCTTGGGAGACAAACCGCACACACTGCCTCTCCGTGCTGGGCAGCTCAGGAGAGCAAAGGGAGGTCCAAGGGGAGCAAGTCCTTGCTGGCCGGAGCTCACGTTCGGGGAAGGTTGGGGTGGTCGGCATGGAGCGCCGATTTGTTTATAGATACAAGTACTTATCTATCTTGGGCTTGCCTTATTATGGAAAAATTCTATGGAGATACGCTGCACCGACTGGAAAATTATTCACTTTTTTAAGTTATCAATTATAAAGTAGAAGCATTGGTTTTGAAACTAGTCATTTAACTGGAATTTAATCACGACCTAGTTCCCAACATTGGATGGTAATTATCCTTATTTGGCAAAGCACAGAAAAAAATCAATGTTTGTTAAAAGAGCAACCACGGTGGGCATTGCTCTCGGGAGGGGACAGGTTTCACTGCCTTTGGATAGACGAGTTAGCTTTTGTAAAACATTTTCAACTGTCTTGAAGGACTCTGACCGCTGGGCATGAGTGAGAACTAATCTCCCTGTTGGTGATCCTTTGCATTGCAGGTAGCAAGGTGCAGGTCCCCTAGGGAAAGTGCAGGAGCGGGAGCCTTACCGTGTGCTGCGGGGCCCGTGACAGTCTGCTTGGCGGTCACTTACCGAGAAGAATGGATGGCTGGCTACTGTATAAACCCTCCCCCGTATCTGTTCAAGTAGTTCTCAGTTATCATTAATCAGGTAAGCATTTTTGGAATTAATCTGGTAGGCAAACCATTTCTACTTTAAATTGGTCCTAAAGAAAATATATAATTGGAATAGCTGTTGTTATGACGCAAAGAAATGTCTAAATGAAAGCCACCAGTCGGTCACTGTATTTTATTCTGCATCATTTATTAAATATTATTTTTATATCTGCATTTACAAACTTTACTCATTTCAGAACTCTGCTTTCAATACATGTTTAACTTTTTTTGTAGAGATTCTCTTGTAAAATGAGATCCATGTACAAAACTAGGCAACAGATATAAAAGTTTCCTTTCATACTTTTCATCCATCAAGAAAAGAAAGAATGTGACAAAGAAATAAAACCCAAATGTGGCTCTTTCACAAGAATAACATGTCAGTGTTCAAACTATGAGCTCTAATGGGATAGATATTTCATCTTTATATGGATGGATATAGTTTAATACTTCTTAGCTACTGTAGCATGTTGGTTCGGATGAAGAAAAAAAAATCAACTCTACTGTTTGGACTAGATAATCAGAGCCCATCAATTACTCATTTCTTTATAACGTGACACCAAAATTCTCCTAGGAGATGACACTGATTGGCTAGCAGTATGCATTTACCTCAGACGTGGCATAAAAAGTTCCCTTTAGAAAATTCACTGACTTGGCAAACTAAAGTCTGAGCCTCTAATTTAATTTAGCTCTCTTACTTAAAGAAATAGTTTAAATGATCAATTCAGAAGCCTTAAAGTATCTGTGAAACTAAAGTTGATTTTCTTAAAATGAATGCTGACTTGACAGTTCAGAGGCTTGGCGCACTGTCGCTATGAGACAGAGGCGCTAGTGCCACCAGCGATGAGGAGGAGTATCTCCACAGGATAATTATACGGTACAGAATGCCCGAGGGCCTGAAACTCACTATTAATATGATTTTGGCAGCGGCATCATTTGATATTTAACCACTTATTACATACTATTAACACACCAGCTTCAAAGATGTGCACGCCCCCTTAGGACACTCAGGAGTTACAAATTTATTGTGATTGCATAATTGGTATTGCACAGTTCTATAAAAAACATAAATACTGGCTATTCTAGTTTTAAATACAAAATACATGTCATATACTTTTAAATCTATAATGTGGTTCAAGTGCAAATCAGGTGCTTTCTTCAGTCCTTCCAAAAAAGGCATTTTTAATATTTTTGGCACAAATGAAATTTCATCGTGCCAACAATTCTAATTACAATACATAGCTCCAAACCTTGAGAGTAGCAATCATATACATACAGTATAAAACTGAGTATTTACAAATATACTAAGCATAAATGTAACCTCTGTGGGTGAATCAGAACGAATTAGCCATACCCACACTAAAAATAATTTAAAAAGGTAAACACGATTCCTTTATTTCATTTGCTTATGCTGGTTGCTGTGGGTTGACGTTCATGTGCGGAGGATGTCCTAGAAGGCCAATTCTTTGTTTCTGCTTCCTTTGTTCTGTCATCTGGAAAGTTAAAAAGTTTCATCATTAGACCCAGACACTTCCTGTACGTCAAGTCATATACTCAACCATAGATTACCTCTGTGGTTATGGTTTATACTGAAACCCACTTTCTACAAACAGCGTACTGTCAGTATATCAAACACAGAACTTCAAAAAGGACATCTTCCCAGGCAGAATGGGGAATTCTGTGCCTTAGGCAATGCGACATTCAGAAACTTTGCTTTCCACTTGTTTCATAAAGGAACAAAAAACCAGTTAAAGCACAAGATTCTTGATCGTTTCCCAAATCCACTTCCAACTGATGGCTTTGTATGATAGTAACAACACACTAAACTGTCGAGAAAAGCAGTGTGGTTAAAATCCTAGGTTTAAGAGAGATTACGTCCACGGTCTTCAGGGCGTCTCGATTCCTCTCCAGTGACCCTTGGGTAGTTTTGATTTGAGAGGAAAAAAAAATCACACAGCATTTCTAGGGAGATGAGGAATGTCCTCTCCTCTGAGGTCCAGTGTGACTAAGTAACATAATCATGGCCTGGCACTCAGTGGTGACTACTCCTTGCCACCTACAGACAGTAAGGTCAGGAAGGACCATTTCCTAAGGCTGGTCAAATGAAACAGTGCTTTCAAAACCCAAAACAAGAGGTCGGCGCCGTTTATTTTGGCTGCCGAGCTAAATCCGTTCGCCTACTGACAGGTATCTAGCTCTGTTCTGGCTATTTCAGGGCATAATTAATTCCCTGCATTCACGTTTCTCATCACCCAGTTAGTCCTAGCTCAGGATTTGATGCCGGGCATCAGATATTTTGGTACAAAATATCCTGAGAACATAAAATAAGATTAACTTACCTAGGTTCAGTTTTAAAGTGGTTATTTTTTCTTAAACGTAGCCGTTTTCCTTTCATATCAAAATACTATTTTTAGGCTCCTGTGAAATGCCTTCAGTTATATTTTAGAAGAGAAGATTTACAAGGAGTGAATATTTCCAAAAGGCAGCTTTTTATAAAGCCTTTTATAAAGAGTTGAATTAGGATATTCCAGCTAGCCTCTAAAGTTTGCTTGGATGAGTGACAAATCGTGAAGGGAGGTGTCACACCCTATACTACACAGATTCAGCTGCGGAAGCAGAACCTCACGTGACCCGTGGAATAAATTCACACGTAGATTGTAATGCAATCAGTAATTCAGTCATCTCACCGCCTGATACGTCATGTACTTAGCCCCAGATTTTCACCCCCCGACTAGCCCCTCGGCAGGTAGCCTTGAGAGGGAATCCAATAAAACTGAACTAAATTTAATAATCGCCGCATTCTCACAGATGGAGGAATCTTGGTGGGCTCAACCTGTATTGACAGATATTTATTCAAAGCTTCCATTTAAAGATGCTGCGATTTTTCTACGGTTGAAGTTGGCCATTAAAGCTTTTCCTGAAATTTTTCCATAAATAACTACGTGCATCTGAGATGACCTTTTATGTACATGCATCTTCACGCCTGTTTGTCGGATCAGCTTTTTGTGACTTTTCAGTCTGTTGGCTCTTCCTTCTCTTAAACTTAACAGCTTCTAAACCTGGGTTCATTATAGCAAATGAGTCTTCAACTGAAGGCACACCTTCCTTCCCTCTTCAACAGGTTATCGCCTGATAGCCCAGTGGAGGTCCGATTCTAATTTTCCAGGGTTGTCTTCCTAAAATAAGGATCGCATCACCCTCCCTGCATCACAAACCTTAAAGCTCCCTACTGCTGTAGGTTAGTGACCAAAACCTTCGTTCAGGCAGTCATATTCCTGGTAATTTCAAGAACCTAGTACACACCCATCTAATTTTGTTTTCTGTTTCGCTCGAATAATGGTTCTTAAACTTTGGCGTGCATGGGAACCACCTAGAAGGCTCCTTAAAACACAGATCCAAGGGCCCACAAACAGTTTCCGACTCAGTAGGCCCAGGGTAGGGCTGGTGAGTTTGCATTTCTAACAAGTTCCCAGGTGATACTGGTGTTACTGATCTAGGACCGCTGCTGCTCTAGAAGAGCTCTTCACTGATTATCTCAGAAACAGGCCAAGATCACTGTGGTTATATTTTCATATACTTGAGTACTTAAAAAAAAAGTATTTTGGGTAAATGTATTATGTTTCTCAAAATAAGACCTTGGAGAAGATTCTCTGCAGTTGAGCAGGTGGTCGGCACACAAATCTGACTGCCTGGATTCTGTGCTGATCGACCACGGCCTTTAAGACAGAGTGGCTGCCATTCAAGCGAGTAAGAAATGGTAAGGAATAGGGCAACTGCTTAAGTATTGGTCCCTTTTGGCAAGGTCATCATCCAGTGATACTTATATGGGAACAGTAATGAAAACTAAACCCCTAAAGGACTACATCTGGCCTATAAGAAACCAAGCTCAACACTGCTGGCCAGTTAAGTTTCCCTGGCCCCTTAGTACATATTCTCACATAACTTCTGGCTTTATTAGCTCAATTCAACCTACTTACCTGTCGGTCTTCATAGATTCACATGCACGATATATGTTATTTAAGGCATCATCGTTATCTGTTACTACTACCTATATCAAAACACAGAAATAATGACCAAAGTCTGTCCTTAGCATATCTCACAATGTTTTCTCTCTCGACATTTGAAACAAAACTGACTAGATAAAAATATCCATCAGGGGCTTCCCTGGTGGCACAGTGGTTAAGAATCCGCCTGCCAATGCAGGGGACGTGGGTTCGAGCCCTGGTCCTGGAAGATCCCCCATGCCGCGGAGCAACTAAGCCCGTGCGCCCCAAGTCCTGAGCCTGCGCTCTAGAGCCCACCAGGCACAACTACTGAAGCCCACGCGCCTAGAGCCCGTGCTCTGCAACAAGAGAAGCCACCGCTCGCC
>NC_041231.1:15479747-15484510 GCF_002837175.3 Physeter macrocephalus
CTGCGCGCCCGGAGCCTGTGCTCCGCAACGGGAGAGGCCACAGCAGAGGGAGGCCCGCGTACCACCAAAAAAAAAAAAAAAAAAAAACAAGAAGCAAACGATATGATAGCTTTACAAGTCAGATGTAGCCAAACATCTAAAAGATCTTCCATGAAAATATGGAGTGTTGAGTGCAAATGGGCAAAATTTACTCCACCACTATCGGCCTCCAAACAATTAAGGGCTGGCACAGCGGGGAAGGTTCATCGACAGCACGTGAAAGCTGCAAGCTGCTTTCCCCTCACGGTGAGGTCGTGGCTACTCAGATTCTCAACAGCCAGGAAACTCCAGTCATCAGAATCGCGCTTTACAGTCCTATGAAATCAGTCACGCTCCTAACGATGAGCCTAAACTATTCAGAAATAAAACTGCAGCATCTCTTGAATGCAGTGACATTGGTTTAACAGAAATATACAGATATTCACACTCCTGACCCTCGGTGTGCTGCTCCTCTCTAGTTCATCTGGCAAACTCTCAAGCTTTGAAACCAGGCTCCTGCATTCCCACCTCTGAGAGGGTTTCCGAGGCACTGACTCGAATCCTCTCCCTGTGATCAGGCTGAACGAAGTGCTCCCTTTTCTCCACTCCCACACCAATCTGTTCAAACCTCTGTTACGTACTTACCATGTTGAATTATAATTTATTTGTTTACTTGTTTGTCTCCCACTCTAGGCTGTCAGTTCCTTGAAGAAGGAGAACTGGTTCTATTCACC
This sequence comes from Physeter macrocephalus, assembly GCF_002837175.3. Taxonomy (NCBI): domain Eukaryota; kingdom Metazoa; phylum Chordata; class Mammalia; order Artiodactyla; family Physeteridae; genus Physeter; species Physeter macrocephalus. The sequence goes on from NC_041231.1 coordinate 15,480,500, forward strand.
TTTGTAACCCCAGTACCTAGGGCTGCACCTGGCAAATAGGTGTTTCCTAAATGCTGGTTCGAAGAACAAATGACCCAGAGCACAGTACCATTCCTCGAGCATGCCATGCGTTTTCATGCCTTTGCTCATGCTGATTCCTTTCCTGGGATGCCCCCTGCTGCATTTCTCAGCTAGCTCAGAAGTCACCTGCTCGTAGGACTGTAGAAGCTAAACTCTTCCGACCCTCTAGGGCCTCACACGGGACTGCCTGCCTACTTCTCTGTGCTCCTTTGTTCACAAATGAAATTCACTCCATTCCTCGGGCCATGGAACTTTTCCTACTGTATCCTAACATTAGAGGTCTGCTTCTTTCTGGATCAATTACAGTATCCTAGAGGGCAGGTGTTACCAAAGGCCTCTTCTGTGGTTCCGACACAGTGTAAGGACCACAGACATTCAAGTAAGGTTTAATATTCCATTCTTCCAACTGCGGGGAATTATTCTATTCTTTGTTCTTCCTTCCTTCCTTACGCAGTTAATGTTAACAAGGTGATAACCCTCTCGCGTGAAAAATGCCATACGCTATTGCACGCTAATATGACATAAATTTCAAGCACTATTTCTTTTCCTACCAACTACAAATAAGGGTCACTGTCCTATAGGAAGCCAGTCACATTTTCAAGAAAGTGAACCCTTCTCTCAATATAAAGAAAACATGCAAAAAAAATTTAAGTTCTTACATTAGTTCTCCGCCTTGGAATCAGAATGTAAGAGAATCACATTTAGTATTCAGAATCTCTTGGGAGGGGAAACTTCAAGATGAGAAGCATCATTAAGTAACACTTAGAACAGCAATTTTAATTAACTGTTCTTGGCAGTAATAGAAAAACCACTAACCAGCATTTTACTAATATCCTTGATAAGAACTTTTTCTCCTCAAACTGGTATTTTAAGAAAACAACCACCAACGAGGTCAATAACAGTAAAGATTAAATCCCAAGACATTCAGCTGTCTTTGCTCCATTATGCTGGTTTTTGGACCAGAAGATCTGCAAAAATATCTAAGCGATGAAGCAATTTTTGTATTTTCCAGCACTTTTACCAGTGAATGGTATTCTTTCATAGCTGTTTTAAAAAATATCTATCCCAGAGTTTCTTGTTTATTAATCATTCATGGAGATTTTATTTTTTAATTCAGACTTTTTTTCCCTTTGGAGGGCAGGAATTCTCACAATTACTGTTTAAGAGCCAGCAGTTCTCTGACCTGTCTGCATGGGTTTTTATGCAGAACAATTTAAGAAATCTTTAGGACTGGTACACACCAAATTTAATAAAATTCAAACCTTTTCAACAAGTTGATTCTCAAACAAATGCTTTACAGTTTTGTTACAAAGTCAAAAGAAAATGTTGACTAATTGCTTCTGAAAAAAGCAAATTTTCCCCAGCAAAAGCAACAATGCTGAATTTTTCCTGTGATTCTGGTCACCTTAAAACCTAAGCAGATCAATGCTGGTAAAGGCACTTGAGAATATAGTACTGGTTTCCTCCGATTTCTTCTTAGCCTATAACATCTTACAAGAAAAAATGGTTCAATTTCAAATTCGTTCATAGGGGAAAGGTTTTCTGAAGGGTGGTTCCAACTGCTAACTTTAAAACAAAAATGTAAACAGAGCTGAAACCAAGCAGTTTAAACCACAATGGTTTTGATGTCACTTAATGAACCTTAGTCCATATGTAATCAAGTTTTACATAGTTTGTTCAAGCCCAAATTTTGGCTTCATAGATTCTAATGCCAAGTCTCTGATCAGTGGTGGAACATGGCAATGAATGTATCACTCCTTAACGTTTAAGTGTGTGATGCGACTTCTGAAACTCTTTAACGTTCTTAAAAAAATGAGTGAGAATTTAAACCGTCAACCATGAAAGGCAAACAGGGTACAGTGACAAAACAAAACAAGGGAAGATAAAAACACAACACACACACACACACACACACAAAATCAAACCCAGACTGCAGGACCAGGAGTTCCAGCCTGACATTTTCAGGTAAAGTTGGACAAATTTTCTAAGAGCCTGCCGTGGACCTGAATGTCCTCACGAAATAAAATGAGGGAATTGGGTGCAGTGCCATCTGTGGTCTTGGCTACCTCCTATAGCCACCGCTCGCCACAACTAGAGAAAGCCCACGCGCAGCAATGAAAACCCAACGCAGCCAAAAATAAATAAAATAAAAAAATATGTATATCCATCAGATTCATGTCTAAGGTGGTAACTTCAGTCAAAATTCTAATACTGAAAAAGCTACTTTGATTAGTGTGAAATGTCCCATTTGTAGTAGATACGTTTAAAATCCTCAAAATCTACATTTAGCTAAGGATGAATAGTTGAAGCAATATCGTTCTTCATAATCTATATACAGACTAACTTGAATTTCAGCATTCCTTCTTTTGACTCGGTCTAAACAAGAAGCAAGGGCTTCCCTGGTGGTGCAGTGGTTGCGCGTCCGCCTGCCGATGCAGGGGAACCGGGTTCGCGCCCCGGTCTGGGAGGATCCCACGTGCCGCGGAGCGGCTGGGCCCGTGAGCCATGGCCGCTGGGCCTGCGCGTCCGGAGCCTGTGCTCCGCAACGGGAGAGGCCACAGCAGAGGGAGGCCTGCATACCACAAAAAAAAAAAAAAAAAAAAACAAGAAGCAAACGATATGATAGCTTTACAAGTCAGATGTAGCCAAACATCTAAAAGATCTTCCATGAAAATATGGAGTGTTGAGTGCAAATGGGCAAAATTTACTCCACCACTATCGGCCTCCAAACAATTGAGGGCTGGCACAGCGGGGAAGGTTCATCGACAGCACGTGAAAGCTGCAAGCTGCTTTCCCCTCACGGTGAGGTCGTGGCTACTCAGATTCTCAACAGCCAGGAAACTCCAGTCATCAGAATCGCGCTTTACAGTCCTATGAAATCAGTCACGCTCCTAACGATGAGCCTAAACTATTCAGAAATAAAACTGCAGCATCTCTTGAATGCAGTGACATTGGTTTAACAGAAATATACAGATATTCACACTCCTGACCCTCGGTGTGCTGCTCCTCTCTAGTTCATCTGGCAAACTCTCAAGCTTTGAAACCAGGCTCCTGCATTCCCACCTCTGAGAGGGTTTCCGAGGCACTGACTCGAATCCTCTCCCTGTGATCAGGCTGAACGAAGTGCTCCCTTTTCTCCACTCCCACACCAATCTGTTCAAACCTCTGTTACGTACTTACCATGTTGAATTATAATTTATTTGTTTACTTGTTTGTCTCCCACTCTAGGCTGTCAGTTCCTTGAAGAAGGAGAACTGGTTCTATTCACCTTTGTAACCCCAGTACCTAGGGCTGCACCTGGCAAATAGGTGTTTCCTAAATGCTGGTTCGAAGAACAAATGACCCAGAGCACAGTACCATTCCTCGAGCATGCCGTGCGTTTTCATGCCTTTGCTCATGCTGATTCCTTTCCTGGGATGCCCCCTGCTGCATTTCTCAGCTAGCTCAGAAGTCACCTGCTCGTAGGACTGTAGAAGCTAAACTCTTCCGACCCTCTAGGGCCTCACACGGGACTGCCTGCCTACTTCTCTGTGCTCCTTTGTTCACAAATGAAATTCACTCCGTTCCTCGGGCCATGGAACTTTTCCTACTGTATCCTAACATTAGAGGTCTGCTTCTTTCTGGATCAATTACAGTATCCTAGAGGGCAGGTGTTACCAAAGGCCTCTTCTGTGGTTCCGACACAGTGTAAGGACCACAGACATTCAAGTAAGGTTTAATATTCCATTCTTCCAACTGCGGGGAATTATTCTATTCTTTGTTCTTCCTTCCTTCCTTACGCAGTTAATGTTAACAAGGTGATAACCCGCTCGCGTGAAAAATGCCATACGCTATTGCACGCTAATATGACATAAATTTCAAGCACTATTTCTTTTCCTACCAACTACAAATAAGGGTCACTGTCCTATAGGAAGCCAGTCACATTTTCAAGAAAGTGAACCCTTCTCTCAA
>NC_041231.1:15485010-15551627 GCF_002837175.3 Physeter macrocephalus
GTGTTTTGGGACTCCTTTCAGGATGTGTTTTTAAGCAATTCTTTAATGGGTTTTTTGTTTTTTTTTTTTTTGCAGAAACCTAAGACTTTGGGGAGGCACAAAGCTTGGGCATTAGAATTAGATTTAATTAATTTAAAGCAGCTTTACATTACAGACCAGTCACTAACAAGCTCCCCTTTCCTCTGTTCAACAGGAATGACAGCAGTCCCTTCCAGATAGTAACTCGGAGGAGAAAAGGAGATAAAGAAGGCAAAATGCTTGGGAAAGCCCTCGGCTCAGTAAGTGTATAATAAATGGTGGCTTTCGCCCTCCTCACTGCCAACAGCATACAAAACATGAGTCCTCATGGCCACGAGAAAATGTGCAATAAAGTCAAGTTCACTGAGTCATTCAAGTATCACCAAGAGGGCTGCTGCATGGGAAAAAGGGGCAAAATGCTCAGCCAATATCTAATTGCAGGGAAACATTTTTAGACACCAATTTGATGGTAGACCAAAGACAAAACAAGCTGCTAAAATAATACACTTGCAACCCAAATGCATCTGTTAGAGGTCCAACCTGCTAATCAGAAACACGCAGCTCTTGCGTGGCACACTCAGTTCACACGTGCAGCTAATTAGCACACCACATGGCCTACCTCCTCCCCCGGGCTTGCTGGGTCCTCCTGGTGACAGCGGGCCATTGCCAAAGCTGGTAAGGCTCTCTCTTCTTCCTGAAGGTCTGATGTTTCCATAGTAACGGTTGACCAAAATCTGCCTGAGGGCCTCACCCTTAATTCAAACAGGATAATGAAATCAGGTTCTGAATTTAATGCATGACTGAGCTACTAATATTAAAAAAAACAACACAGAGGTACTCAGTTATAATTGGCTCAGACTCACTCAGTGAAAAAATAAATTATTAATAAGAGCATTTGGAAACTCTAAAGTTAACTTCTTCAGTGTTTTCTCAGGAAACCAGATCATAAAAAAGCATCACTCTAAAATATTAAATATCTGAAAGTACTCTCTCACGCAGTGATAAAGACAGAACATTAATCTCGGAGGGTAACTAACAGTAACAAAAAACAAAACAAAACAAAAGAAAATCCCTTTGGGATAAGCCAATAAAATTCAGACAAATTGAAAAATTCACAGGTCATCTTCCCCACAGCAATATGAAAATGTTACTCCAACCAGAGCATTTATCCCAAGGTCCAAAGAAAATCTCAACATATCAGAGTAAGAGAGTCAATGAAACAATAAGCTGAAAGTAAGCCTTTCTTACGGAAATAGTCAATGGGCCACATAGTGAAGAAAAAATAATGTAACAGAAAATAAATTTCTGGCAGAGATCAGATATGTCAATCAAAAAATAGGCAGCATGGATAAAGTGACATTTGGGATTTCCTTTGAAGTAAGGTGGGAGGTGGGTACTAGCTGGGTATAAACGAGACAAGAGTGGGCATGAGTTGAGAGTCACAGAAGCTGAGTTATGAATGAAGGTTCTCGAAACTCTTCAAAATATGTATTTTGGATGTTTTTAAACATTTCCATGATAAAAACTTAAAAATATACATAAATATCAAAGGACTCCTGGGCAGGGGATATAACAAACTCTTTGCCACGATTCCAGCCAAAAAAGAAAAAAACAAAAAAACCTAACCAAAAAAACCACCTTGATTTATTCTCAAATACTACGCACATTGGTAAAGCAGCACAAAGCAGTGGGACTTATTCTCAGCTCTATTCCTCGTGCAGTCTTGCTGAGGGACTCCCAGACCACCTCCCAATCTGGAAGTTTCTACCAGTTAAAGGATATATGGATTTCCCCTGGACCCTTTCTCAAGGACAAAGCAGTTAAGTCCTGGAGTTCCTCTGGCACATCACTGAGAGGTAAGTGAGAAGTCTAGCAGAGAGAAGAGATGCTGCAATACAGCAAGTCTCTAAAATAGAGACTCAGGAGTTCTTCTGAAGAGACCTGTCACTGTAACGGGAGCCAGTAGACCTTAAAGTGATTTGTTAAGAGGCTCTAAGAATAGGTCTGGAGACTTCAAGGAGGGTGTTTGCAAAATAAGATGGGAGGGAGAACAGTGTCCTAAGGGTGGTGGGGGGGCAAGGGGCCCCCTGAGGGAGGCAGGACCAGGGAAGAAGAACCAAGGCAGAAAACTCTTTAGTTCAATTGTCAAAATGATGTGAGGAACCAGGGCTACACAGCCTGGCTTTTCTCCTTTGTTAAATGCATGCTGCTGGTCAGACTCCAGGGAAAAATGGAGAGATGGGGTAAACAGGAGAGAGAGAAGGCGGGAAGGCAGTCCTGATTCTTAAATGAAAGTTCAGGCATGAAAGAAATCTCAATTTTCCTCTCTCCATTCCATCCACAAATACGTCTCTCGTCATAGTTAAGCAAGGGAGAATGCTCGTAACTAGGACATGAAACTCATTTCGTACTTCGACCACCAGTAAATTCAAGATTCCGAGAGTACTTTCAGTGAAGAAGCTATTTGTGATCTTTAAAAATACTTTCAAAGTAAGCTGTTTTCAGTATAATATTCTTTAATGGCTTAGGAAACCACATTTTGGTATAAAGATATAGCTTTGCACCAGTACAAACGTTATCAACACTCTCCAAAGCAGTCATGGAGAGCATGGTGATTTTAAAAGGCTGACTTCAAAAGAGAAACACAAATTTCAAAGGAATGGTCAAGAAAGCTAAGAAAGAAGAGGGGGAAAGACAAGGTTACCTCCACATTGAATGTAACAGTACACTAAATACCATTTCCCTTTGTCAACACAATGATGCATCTACTTGATTTTCTTTCTCAAGATACAGACTTTGAGTTCCCCCAGAACAGAGGGTTGGCAGGAAACCATCCCAGTTTTCTACGGGATCCTCTTGGGCAACACGAGAACATTGTTTGAGAGGTAAATGGCTGATCTGAGACCTGTAAGTTGCAGCCACAGAGGACAGCCAACATTGCCACTGTGGCAAGAACCTGGAAGACCACAGGGTTGAATGGTCAAAGGCAGGATGACTGTCACCAGCCAATAAACATGCATCCTTTAAGGAAAGACTCAACCAGAGGCTTCACAGTATTATTCCACCTAGGACTGGAGTGGCTCAGTTAGAGTTTCCACTCCTCGGCGTTTTGAGGGTCTCGTCAGCAAGACCCAGGTCAGTTTGCAATCAAGGAAGCAGGAAGTAGAGAAAGGAGCATATGCCGTCCGGGAACACGTGGACTCCAGGAACAGGAACTTCACATTTATGCAGCCTGGATGCCAACTGAAGTTACAAAGGGATCTCACATTACCATTTTGCCTCTCCTTGCACAGACAAACCCTAGCAGTTACCATAGCAACTGATGCATCAAATGGTACCTTTTCCCCCATAAGAGAATATCACGAAATGTGTTCATCATGGAAAACACACACACACACACACACACACACACACACTCCACCCTACAAACTTTTAATTGTTTCCCTCTTAATTATAAGGTTTTTGGCACACATGCACCTCACCTTCAGTCCACAAAAAATAAATTTTAAGGCAAGGGGAAAAAAGAGAACATGTGGGATTTGCTTTTTTTAAAAAAAGAAAAACAACAAGATGAGATTCATTCCCTTTCTGAAAGAATAAAGACTGAAAATTTTAGGTTAAAAAAGGGACAGAAAGAGAAAATGCATAAGCATTATTAAAAGTGATGCAAATCCCTAGTGTGAAAACTTAGGTTCAAGGAAAATTCTGTTTTTCTGAAGCTCTTGGTTTAATTTAGGAAAAATTAAAATCTGCAGAGAAAAGCCTTCCTAATCATCTTGATATAAATTACTCAACAGCACTAAGCTGTTCACGGCGTACTGGGCTGAGAAAGCTGATTGCAGAGAAGGAAAAAAAAAAAGTCACTTCCCCAAAAACATCACTTCTCCAGCTCTCATATTTGGCCATGCAGGCTTTTCTTCAAAAAGAATACTAGTTTTTCCCCAGCAGTTTACACCTACAGCATGCAAACAAATATCAGATGTTTGTCTCTGGTAAAAAATTCTACATTCCACACACATGATTACCTAAGACTGAGAAGAGACAAAGGCAAAGAGTTTCATTTGCAGTTAAGTGTCAGGTGAAAATGGTGAAAAAGGCAGGTCAGTGATGTGGAGTCAAGAAACCAAGCTCCTGCCTTGCAAGTCAGTTTAAACGAGTTTCATTCTGTCAATTAAACTCGTGGCTAATGAACTGTGTGGAAATATAGCCCAGGGTTGAACACAGCACTAAGAGTTAAGATCGAAAAGGAGAGAAAAAGTGACCTTTGGGCTCCCAGGTTCCAGCCGCTTAAACATCAGGTGCTTCAGGAAAGATTACCCTCTCACATGAGCAGTGAGCCTCTCACACCTTAGTCAGCACTAAGGCAGCACCTTGATTTAAAAATACCTTCCTTTTCCTACTCCGGTTGTCTGTCAAATCACTGCTGTGTCTCAGCCTGCAAGGCGACCATGATCATTAATATACCTTCTCAGAGTCCAGCCACTGTGCTAAGCGCTTCAAGGGCACAGCTCTGGAGAACGGTCATAAGGGATGGAGACTATTACCCGCTTTCTACAGCAGGTGAAACTGAGGTTAAATAATGTGCCCCAAATCACACAGTGAGGGCCTGGCAAAGGCAGGCTTGAACCGGTTTCTAATTCCAAAGCTCATGCACTGGGGCAAATCAGACTTAGGGCACGAGAGACAGCTATGTGCCTTTACCAGCTACTTCTAAGACCCAGGACAATTCTTGAAGGACAGGCAAGGGTGGAAAAAACAGGAATGCAAGGTGCCCTTGCTCAATGAACGGCAGGAGGCACTGGAAGCTGGTGGGGAAGGGCTGAATGCCAACTTCCTAGAAGAGCTTCTTTGGTCATAGTCTGAGAAAGCACAATCGCAAGAAACAGGAAAGGACTCGAGATGTGCTGGGACTGCGCAGGGACTGAAAGCACGTGAGCAGAGCAAAGGTACCCCAGGCACCCACTCATCTCAGACGAACATTCTCCAGGACACTGGGGAACAATTTCAGGGCAGTACTCGCCACGACTGCCCATTTCCTAACCCTATGACTTGTGAAATGGAGGGGAAGGCTGTCTCAGTAGGTCAACATCCGCGTTTAGAAACATTTACGCGTTAACACGTGTAAAAGTCTTAGCATAGTGATCGGCATGTGATAGGCACCCAGAAAACCAGGATATCTGGTATTTTCCAGAAATGGGTAACATGCAATCAGTGGTCAGCATGCTAACGATCTATGTAGCCTTCTAGGAAATGGTTTAGCAATGCATAATCAGCACCTGAAGAAAGAATCTACCCTTTGGCCTAGAAATTCCCCTTTCATGAATCTCTACACATATGTACACACTTGTTCATTTCCTCATCAAAGGAAAACAGTACAGAGTACTCGTTAATTTGTGGAACTTTAGCCAGTTGTTAACTTTCAAAGACTATCAAAGAAAATGCTTAGATATATTAAAGGACAAAAGCAGGGAAGAAAAGTTACACACTTGGAAGAACCCCAGTGACAATGAAAGTGTATCTGTGTGTGTTGCCACTCATTCTCACGTGTGCAAAAAGGGGGGCAGGAGAAAATATTAAAACAATAGCAGCTTTTATAGCTAGGTAGTGTAATTATGAACATTTTTTCCATTAAACTTTTTTTATTGTACTTTACCCATGATGATCATCCGTTACTTACAGAAAAAAAAAAAAAAAATTGTTTTTAGGGCTACACTTAAGGAAAAAGCCACTCCGGGAGAAGAAGAGAGGATGTGAAAAGCTGACTTGGTCGTTATTCGGGGACCGGCTGGGTGTAGTGCGTGAACAGGTAGTTTATAGGTAGAATCACCAGTCAGTTTCATTTCTGTAAATGGCTGTGATTGGTCCTGAGCCAATTAATGCTACAACAATGACAACCACCACCACCACCATCCGTCTTTAAGTCACAGCCTGTGGCTGTGGACAGTGTTGTGGTCGTTAGCTCCCAACACCCAGGATTACGTACCCTTTTATGGTCCTCCAGTTGCCTCAGGGGTGGACTCGGTTCAAGCTCCTGCTAAGCAGGCAGAAATCCCATTTAAGTACGTACAACACTAGGGAGACACTCCCATCTTCAGGATCAGCCGCAAATAAAACACACGGAGCATGCGTACACAGTGAAGACTGACACAGAAGGAACACAGGCCTGTGTGTGGCCTTCCCCAGACAGATACCGATGCTCCGTTACTTCGGATACCGCTTAACAACGTGCCCATCCCCGACCCTCGGGCACTGTTTAAAATGAACAGGCACGTGACTAAGAGTTTTGGCCAATATTATTTTTTGCACAGATTATGAAAAGGAACTCCAATGTTAGGTACATTTACATGAACCCAAAAGGGGTCAAAATGCAAGACTCAACCGGGCAGGTCCTTACAGGACTCACACGTGCATCACTGCACAGCACATGTGTGACGACATCACTGCATACACTTCCAAGCAGACACATCCGTGAGACCTCAGCGCTCCCCAGGCCCCCAGCACATGGCATTCTAATCAAGGCTACTCATGCTGAAGAGCTCTGATTAGAATATTAGAGAATGATCATTACAAGGCATCCCCACTGGAACTCGGCTATTTGATAATCTGTTTCATTTCTAAGATCTCCTTTCAGATAAACTACACTTCATTTTAGCTTTGACTCCTGTGATTCTATAACTGTCTCTGAAAGTAAATTTTGATCCTTGGAAATATGCCTCCCCAAAACGCTTCTCTATAACTTTAGATGTCTTAATTAATTCTAGTCCCTCATTTAGCAAGCTGAGTTAGCGACAGGAAGAACAGAAACAGTGCACTGTGAAACTACAACTTTATCAGCAGCTTCACCAAAACTATACAGGAATATCCAGAACTTCAAATTCACTTCATCTCTGTGCAGAACCCAGAGTTCTATTTTGTGTAACAGCAGAAAGGCCTGGACGTTCCAGCATTTCTCAACTGAACATTTCAAGCCGGAGATGAACGGTTTTGTGTGAAAACCTTCGGAGAGTCACGTGCCCTCACCTGCAGGACCCTGTGGTTTAAGCTCCAGCAACTAAGAAGTTTCCTTCTACACCAAGAGCCACCCGATTACAGCAACGATCAGGTCCCAGCCAGACAAGAGACTTCCCTCCTGCGCCTACCAGCGGGACAGACACTGCCCCAGAACAACTCACACACTCAACCAGCAACACTGACAAGCACCCGTATTTGCTGGCGCTGCAAATACAGGTGAGCGGCACGCACCTCGGTGGAGTTCTCAGAAGCCGGAGCTTGAGGCAGCTAGTTGGGAGTAAAATGAAGCATGTTAGTTACAGCACGTGCATCTCATGGGCCGCGAAAAGTCCAGACACCAACACTCAAGGACGAAACATGGAGGGCAAGATCAATGATGAGGTGACAGAGCTGCCACACCCACTGAAAGGGGCTTCGGCCACTGAGGGCAGGAGACACCCTCCCTTTTGAACTGAACTGAATGTGCTTGTGTTGGGAGAGACAACTGGCCTGAGATGGGGAAACAGATTTAAATTAAGGAAAGAAAAAAGTCTACCACTGATCAAGAAGGAAGTATGCCTTAAAACAAAAACAAAAACAAAAACGATGTCAAAGGAAGAACTACTGCACATCTATGTTTTGTTCGTCCACAGAGAGGAAAAGTGATACAGCGTATCCCCACGGAGGCTCAGGGAGGAGGGGAGAAGCGTGTGGGTAGTAATGACAACAGGGGCCTCAGGTGCAGCCCCCTCCCCGGAGGCCCGAGGCCCTTGCAAAGTCTGTACCACCACTCGCCCGTGACAAGCTTCTTCCGTGGGCAGGTGCGTCCTCCTGGGTCTCTCCTTTCCCCACATCCCGGCCCTGAATCAGAGGGTAAGACCCGAGGCTCTAGCTTAGGGACTGAAAAAGCCTCTCTCCTCCAGCAGCTCTGGGAGGAGACAGGAAGGCTCCTGGCTGCAGGGTTACTTGGCTGGTCACTCACCCCTCCACGTACTTCCCTCGGGGCTCCAGGGCCTGGGGTCCCGGCGCCACCCCCACCATTCCATGTAGACACCGCGCTCCTCTGACTCCCCCTCAACTTCATTACACCCAACCCATACCTGAGAGACAAGATGATGGCCCCGAGGAAAATGAAAGGCAATTGCGAGGGTGCACGTGGTGGCTAAAAAGTCCACGGTTCCACGTGGTGGCAGCACCACGAATCTGTCCCCCAGAGGGCACATGCCTGGAGGAGGGACTGACATCAGATGTAACCGCCAGACCCCACCCTGGGCCGCCCCGGACCAAAGTCACGCACCGGGCACGGCTGGCTGCTTCAAGGTGCTGTCTGGGGCCATGGAACGAAGCCAAGGCTCACGCTGCAACTGAGTGACCTTGGCCTCCTTCGGCGGGGCCCCAGCGACACAGCACACCTCTCGGCAGGCCAAAGCGTGGCTGTCAGGTGTGAGCCAGCGCAGGTGCTGAAAGCACGAGGTGGGGAGGCTGGAAGCTGTGAAATCTGGCGGGGGTTTCAACCCAGCTCAACGCTTGATACCCCTTTTCATGGTTTGATCCCCCTTTTCATGGTTTGATCCCCAAGATAGAAAAAAATGCTCTTCATATAAGACTGTTATTATGTAACCTAATGATTTCTTTTTTTTTTTTTTTCTATCTGCCAACAGGTAAAATGAAGTAAAGGTACAGGGGCTCTCTTTAAGTACAAAGATTAAACTAATTTAAGAAGGACAAGGAGGCACAGGTGGGGGGTTGCTCACTCGATTCTGGACAGAAGAGCTTTCAGACCTGAGGGCAGCTCCACTAGCCTCAGGGAGAAAATTTCCCTCTGACGTGTTGCTTCCTGTTGGGATCGGGAAGCACGGAGTGGTAGCAAGGACTTGAGTGTGGCGAGGAAAATAAAACCAGAGCTCAGGCATATGTGTTTTCCAGATAATATAAATAATATCACTATCCAAGAACGCACTTTAACTCTATCCTTACATCCTGTATGCTTTAGGCTAAAGAATTAAAACTGTGCAAACACTTGTGCCATCTGCTTTTAGTGCAAAAAGGACACATAAGAAAAAGTAGAACTAAAGCAACTTCCCATGCATTTTAGAGCAGTCAGAGATACAGATGGGAAAAAGTACTCTCTTTCACAATTTGCTTTGGCCACATTTCACCAACATGTCCTTTATACTGATTCTGTGTGATCAGAACAAAAGAATTATAGGCAGGGATTGACTGTAGGAACCTACACAGCTATCCTCTTACCCCCTTACCCATCAAAATAAAAGTTAAAGAAAAAGAAGAAGACGGAATGGAAGTAGCGTGTCTTTTTAAAATTCTCTTGTCTGAGATCTCCTTGTCCAAAGAAGCATCTTGAATTCTTTCGGAACGTTCACGGGTAGTACAGAGCTATTTCTTACACACTCAGAGATCAGTCGTTTCTGATATGTTTTATGATTGTACTGACACTCTATTGCCTCCCTCAACTGCTGTCATGTTAGTTTTCGTTTAATTTTTAAAACAAAAATTACAGTTAAGGACCTTTTCCCCTAGAACATTACAGAAAGACTTTTGCGACAACAGAAAATTTTTTGCTGCTTCAGGAATCACTATTTAAAGAGAAGGACAATTTTTTAACACTATCCATTCAGGAAACAGAATGGACAAACTGACAGCAGTGGACAGGTATCACGCGACCGTGTCTCATGCAGGCACTGGCGCTCTGTGTGACCCTCAGGCAGTCACTGAACCTCTCTGGGCTTCCACTTCCTGACCTGTAGTTCAAGGAGACTGGAGCTTATTATTTAGGATTCCTTTCCAGCTAAAACATTAAGTAATGCTTGGTATATTTTCAGTAAACTTCATTTCGTAATATCTAACAGGCAAGTTCTCTAAATAATACAACACAATAGGACATAAAATGATTTCAGGCATGGAAAAGGCCAAACCAAGCCCGGCGTATAATTTGGTAAAATAACCAACGGCCTTTACCAGCACTTCTTCCTATGAGGATTTCACCTGTATTTCCAGGAGAAGAGGCTCTTTTATGGCAGTAAGCCACACTTTTGAAAAAGATAAGCATATTAATAAGCTATATATGTTCAAATCAGATAACAGCTACATAAATACAATATATATTATACAAAGCAAAAGATAATTTTGGTAAATGAATGAACTGATTTTCTCAACATATTTTTATTATCAAAGTAACTTTTTTTTTTTTTTTTTTTAATGAAAGGTAATTCTCAGTGACCACATAGTAAGGGAGACTATTCTGAGAAAATGAGTATTTCTGCATTTCCCAGGTCTTGTCTTCCACAACCTCATCCCAGGATCGGTCACTATAATCAGATGCTAACACCTCCAGTCAAGGTGAAGTCTCCCCAAATGAACAGGTGACTGGCAGTGATCCGATGCTGCCTGGTTTTGAACTTGGAAATCAACTATTGCCCTCTATTGCCTCTGCATATTTCTTCTTGGATCTTATGTCTTCTCAGTGCTTTTAGACAAGGTCAGCAAAATCAAACTTCACAGGAAAAAGATTTCAAATGACTGGCTTTGAAACAGAAATTCAAAATGAACCTCAAGTCACGGAGTCCCAGTGTCCTTCCCAGATGAGGCCACGAATCGGGTCATCGTAACTACGGCACTTGAGTAGTAACTAGATTCGTGCAGATAAGATGCTGAAACACTCGCTTTCTATACATAATGTACCTAACATTTTAACCGGGGATGGATTTCTACTACAGATGAAGGAAATTATACTTCGCCTTTCTTAAAAGAAACGCACAGACTTCTGAGGGTTCCTATTTGTGGTGTGTGTGCAATGGCACATCCTCACATACATACATACTGTATATACGTACATATACACATCCGTTTCATGTGTGCCTATTACAGGCCAACACAGAGCACAGCCACTTAAAACACCCTGTTTCCTGCTGCCATCAACATGAATCCTTCTCCCCTGGGCTTCTAGAATTTTCCTTTGAAATAAGATGTCTCCTTCCATGGACCACCCCTAGCAGAGGTTGAATACAGTTCAAGAAATGAGACTGTACTATAGATCTAATTATCAGCACAGCAAAGAGGATTTACCATCTCCAATCCCCTGAATCAGCCTTCAGCTCCTTTCACCCACTCCATCTCAGAGGAGGGAAAAAATAAACGAACGGCGAATGGCCTTGCAAATATGTTGGCTGGGTCCTGGCCTTCATGAGCCTTTGAAACCCACATTAAGAGAACAGAATGCTTGAAAGAAAATTGAGCTAAAATAGAAGTTACCTAACATTTTAGCAGGGCAATTTTAAATCTTCACATTTGCTAACACAATGCCGTTTACTAATGGCATTTGTTTTTAGAAACAAAGTAAGAAATAAACATTATCTAGCTCCAACGATGAAATGTCACCTGTATCTTAGAGAGCAAGTTCATCAGAACCCAAAAGTAAAATTCATTTTTAAAAACCACATTCTGACTTGACTGAATTATACAACTTCCGTCATTATGGAATCATCTCAGCATTGAAAAAAAAAAAGAAAAAAAGAGAAAGAAAAAAAACTTCCCCAGATTCTGCAATAGCTTCTGTATGCTCCGACTTGAGCTCACTTGCTCTATGGCTGCCAGTGTCTAACAGTAAACAGCCCCGCTGCATTTATTGGCAATTACTGCTGAAGGTCACACATCAGCAGTGAGCCTAAATTCCAGGAAAAAAAGAAGCTCTTATGTAACTGCCGCCTGAATGTTGGCAGGTGCCCAACCCAGCAGTTCACAGCAATGTAAAAAAGTAGGACACCTCCACCCTGGGTTGGATGTCATGAGAACGCCCCCTGAAGGTGAAATTGAATAATTCTTGGGTTTCTCTTGTCTGTTTTCTCCCCCCTGAATTTTGCTGGCAGTGGCCTCCTTTGCTTGCAGAAGCAGTTCTCGGTGGCAGAAGCTGAGGACTCAATATATAGGCAGATACAGGCAGGCTGCTGCCACCCTAACAAGTGGTGACACCAGTCCCACTTGCTTTTTTGTTGCAATGCAAGGAGCTGAAGTTGCCAGCTGCCACTAGTGGCTCTGGAGAGGTCAGGGCTCCAAGCGACAGTGATTAAATGGGGACCATATCTCAAATAGGAAGAAATGCAGCATGTCCACTGAGCTACAGCACACACTTGCTAAACACACCCTCCTTTCCAAAGACGCACACATGAAAACGAGGTAGGTTACCGTTCCGGCGACCGCCTCGGCCTGCAGTTTGAGTGCCGCGTCAAAATCATCCCTTTGTTTAGTTCAGAAATTTACAGTTTAGAAAAGTGACGAACATGCTCACCTGCCAGCGGTCCTCATGGTGTGACCTGACCTCCTAAGCTGTTACCTGACCTCCCTGCTTAGGTACAAGTCCCTAAGTTACATGGTCTCATGACCCCAAGTACTTCACCTTCCTCTGTTTCTCATGGTTGATGGCTGTCATTTAACATTAATTTGGATTATTGTCTGTCACCTCCACAGAACCGTAAACTCCAGCAGGGCAGGCACTGTGCCTATTTGGACCCAACTCCCCTAGTCAACGCGCCTGGGATGGAACAGACACTCAGGTATTAGTCATATGAACGAATGTCTCAAGGAGCAATCAGTGTCTGTTTAAAGCCGAGAACGGGTAGATGAGGGAACTTTCCGGGCTGATAGAAACAGTCCCCATCTTGATTTGTGTGTGTCTATAGGTAACAATCCGTCAAGATACAAACTTAAGAATAAGCTGAATGGACACTAATGGAAGCAGCTCCCCACACGTCCCCCTCATCTGTCCTCTCCCTGCCCCCTAAGGAAAAGGGAAAATCAGGGGGTAAGGACGGAGACCCTGCCTATTTGCAAAAACTGATCATAATAAGAAAGAAAAGAAAGAAAACCCTCCTTTTCCTGGTTTCAAATGAAATTTTACTCCAGAAGACAGCTGGGAAGGCTCCCACCATGCACTTTTCTTGCAGGGACTCTGATTCTGTCCTCACTTCACCCTCTTTTCTCAGAGCACAGACAGAGACTCGGACGATGCTGTGCTTTTTTTGCCAAGCCGTTCACTGCACATCTCCTCTCTCACGAACGCTCAACAGGCCTTTATCACTGAAGAGTGGTGGTCCTTCCCCAATCTAGGGACCATGGCTCTCCAGATAGGCCCTACCCTGCTCAGGGGCTATTCCCCAGCACGTTTCAGGGTTGAAGCGCTGGTTTGCAATTTAGGTGGGAGGCCTTGCCCGTACCACGGGCCAGCGTGAACTCTCATTAAGTTTCTTAATGGAGTTTCTGCAGAACTCCAGCTGTGGCCTACTGGTTTTCACCCACACACATGGACAAAAGGCTTGGTGGGAGAGAAACCTCAGGAGCTGCGGTTGTTTCCAGAACAGACATGGATAATAAAGGCCAATCAGGCATCTCTGCTTAGAGGGCCACATCCGACAGCCTGAGGACCTGGGGACAGTGTTGGTGCTCCAGGGCTCTGAGGGTTGCCAGGGGTAACAACAGAGAGGGGATCCACAGTTGCTTCCTCAGGGAATTTTCAAAGAATCCAAGTAGCTGCCAGAACATTCTTCTTTTATAAACAGACAGTATTCTATTTCCTAGTGTATAATTATAAACACACCTGCTCCAACTGTGGAATCTTTCCATAAGCGAGCAGTAAACTCCCAGCCAGGAGACCCGAGATCTATCTTGAGCAAGCGAACACATCAAATGATTACTATGGTGCAAAACAGTATATTAATAACACTGCAGACTCCGATTAGGGAAGGTTTTCCTTTCCTGCCTTAATTTGCCTTTAAGCAAATAGAAACTCAACCTCAATATTTCAGAGGAAAAACTCAAATTACAGAGGCATTTACAACTCTAGGGAGAAACAAGAGTGTCGAAGGGTGCCAACATGAAAATTCAGCATTAGATGTTTTGCTGGCATACAAATAACCCGGAAGAGAGAAGACCAAACAGGAAGTAGCAAAAATCACTGTACTTAAACCCCTGTACAACCTTTTGTTTTTCTCACCCTCTATTCATCCCAAAGAAGCACAGCCTCCTCACCTGCTCATGCTGACCGATTTAAGGAAAAGTCTGCACTTACAGAATCTACCATGGCTGAGCAGTAAGCGCTCCAGGCCAGCAGCTGAGCCAGCAGTACTAGTTCTGCTTTAGCCGCTATCTAGCTGTGTGAGCTAACACCACTCACTTAACCTCTCTGAGCTCCATTCCTGAGGGAACTGGACCAAATTCATAACCACTCGTGTCACTTTCAGTGTTAAGTCTGTGATTCAAACTCTCCTTAGGTACACCTGAACCATCTCTTAGTATTTCTGAAATTATGGTGGTAGATATTAGAGCAGGCCTCATCTTCTATTTGGTAGCTCTGTCCCACCAAAATAAGGTATTAATCGTTCTACCAAAAGAATGAATAGATACCTAAAGAAGTAGACCAGAAAATTAATTTTTTAAAGTCAGATAAAATTTTTCTCCAGTCTGCTTCAATTTACTAAGCAAATTAAACTCCCTCAACTATATGCATTAATCCCCCTCATTAATCCTTTCTATGATCATTTACCAAACATGTATCACATCCTACAGATAGGGCAAGAAATGCTGAAAAATATTCATAGTAGAGAAAATATTTAAGACACCCTCAAATCCCAAACAGAATGGCCACTCATCAGTCTCCAGGGTCATTCTGGGTAAAGGAAACTAATTTGATACATAAGTATAGAAACCAACAGATGACATTTCAATTTCTTGATCTCTAGTGGGTTTTCCTAGAAGAGAAGCCAGGGATATTGTACATTCCTAATCCCACCACAAGCCAGCAGCTGGAAAGTCTCAACTAGGGCTATGGAATTTGCACTGCACTTTGACAAAATTTTATAGGACCCCTCACTCTTAACACCTCCAACATGTAGGCCAAGAGAGCAGTGGTTTGCTTTTTCTTTGACTACTTCCAAACTATACCAATGTAGTTATTTCTTTTTGCATGGGTGCTTCACATATGGACAGAAAAGCTCCTCATGGTAATATCAACACTCAGTTTCAGAGGTATGTTAATAGCCAGTGTCAACCGCAAATTCAGTTGAGATTCTAGACAGTGAAGGACTGAAATCTTATCACAGCTTAGAAAATCTTTATCGAGACTCAGATGGGATCTCCAAAGACAAATGGCAAACAAACTCATGGGAAATGCTAACACAAACACAAAGGACTCGACTCACTCCCAGAGGCAACACTACACAAGGTCAGATACTAGATGCTGTAGAGACTAGGGGACAGATCACAGAGTTCACTGGAAGAGGGTCATGGAAACATCACCATGGGACACTTAAAAAAAAATGAAATTAGGACCTCTGCATTATCCAATTCATCAATGGAAATCAGCTGGAAAAGAAAAAAGGTGGGGGGGAGAAAAAGAAGGAAGTGTTAGAAAAGGAAATACGAGCGAGCTAAGAGTTAGAAACTTTGTCATTGTATTCTTATCACTGACTCAGGTTGAAGCATCGTTAGAACGTGACCGTCTTAAGAGGCGCAGGCGTTCTGGACACCAGCGCACCTCACTCTGACATCTGCCCTGCAGTGTTCTGCTCCGGAACAGAACGGGCAGGGTGCTGCCACCCTTTGTTCACATGCCAGGTATCAAACCTCGCAGGTCACTTAACCAAGAGCCCAGGACGGCACCTTTGCACTCTCTTGTAGTAGAGAGAACCCTTGAACTGAGCTGTGGGCAAGGGCAAGTCCCCAATCAAGAACCATGTCCTTTCAGAAGAGGATGGCAAGGAGTAGAGTCAAAGGCTAAACGCTGATCAGCTCAGCTTAGGACAAAATTCTTTCTTTGGACTCATCTTCCCATTCAGCGGGGGAGGCGGAAGTCTGCGGTCCAAACTATCACTGGGCTAAATCAGATCCAACTTCAATTTAAGTAGTAAGACCAACATATCCCAAGCCCAGAAGCTCTGAATCCTGACACTGTTGATGATTAAAGAGAACAGATTTCCCCTAAGGCGCTCAGTGCCCACCCAAGTGATAGCAGTAACAAGTAAATGGTTTATTAGCATCAAGTTCAAGAAAAAGAAAAAACAAAAGCATTAATTACAACTATGCTTGTTTAATGATAGATGGATGATCCTCAAAATGTACTAAATATTATGTGTCATTAACATTTAGTACATTTTGCAAATTTAAACTCCTATTAGAAACACTTGTAGCTGGAAATGTTAATAGTTTATTCACCTACAGAAAAGGAGCACTGGTAATTAACAGGGGACTGACAATTAGTATGAAATGAAAACCCTGACATTACTTAAGGTCAAAAATTCTCTAGTAGTAGAACAGCTACGATTATTCAGAAGAAAAAAAATGGACTTTAAAGAAATTGAGATACACTTTCACATCAATTGTCAGCCTCTGAATTTCTTTCCAAATCCCTGTGACTAATAACTTAAATAAAAAGTAGCTTAATAAAAATCCTACAGTAGATTACAGAGTAGCCAATATATAAAATAATTACACTTTCTTTTCAAGCAGGGTCTAAGAGCTTAAAGATGTTCTACGAGTTATACAGAGATTCAGGTTAAATTTTAGAGATAGTTAGCTATGGGAGGTTATTTCTTTTACTGGTTTAATCTGTAAATTAGTAAATTTAGTAGGCACTGCACACACAGAATGGTTGCAAAGTCCTGATTTTAAAGTTTATTAACTTTGAATACATTGGATAGAAAAACACAAGAATCACACAAAAATGTATTCCATCGTTATTCTGGTGATCCTTTTAAATATTCCTTTATTTTAATATTTACCACTCTTTGGTAAATATTGCTGGCCCTTTGCATTTTAGAGACACAATAGTAAAAGGTGATTTATTTAATTCCTAAATGATCATGATTAAATTTTGTGACCATCTTCTTTGTCCAGCCCTTACCTTTCCATCATATGTCATAGTTCTTGGATGGGCACATCTTAGGCAAGGGACCGAGACAAGTGGACTGACCACTGGCTTCTCACGGATCTGACTCCCAGGACCTGACGCAAACCACAGGTGATACCAGAGCCCAGTGGACCAGATCCATGACCATGAAGACTCAGGAGGGTGTTAGTCATGGGACAAGTTCCACTTAAGAAGCAATTAATAGAAAAATTGGGCCAAGAAGACAGAAATGGCATTCACACTTGCCCTTGTGTCCCAAGCACCCAGTCCAAAGGACACCTCATTTATTTTATCGACTAACGCCCACGGGTTCGCCTACGAAAGGTTATTTCTTTGGCTCTGGGTTCCTTCCACCCTTGAAAGAGTCAGCCTGTCCCATATGTCAGGCTTCTTTAGTCAAACAGAGGCAGCCAATAAACCACCAAAGGCATTTTCCAAAAGCCTTAGTGAAACTGGACAAAGTGGATACCAACAACCAAACTGAAAGAAATCGAAATCGTTTAACAGCCTCCACCCGCTTTTAAAGTGAATGGTTAAGGAGCCTTTTCCAGCAGTCAGAGCCTGGGGCCAGAAGCTTGGCACATACGTGCTGTCGGTCAGGAGCTGCTGACTAGCACGGGTTTCCAGAATGTCTTCCTTGGTTGCAGAGCATTTCCCATACTTGCTTATAGTACTTTCACTTTCAACAAGGGGGATGACAGCTCCAATCAGACTGGAAAGAAATGTCATCCTGCCTGCAGGCCTCTATCTGCTAGGGTATGACTCATTTCTTCACCAGCTGAAAAGGGATTTGAGCTACAGCCTAAGAACCTCTTCTCAACTCTGATAACTCTTTGATAGTGACCTCCATCTACTGCCCTCTTGAAGCCCTGGCTCTGTCACTCTCCATGAGCTTTCTCACAGGCAGTGGTACAACATCTCAGGTCTGCTGTCTCCCGGGGGCCGTGACGGTGTTCTCCCTGTTGGCATTACTGGGTAGTGAAAGGGAGCGGGGAAGCACACCTCTACACGGCCTCAAAGACCCCGGAGTACTTTGCCGTCCAGCAGCAAACACTCGACCCACTCCTAGTACTTCTACTTTCCATGTTATAAAAAGAAAAACTTCAGAGAAATAAAAGTATAATCACAATTTGCAAAATTCGCTGGAGGTGAGACACAAAGTTTACCTTAAGTACCTTGGGTATAGAAAGAAACAGATATTCTCAAGAAGAGAAAATTGTGGTCTCCACGTTTTAAAATCAAGTTCTCTGCCCCAAAGGTGCTAATATATTCACAGCTGGTTAAGGTCCCTTTGGTGGATTTGATTTCATTATGGAGAGTGAACTTCTATAACTGGAGTCATATTTTTTAAACATTTCTTAAATCTCACCTTCAGAAAAATAAACATCTTGTGGAATAAATGGTTATTACTTAACTTATTTGGTAAGTGTATTCTCTGTTACTGCCCACACCCCCGCCTTTTTTTAGTGCAAGACATACCTAGTTGTCTACACAGGTGTTGTACGGACTGGTCATCTCATTACTTCCCACTTGTATCAGTGTTCTTTGCTTTTATATTTATAAACTCTTTTCCGGCAGGTCTCCTACACAAAATTCCTCCTGAGTTATAAACATTTATTTTCTAATTAAGCGACATTTATTCGAGTTTTAATTTATACATTGTACGAATTTAGAGTGACGTTTAAAAGCCTTGGGTTTGGGGGCAGTGGAGAAATGTACACTGCAAAAAGGACTGCATACCTTTCTGTTTTATTTTTTCTTATCGAAAGACCCTCACACGTTAAATTGCTCTAATATTAATGACAGATACTGCTTAGGTTAGAAAGCAAGATTCCGACAGACTTTTACACTTGCAAAAATCTGGTTGTCCCCATCCCTTTTGATAAGGAAGACTGTGATTTAATTACCAAGGCTTCTTCACAGAGATGAATGAGTTACTGTGTATTTGATAAGTCAGTGATATCAACACATTTACAGGCTAGGAAAACGCTGATAGAAGTGGCTTGAAGACAAAGAACGTTATTACCTTCAAATGAAGACTGGTGAGATTTACACTCAGGCCCATGCTTTTTTGCTGGGGGCAGAAAGGAAGAGCAATGGGGCTCTTTTTACCCCACTTGGACCAAAATCGGGGGTGTGAGGGCTGTTCTCTGTACATCTTTGCTCACTGCATGTGCTAAGAAGTCTCATGTCCCAGGGATGGTCCATTTCCCAATCTCAATTAGAAAAGGTGACACGTTTGTCCATCTTCATTCCAGTTAGAACTGGAGGCAGTTTCTTCATACACTGGAAGGACTGTGTAACATCTCACCAGAAAGAAGCAAGTAAACCCACAGGTGCGCTTAGCTGGAGCCCAAAATTCAGGAACACACACCTTGATACACAAGAGGCATTTGCATTCTCATTGGGAATTTAAACATATGGAAAATCTTGCTGTTACTGTTTTTCTGAATATAGATTGTATGGCAAGCAGCCTGTAAGAGACAACTAAGTATATATGGCTTTAAGGAGACAGTCATATGATTTAGCTACCTTCACAGCAGGATAAATAGCTTTAAAAAAAAAAAAAAGTTAACCCCCTCAGTCAATATGCCTGAACTAAGGTGGATTTCTAATCGCTCCCACTCCACTTCAATTTAATAGCAAAACCTAGTATTAACATGAAAATAAAAGGCAGTACCTTTTCTCCATAGCCTCTATCTTTGGTCATCATTTCTCTGAGGGTCTGTAGGACCTTAATGCAGAGTTTCTCCTCATTCTCCTCTAGCAGCTGTTTAGTGTGCTTTATTAACCTGAATGGAGAGGAAATCCACGGATTACAGCCCTGAAACGATCTTTAAATTAAAAATAAAATAAAAAAAAAAAAACACTTGACAATCAACTTATTGTAACTAGTCAGTTAATGAACAATATTTACCAAGGGCTCCCAGGTTAAACAGGCTTCCGGGCCTTCCCTGCACTACGAACAGCCCGTTGGTGTCTCAATAGCGACACCTGCTGGTCGGTAACAGCAAACAGGCTCCCTGGCCACGGGTCTGCCACACATAGTGGAGAGATAATAGGGAATGGAGAACAGAGACAGGGGCTCCCTCAAACCAGCTCGTTTAGGAAGTGCAGCTATTTATCCACTGAGGATTGTCAGTAATGTGGCTAAACTATGCCAGCGGTGTAAAAAAACCTCAGGAGTATGATGATTGGAGCAAACACACTGTTCTCTTGATCCAGTCTTATTCTTTGAGGGGCCCAGAAAAATAAGAAACTCAGGCAGAGCCCATGCTCAAGCTAAACAACCAACCAAACTTAGGGTGAAAATCAGATGGAGATTTCTGATGACGGAACCAATCGTTTCTTCTAGATTTTGCCCCGAGGCACAAACTAACAAACGACAAAGCTGTTGGGAAAAAGACTGTGAGGCCCTGGTAGGTGTGAGCTTTCTGAGGGCACAAAGGCCATGGCTTTTTGAGTCTGTATGGCAGCTCAGGGTGGGCACCCTATCCACACGTGTTGAATGGAAGATGAACAAACGGGCATGCAGTTCAAAGGAGAAAATTTCACCAAAACAAGTGTCAGTAAGTAGGACTGAACCCACACACTTACTCTGGGAAGGTCAGAACAGATCCCTAGCACGGGACCTTGTACTCATCAAAGTCAAAAATCAGGCCAGCCCCTCCTTCTTCAGGAACCAATGCTGTGTCTGGTGAGTGGGACTCTGCCCCTGAGCGCCGCAGAGAAAGGGGCTGCTTACTTGCAAATGAAGCCACCACTTTCACACTTTCTTCTGGCATCTGTGTTCTCCGGGAAAAGCAGCTCAGGCCTGTGGAGGACGTCCACCAGCACAGATAACTCGGCCTGCACCAGGGGCCTGAGACGGTCCTCCAGGGCAGAGACGATGTCCTGGAATGGAAGCACAGCCTTGGTAAGCAGCTTGGGCCGCAGCTGACCGCAGGAGGGTGAGAACATTCATTTCTGACCTAAAGCATGACCACGGACGAGACTGGGTTAGACTAACCTTAGCACCGTCTGGTATTTGCCTCAAATTATGAGACATTGCCCAACGGTTACCTGAAGCGTTAGGCCCTGACACAGAAAACAAAGTGGTAACAACTCATCATTCCCACCCACCCTGTGATGTGGTCCTTATGCTACTTAAGGGATCATTCCACATATTTTAAAATATGATGCAAAAGGTACATTCGACAACATGGAAAGGTGTCTACAATATGAGTGTAAAAAATGGTCAAACAATAGTATGGACTACATGATCCGCTTTTTATAAACAACGTTAATATCTAAAGGATATGCAGCAAACATTATTAAAACGTCATTAGTGGTTTTCTCTGGGTGGCGGAACTATATGGGTGATTCTAGTTTTCTTCTATATATCGGTTCTTGTACTGTCAAATTACTTCCAATGAGCATGAATTACTCACATAATAAAAAGTCATATAAAAATGAGAACACAAATGAATGAACATGCTGTATCAACATGCTAAATACATGTACCCTGATAGCATGATGGTCTTCAAATGCAAAACACATAGCTGTAGGAAAGGAAAACAGAGAGAAGTTGAAAGAGCAGCAAAACCAACACAACAAACACCATATAAAGGCAAATGGCAGAAAACAGATGAGAAATTGTCTTCAAAAGATGCTAAAGTCTGCTGTCTGGCTTGCAAACTCAGAACCAAGGTATCGGCATGCTGGCTAAGAAGAGCAGAACACAGCGTACTGGATAAGAAGGATCCGTTAACCAAGGAGATTTGCATAGAAAGGGCCACTTTAACTGCATTCATCTCAACTGGGGACCCAAATTTCAGAGGCCGAAAATGCATAAAGAATTGGGTGATCTTTTATCCAGAAACGAAAACTAAAACTCGTCAATACAATTTTACTTAATCTTAGATTTAACAAAATCTGTAATCACTCAATAATATGTAGGATGCAATAAAGAATGCATGAATGGATCAAACTATTTCTTGCGGGGAGGAGCGGAGGACAATTTTCCCAAAAAGTTTGTACGAGTACATTGCCACATCCCTTAATTCAGAGTGACTTCCACCCCGCTGTCAAAAAGAGGGTCGCTGGGGCAAAATTCTCTGAGGGTTTTGTCAGTTTCCCTAACAGTTTCCTCTTAGAAAGCACCCAATCTCCCCTTCTTCAAAAGTTACTGGTCCTCCCTCAGGCAAAATGTTACTTGCCTCCAGCATGTGCTTGAGATTGAAGGAGTTCTTCGGCATCGTGTTCATGAAATCTTGCATCTTTTGCCAGGTTTGAACTTCACATTGCAATTGATTTGCATTGTATTGTCAAATGTATAACATTCGGCAAATCAGGGAAAGACCAACAGACAAGGATGGAGAAGCAATGGGTAGAGGGAGATGCTAGTGTTAAGTGAGGGGGGATGTCCGAATGGGGGTTAATTATATAAGCGCGTCGTTTGCAACTTAATGCTCTCACATTATGACAACTTTTGCCGCCCTGGGCTATCTCGTAACTCCAGGGACCCAGACAGACAATACCTCATTAGATAACGAGGACCCCTTTAGCCACCGGCCAAGCGTTTAAAACAAGCACTACCTAAACTTATGTATTTCATTCTATTCCCCAAGAGTATGCATAATAAATCTAAGAAGAGCCCTGGTATGTTTCTGCACCCACAGATAATGTAATTAGTTTGAGCAGGAGAAAATACGGTGTGTTCATACAGTTATGAGTCTCCAATGCAATAACCTTCCTCTTTCTAAAACATAGTGGGGTCTGGAAGCACTCCATGAGGAACCAAACTACCTTTGTTTAAGAAGCGGTTCTGTCACAACAAGGCTGAAGTTCTTCCCTTGACCTGCGAAGCCCCGCCCACCTCCCCAGCTCCATGGGTTCTGGCCGCACTAACCTTCCTTTGGTCTTTCTACCATATTCTCTCCTGTAGAATGGTCTTTACCCATGCTCTTTCCTTCCCTTCCACTCCATTCTTTAAGTAAGTCCTACGGTTTCCTGCTCTTGGTTCCAATGCTACTTCCTCAGCAATGCCTTCCTTGACCACCAGCCCCAGTTCCAGGCAAGATTAACTTCCTCCTCAGTGCCTTTCATAGCACTACTCATTCCTCTGCAGTGTTTGTCCCTCCTGCCATTTTACTTTGATCTGTGTGATTAGTTGATTAATGTTTGTCTCCCTTCCAACACTTGAGAGTCTATGAGGGTTAAGGTTACTCCTGGTTTTGGTCACTGTATCCGCCGTGCCCAGGGTGGGGTTGATGAAAGCATCAGTGAACTCATTCGTCTTTAGGTAACGTATGTGACCCTCAGAGATACATTTACTTCACCAAATGAAAATAATTATTACAGTCATAACAATAATAATAGTAATCATAATTATAGGAGCAGCTCACTGATCAAGTGCTCACTACATGCCAGGCTCCGTTCTATGTGCTTTATGTGTACTGTATTTTCCAAAGATGGCCATCGCAGGATAAACTATCTTGCACGCTCTTCTTACAATGAGTCACTGACATCCCTCCCATCCTATGGTGGGCCGTCCATGTCCTCTCCCCTTGAACCTAAATGGACATATGTTACTGCCTTGACCAAGAGAATATGACAGGAGGGGTGCTACGTGATTTCTGAAGCCAGGTCATTAAGGCAAAACAGCTTTTACTTATCTCTCTCAAGAGAGACTTATTTTGGGACCCAGCTGCCATGTTGTGAGGAAGCCGAGACCACATGGGGAGACAATGTGTAGATATTTTAGGTGACAGCTGAGGTCCCAGCTGACAATCAGTATCAACTGCCAAACATGTGAGCGAGAGAGATTTCAAGATGAGTCCAAACAGAACCGCCATCTGATTGCAACTGCAGGAACGGACTTGAGGAAGGAACACCTCACTGAGCCCAGCAACCTCCAACAGTAAAAGAGAAGAAAACGATCGCCGTTGTCCTTTGTTAGGCAGGCAAAGATAACCGGAACATCTCGACTCTCTTAATCTTCATATCAACCCCGTGACGTAGGTGTTACTATTATACTATTTTACAAGTCAGGAAACTGGTGAAGTTAAGTAACTTTGCCAAGGTTATGCAGTTCTAAGCAACAGAGCCACGATTTGAACCCAGGCACTGTCCTGAGATCACGCTCTTCACGACTGCACCATGGCACTGAGCTCATCTGAAGGATCTGTGATTCTCCAACTGTGGTCTATGTACCACCTGTGAGAAAGTCACCTGGGGTGCTTGTTCAAAGGAAGATGTTAATATTAAGATGCATGTTTAAGTGTTTAACATCATCTAATTCTCACTACTCTCCCTTTTAACAAAGGGAGAGCACATCTCTTCATAGGTACTAAGAAAAAAAAGAGTATACTCTAGCTAGAATTTAATAACACTTTTATTTTCATTTGGCTCATTTTGATATAAAACTCCTCTCTCAAGTCATGATTACGCTTGTTTACCTACTGATTCAAGAGGCTAAAATCCCAAGGTGACGAACAAAAAGGAGCTGTTATGCCCTTATTCCAAGCATCCTCTTCTAACACTGATGTACTCCTTGCAAATAAGAGAGGAGGGACTTCTTCATAAAGAGATCTGTAAATCAATGAATAACCTCTAAAGACCATGAATTTGTCAGGAGCTTTTCTGGTCCCAAGTAGCTCTGCACTCCTAGCCCCACAAACATTATTGCATTTGACTGTCCACTCGCCATACTGACATCCCCCTGTGGCCAACCCTGGATTTTCTCTGGCTTCAGGAAGCACTTCTGTGTGGGGAACCGCCTTAGGCCAGGTTAAGGATTGCTTCTGTCAGCACCAGGCATTACCTGCAATCGCTCGATGATATTCCGGTAGTCTCTGGAAGCTGCCAGGACAGAGTCCCTGCGAGCTGCATTGCGGGCCGTCAGCCGCCAGTTCATGGCAGTTTTCTGCACGATGTTGTGGGACTTGAGGAAGAGGTTGTTGACCTGGCTGTCCAGGTCCACGGGGATGGCAATGGCCCGGCTCTTGGCTGTACAGGAGAAAGGGGACTCGTGAGCCGACAATTCTGATGGGAGACACCCTAGAGACAGACAACTCCCCCCACCATCCAGCAGGCAGATGTTTCCACGCCTATAACATGAGTGTGGATATGGAGTAGCTCAACTGAACTTCATAATCTGTTAGGTCGGCTTTTCCAATGTGAATTCTGAGGGGCAGCAGCTCTGAGAGAATTTATAATGCTCCAAGGTCATACAGTTTAGGTAACTCAAAGTCAAAGTTCAAGGGGCTTCCTCAATGAATAGCTTCTTAGGGTCTCAGGTGTGTTCATACATTTTAAGAATTATCAAGACCGGGAGCTCATCTGGCCAGTAAACTGTTTTTCTAAAAATTCTCCAGTTTGGTATTCTTTCAACAATCTACAAAATGCTGTTTTAAGCCAAACATAGTACAAAAGATAATATCTACAATGACATAAGCTAGTCTTTCCATATAGGCTCTGGTATTTTTTTTTTTTTTTTACTTCCTTCAAAAAAGGACAATTCCAGTCCCATCATGAGAAAAACGTTAGTCAAATCCACAATGGGGTAGACTGCAATAAAGATGTTTAAAAAAAGTAACCAGATGAGCAAAAAAAAAAAAAAAAAAAAGAAAAAAAAGAAAAAACCCACAATGGGGGACATTCTACAGACACCTGACTAGGACATCTCAAGATTGTCAAGGTCATAGAAAATAAGGAAGGTCTGAGAAACTGTCACAGACCAGAGGAGACTGGGGAGGCATGACAACTAAATGCAATGTGGTAGCCTACACTGAATCCTGCAGCAGAAAAAGGACAAAAGTGGAAAAAAGTGGTGAAAACCAAATCAAGTCTGGAAGTTTAGTTCATAGCAATAGGCCAATGTCAGCTTCTTAGTTTTGACAGACGTAGCTGGTAATGTAAGATGTTGACAGCGGGGGAAACTGGGTGAGGGATATATGGGAACTCTTGCGTTATCTTGGCAACTTTCTTATAAATCTAAAATGATTGCAAAATAAAAAAGTTAATTTAAAAAAGGAAAATAACTAGACGAACAATCGTTTTTTCCACATGCGAAATCCAACAACATGGAAAAAAATAAGACAACTATTCCCTGTCTTCAAAGCTTCATAGGGCTTCCCTGGTGGCGCAGTGGTTGCGCGTCCGCCTGCCGATGCAGGGGAACCGGGTTCGCGCCCCGGTCTGGGAGGATCCCACGTGCCGCAGAGCGGCTGGGCCCGTGAGCCATGGTCGCTGAGCCTGCGCGTCCGGAGCCTGTGCTCCGCAACGGGAGAGGCCACAACAGAGGGAGGCCCGCATACCACAAAAAAAAAAAAAAAAAAAAAGCTTCATACCAGTAGAAGGAAAACAGTGCTGGGGTTAATGGGTTGTACAGTTTTCATGCTCTGCTGTTTCACAAATACCGCTCTCCTTGCCTTTTCTCATCACAGCCAAGACTATGAAAACATTTCCTCTCTCTGATGATTACTGAGCTAGGGAACTCAGAGACCGGCCCAAGTTTTAACCAACAACATGGAGTTGCAGGATCATACATGGGCAGAATTTAGGGCTTTCTGGAGAGCCCATCTCAGAACCCTATTTGAGAGATATCACACCACGAACCTATAATCCGTAATGTACACACTTTCAAAAGCCTAATCTCTTTCTGTGAAATAGTGCCATGTAAATAATAGAAAGACACGAATACCTGCCATATGAGTGTAAAGGAAATCAGGCAGTGACGACTGAAATCGGGCAATGAGCCCTAGTAAACACAATTTATACTTGCTGGACAGCTACTCAACGGTGCTAAGAACCCCACTTGTCTTTTCTGGTGTCTGCAGAGATCTTAATAGCTACAAGAGACAGACAACCCTTCTCAGTTTAGGCAGGAAGATTATCCCTTTGCATAGCATGTATGGGGAGGGGATGGAACAGGGCAAAGTAACAGAGTCTGACACGATCAGGGTGAAGGGAGCAGTAATGGTTGTAACGTCCTTTCAAAGCTGCCTATGGGAGGTGATACAAGGTTGGGGGGAGGGGATAGAGAAGCATATATCATCAAGAGACAGAAGGGAGCAGTGCACCATTTCTGAGAAAGGGAGTTCCACAGGATTGGACATGTGCTTTGCACGAAAAGAAGTTTCCATGTGGTCAAATATGTTTACCGGATTAAACAAATTACTTTCTTGAACAAGGGGCTTCCCAGGGCCTTGAATAAACTTGAGCTCTGTGACTTGCCAAGAGTTGCCTAACATTTAACCGTGGAATCTTGTTTTTCAAAGCCTATCTTTCTTTGGGACTTGCTGGCTCTGGACTTTGGCAGGTGCTGGCTTGGAAAAATGAAAGGGAGGTTTAAGAATCAAGAAGATCTCAGTTCCAGCTCTGGCTCTGCAGCCTCCCGGGTGCGGAAGCCTCACAGAGCTTTACAGCCACTGCTCTCTCCAGGGTGGCCTTTATTACCACTGGGCAACGCATTTTCATCATGTTAAATCCAACCTGAGTTGGTGTCTTACCTACGTCAGAGAGCACCCGAATGCAGCTCTCCACCGAGGCCTTCTGGCTCGGCATGAGCCAGTTGCAGTGGTAAACCCTGAACACACCTTGCAGCAGCTGCACAAAGACGGGCTGGCGAGTCTGCGAGAAAGAGAAGCCAAGAGGAAGGCGACGTGAAGACTTTTTATTTGTGACCGACTGATACACTGGTCAGAAACAGACACTGCCTTGAACCACGGGTTCATGGACCCTTATGCAAGAGTGGGAAGGGGTGACCAGTGATGAGCTGGATTCCAGAGGTGGCCTGGCCAAGGGAGAAAAAGTCAGAAGCATTTTAAGGCAATGCACAAACTTGATGCTAAGTCTGACCACCAAAAGGAGAAGCAGAATATCACAGCCTGAAAACAGGTATTCTTGTCTAGTTACCAACTGGCTGTGTGACTGTAGGCAAATCACTTCACTTCTCTGAGCTTTAACTTTGTGCAATATATAAGATACAGGGATTGAGGCCAAGAACCCCCAAAGTTGTTTCCAGATGTTATATTCCATGAGGAGAACCTGTATTTCTAATCAGCATAAACAAACTGGTTAGTGAATCTCACCTCGAATTCTCCTTACTTCTTTATTTCTGGCAGTGTCTTCAATGACATAAGGAGAAGCTACTTCCGATGGTTACTCTTCACAAGCGTTCACTTACTACAGATCAGTACTTGCAAGTTAACTACAGAGTAGGATTCATTCCTCTCTACGATGGTATAAATTTGTACTCATTTTAAAATAAAGGAACTCAAACTACGACTTAATCAATTTGACATTGACTTCCTGAGTGCATTTGCAAATTATAATTCTGGCCTTCATCCGAAGCTACCTGGACCAGAGTAGCTTTAGACCTGCAAGGCAAAGGTCACTGTGTATGGTAAGCTACTCCACTGGTCTTTAATTTTTAGGAGAAAGTACTTGCAGATCCCTTCCGAAAAACAGGAGGAGTTAATACAGCAACGAAGAAAAGTACAGAAAAAACTCTAGAGAAGTCTCTTAGATAAAAGAAAAACAATTGAAAAGTGCTAGGGGAAAGGAAATTTACTGTAAGAAATTAAAACAGGTTATGATATCACTTATAGGTGGAATCTAAAAAAAATGATACAAATGAACTTATTTACAAAACAGAAATAGACTCACAGACATAGAAACAAACTTACCGTTAGCAAAGAGGAAAGTGGGGAGGGATAAATTAGGAGTCTGGGAATAAACTGTACACACGACTATATATAAAATAGATAACCAATCTATAATAAAATAGATACTATATATAAAATAGATATATAAAATAGATAACCAACAAATAGATATATAAAATAGATAACCTCTGCTACTGTATAGCAGAGGCAACTATACTCAGTATCTTGTAATAACCTATAATGGAAAAGAATTTAAAAAAGAATACGTGTATGCGTGTCTGTGTGTGTGTGTGTGTGTGTGTGTGTGTGTGTGTAGAACTGAATCACTTTGCTGTACACCTGAAACTAACACAACACTGTAAATCAACTATATTTCAATTAAAGTTTTACAAAATAAAACAGGTTAATAAAAATTCAGAACCTCCTCTATAAACACCGTTCAGATAACTTTCACTTATTAAGTACCACACACTTAACATAAGCGCTCACTGGGGCCTTAGTAAGTATCCTATGACAGAGGAGTTACCTTAATACCACAAATGAAAAACAAAAGCTCAGAAAGGTTAAAAGAAAGCATCCAAAAGAACGAAGTGATGGCCAAGCAGTGAGTCATCTTCAGGGCTCTCTGATGCCCCAAATCTGTGCTCTTTCTACTGAGTTCACCTACAAACCAGAATCTCATTACTTTCTTGAGGGAGTACTTTCTGTTCTGCACCTCACAGCCCAGCAAGACAGTCATCTGTGTTACTAATAGAGAACAGGAACACAGGGAGCCTGAGAAATTGGCTGAGAAGCCCTGATACTGAGCTCCTGAGCCCAATGGGTCCACTGAGAGCAGCTGTTTATTGAGAACACTTCTTCCCTGCCTGTCCCTGTGCTGAGTGCTTCATACACACCTCATCTGACCAACCCCTGACCCCGTGAAGTAAGCAGTGGTATCATCACCCACCCTACTGGCTAATGTGCGTGGAGTTGGGATGGGAACTCAATGGCCTCACTCAAAGAAAACGAATCCTTTGACTAAATGAATTCAATTGAACCAATATTTATTGAGCATCTGCTCTATTCCCATCTGGCCTCTGAATAAACAAAAAATGAATAAATCTGCCAGAGGAGCTGCTTCTTAATTATCCATTTTAACGGACAACCTGGGGGCATCAGCTCACGCGACCTCTTGGGCTAAAGAACATGGCTGCCCATCACCTTCTTCCTGAGATTCTTCCCTGCTTAGTTCTTAAGGCCCTGCGTTGCTCGTGAATCCCATTCTGACTGTAAGATAACCCCTTGATCTTCCTCTGGTCTCTTTTACAAACTGTCCTTAATTATCTGCGCTCTGCACAGTTCCCTTCTAGTCAACCCCTTCATCTTCCCAGCTGAGACTTGAACCAACCAATGTTTATATTTGGACTTTACCACTTCCCTCTTCGGAGTCTCCCCGATTCATTTAACTCACTCAACAAATGAACGTGTACCAGGGGCCAGGCACGGTGCTCGAGACAGAACAGTACCTGAGACACCTCTCTGCCCTCCCCACTGTAGCTTGCCGTCTAGCAGGACACAGTACAAACTGCCAAGTATTAAGCACCTACTGGGTACCAGGCACTATGCTATATTTTCATAAGCATTGACTCTAATTCTCACAATAATCTGCAGGGTTGATACTATAACCCTCTTATAGTAAGGAATGGGGTTGTGAAGTTTCAAGATCTACCCGAGTTCACAGAGCTGGGAAGGGGAGGAGTGGGGACTGGAACCCAGCTCTGACCTGCTGTAAAAGCCTCCAAAGTTCTGTTGCTGCCCTCAGACCCCACACTTCCAGCTGCCTCACGGACATTCCACTGGCACCTTCAATGCAGCACAGCCCAATCCCAGGCCACCATTTTCCTCCCTCACAAATGTGGGTTACAAGAAGGGAAGGAAGGAAACAAAACCAGGAAGGAAGGAAGGACAAAGGTACAAATCTAGCTGGGGAGCCAGACATAGGCTTTTCAACAGATAAAGTACGACATGTTAGAACAGCTTCAAAAATAGTATTCCTTGACGGCTTCCCTGGTGGCGCAGTGGTTGAGAATCCGCCTGCCGATGCAGGGGACACGGGTTCGTGCCCCGGTCCGGGAGGATCCCGCGTGCCGCGGAGCGGCTGGGCCCGTGAGCCGTGGCCGCTGAGCCTGCGCGTCCGGAGCCTGCGCTCCGCAACGGGAGAGGCCACGGCAGTGAGAGGCCCGCGTACCGCAAAAAATAAAAAAAATTAAAAAAAAAAAAGAACAAAAATAGTATTCCTTGAAGATAAATATTCTAGAAATCCAGCTTGGACTTTGTATGTTAAATATGCTTGGACAACCTGGGCCTTGCTAGGGACTTACATAACATTTATGTTGAAGATTTATTTCTCTGACCACTGCTGCCTGTTAATTGGCTTAAAACTGGTTTCAGAGTGAGGCAGTGCAAGGAGACAGTGGGGGGACCAAGATGAAAAACCAAAACCACAAATTCCTGTTTAATGGTTTCCATTAAATTAACTTGACTGGTTTACTTTGACATTTGGTTTTGCAATACTGTTTCACAATCTCTAGGAGAATGGGTATTGCCATAGCAATTGCCACTATGCAAGTCCAACTGCATAACTATGCCACTATACAAGTCCAACCTGACTAACCAAAGCAGTTGGCTCTGTAGAGCAGCACTTGGTAAAGAGCACATTCTGGCCTCCAGCCACTCATGTGCTTGGGATCTAACAAGTTCCTGTTGCCCAATTACACAAAAACTATGTACAGATATTCTAAAACTCGCATTCTAACTTTATGATACTTTAGAGCAGGGGTCCCCAACCCCCAGGCCACGGACCGGTACCTGTCCGCGGCCTGTTAGGCGCCGGGCCGCACGGCAGGAGGTGAGCGGCGGACGAGCCCGCGAAGCTTCATCTGCGGCCCCCCATCGCTCACGTCACCGCCTGAACCATCCCCCACCCCCCCAACCCCGTGGAAAAACTGTCTTCCACGAAACCAGCCCCTGGTGCCAAAAAGGTTGGGGAGCGCTGCTTTAGAGATAACTAAAAGCTAGCCGTGAAGCTCAATTACATAGAAGGTTACCACAGTCCCTAAGAAAACACATCTTGCTAAAAATTCCATAATTCAAGTTTTAGAGTCAGACAGGCCTGGGGTGAAATCACGGTTTTGCCAGTTAGTAGTTGTGACCATGGCTGAGCATGTAATTAAATCCTCTGAGCCTCATTTTGCTCAGCTGCAAAATGGGGATCATACCGTCTGTACTAAGCTAATACGAACTCCTTTACATAGGTAATGGCACATAGCAATATCTAATAAATGTACCAGCGATATTATATTGACCACGAATCACTCTTCTCTTGGAGAATTTACCTGAAGATTATTTGCCTACGCTCCAACCACCCTGGGCCACCCATCAACCCCAGGACAGCTTCCATCTATCTGCGTGACAAGGATGGTTACTATTGCTCTTCTGACCACTGGAGACCAAGTCCTGCTTTCATTCTGCAGGCTGTACACACAGACCTGCAGCAAGACTCCCACAGCCACACACCCAGACGTCAGTTCTAAAAAGAAGAGCGATTTTTCGAAGTAAAAGAATAACAAAAACACCTCCCAGATCCAGGGATTCAAATCTTTGGGACTCTAACTACACTGACAATCAGCACGCAGGGCTGCGGCACCGCACGACTCCAGGGGGCTCCATGTGAGCGGCACGTGCTGGGGCTGGTGTAACGTGGCAGCCCTGCTGTCAAGGCTAAAGGACTTCGCACTCCCACCTGCCACGTACCCCTTCTGGTGAACCTAGGCACACACTTCAAGTTAAAATGGAGATTTCCAGACATATTTTTAAATAGTGTTAATAACACGCTAGCATTTATTTGAAAGCTGCTTCTCTTTCGAAGATTGGAGGTAAGGAATCAACAAGATTAAAGGGGGGGAAGGGAAGAAGGCATTTTAAGGAGAAAATCAACAACCAATAGAACCATCTGGTACAGAAAATCATTCTCAGGTTCTTGATTATCCAAGGGATCCTGTAAAAACCACTCTTCACAAAGAGAAAAGCATCTGTAGCAACGCTCTGCAGAGCGGCTCATCCATAGCCGCTCAGTCGCGAAGCCGCACCAACGCCAGCTGCCAAATATCTATTGTGAATACCCTGCATCTATCAATACGTTTGTATTTCCTACCTGCAAAGTCGTACTCTGGTCTGAGAAGGGAGAACTGAAGAACGTAGTCACGATGCTCATGACAATTTCGGTGACATACCTCTCCAAAATTGAGTCTGCGTGTTTCCTGTCGCTTGTGTTGTTACAGGCCTAGAGGACAATTGGACACTTTAGACGTTATACCAAAATCGGCACACCAGTTGTAAAATTGAGAAATCTGTGACTATTCCTGCTAATTCCCCTTAACAAAGGAAAAGTAAAAGCCTGCAAGTCAGTACTTCTCCCCTTAAGAGACAGCAATGATAAAAAATAAATCATGGAAGAAGAGAAACAGATCAACCTGGATATCATGGTGTGGAATCACAGAACATTAAAATTGGCGTGGGACCTACAAGGCCATCACTTCCCAATTCCTACCAACGTGCGGCAAATCTAAAACCCAAAAGGTGGTGAGAGGCAAAATAACTACAATTGTCTACACTGTCCCTAAAAGTAAACTGTTTAAGCCATTCATCTTCTCTAGGCCACAGTTTCCTAAAGCATATAATTAAGATCCTGAATCAAATATTACCACTGAGGTCCACCGTGCATGATATTCTCCAAACCTACAACACTCTTCCATTCAGTAAAAATGCTGGGCTTCCCTGGTGGCGCAGTGGTTGCGCGTCCGCCTGCCGATGCAGGGAAACCGGGTTCGCGCCCCGGTCTGGGAGGATCCCACATGCCGCGGAGAGGATGGGCCCGTGAGCCAGGGCCGCTCCGGAGCCTGTGCTCCGCAACGGGAGAGGCCACGGCAGAGGGAGGCCCGCATACCACAAAAAAAAAAAAAAAAAAAGACTGCTGATATGCAGTACTGTGGAAAATAGTGGGCTGTGACTCAGGATAATTGTATAAGTTTTGGGGTGAAGAGAGACTTCAGATTTCACCTGGACTCTACATAATTTCGCTGCATGGAATAAGATTAGAGATTTATCAATAGAAGAACAGGTTTAAAAAATTCATTTTATTAAATCGTTTTATTACCAAATTCATTAGCCCTCTAATTTGAGATATAAAATTGTATATAATAAAAATTTATCAAGTAAGGGGTAAAACAATCAAATTTTCTTAGCTATCATGCTCTGAGCCCAGTGATGAGCAGTTTGTGGACACATCCAGAGAATGAAGGTGGCAACAGATTTTACAGCATTTTTGAACGATTTGAGGCAGGGGTCAGCCAAGCTAAGTGCTGCTAGCTGTTTTTATAAATAAACTTTTATTGGAACCCAGCCATGCCCATCTGTTTACAGACTGCTATGGCTGCTCTCATGCTACCAGGGCAGAGTTGTAGTTGTGACAGAGACCGCATGGCCCACAAAGCCAAACAGGATTACCATCTGGACCTTCACAGAAAACTTGCTGGAGTCCTGATTTAAAGAGGCAAAGCAGGCCTTCCATTTCAAGCCTAAACCCCCAGATTTATGGGATTAAAAGATTAGGAAGAATTTGAGATAAAAATATATACATATTTAAATAATACATCAATATACATATATCTGTGACACCAACACCAGGGTATTATTAAACATAGTCCTTCATTACAAGGAAAGTAAGTCCTTTCAGGCTCCTTGTCTCACACTGGGAATTGTACAGTCAGGAGAAAATACCACATTCTAGCGTTCTCCAATGCATCTTTTTTTTTTTTTCTTTTTAGCATCACAGCATTTCTGAAATTGGTATTCATCTCACAATCATTCTCTCAAGGACTGAATTACTTTCCCCCCACGCGCCCTCCCCCCGAACCCTACCACCACAGAACTCATATGAAATCCATAAAGCGCCTTGTGAGGTCGCAGTTCCATAGCCTTAGAACCAATATTAAGCTCAGTGCAAAAGCAAACCAAGAGTACTGAAGCCCACCCCAAAGGCTGGGTCGGGAAAGCAATAGACGGAAAGTGACATGCTTTGCAGGATGCTCGACACCAGACCGTAGGAGATATTATAAATGCTCACACTCAGGAAGGCGTCCTTCGAGGAAAGACTTACTCTCAAAGAAACGAAAAGCTTATAAATTTGATTTTAGTATGTCCCAGGTCATCATTCACAAATGAACCCATAAAGGATGAGATGAAAACCAGAAATAATCTACCTTCCCTGAAGCTTGACAAGTAAAATCTATTCTCAGCTAGGAGTAAAAGGGTCAAGAGAAACGAGACGTGTGGAAAGACGAGAGCCAGGTGCCTCCTTGTGCCACAAATCAGCGAGGTGAAATTATGTGACTGCGTCCTTACGTCTGCACAGGGTGACCCAGACCCACACGTACCCCCGTACCCTGCCTCCTTAGCTCCAGAAAGACTTACCCTGCAGATGTCCACAAGGAAATTCTCAAACAATTTCCACATGTGATTACTGGTATAAATCTCCTTCATTTCCACCTCCGTATCCACATAACAGTGATTCAGGAAGTTAATGTACGCAATTTTAACCTGGAAGAGAGAAACAGGCTTTTCTCAAAAACCAACTTAGTACGTGCCGGATTGATTAGTTCCCTCATTTTAATAGTGACAAGGATGGACCACGATGGTCACTCCATTTTCCCCTGCATGCTTTAACTTCTATGATTTTTTGATATTCAAAATTCACTATTATAAAATGCAAAAACAAAGCTTTTGGAAGAGAATATGTTCATGACCTCAAGGTAAAGAATAGAACAATAAACACTGATCATAGAAGAAAAGATGGACACGTTTGACTACATTAAAATTAAGAATTTCTGGGACACCCATGGTGGGTCCAGTGGTTAAGACTCCGTGCTTCCACTGCAGGGGGCATGGGTTCGATCCCTCATCAAGGAACTAAGAAAAAAAAAAAAAAAAAAAAGAATATCTATGAAATGGCACTGTTACAAGAGTTAAATGACACGATTTGGGAGGAGCTGTTTGCAATGCATATCCCCACAGAGAATTCCTACAGATTTGTGCATATGAGATAGCCATGCCAAAGGAAAAACAGGCAAAAAATCTGATCTGCTATTTACTTAAAGGAATATCAAATCTCAAAAACAACATATGGAAAGGGATTGAATCTCATTTAGTAATCAAGAGGACAGAAATTAAAACCACTATGAGATATCATTATACACCCGCCCGATGGAAAACAAATATATACTAATAAAGGGTCTGATAATAGCAAGGGTTGGCAGGGTCTGGGAGCAACAAGAGCTCTGGGGGAGGGGTGGCCACTGGAGTAACTGCTGGAAACCACTTCACATTATCAAGTCAAAGGGAAGAAATGCACCTTGTA
Source organism: Physeter macrocephalus (assembly GCF_002837175.3). Classification (NCBI taxonomy): domain Eukaryota; kingdom Metazoa; phylum Chordata; class Mammalia; order Artiodactyla; family Physeteridae; genus Physeter; species Physeter macrocephalus. The sequence goes on from NC_041231.1 coordinate 15,521,039, forward strand.
TGACCCAGCACTTCTAAGTATCCCCCCTGCAGAGATGTGTACACGTGTGGGCCAGGACACACGCACTGGTCCTAACAGCCAAAAAGCAAAAATAACCCAAATGAGCATCAACAGATGTACAGAAAATCATACTGTGGGACAATGACACAGAGCAATGCTCCAAAGCAAAGGAAATGAACACAGGTGCATATGTCAGGATGGATGAAGCCTAACACCACACAGCGGAACAGGAAAAGGCACTAAATAGCGCATAAAGGAAGTTCAAAAGTGGGCAAAACTGAATTATACTGTTTAGGGATGTACACAGAAAACTACGTGAGAGCCACATCACAACTATGCCTCCGTGAGGGAGCCCTCTGGGGGAGGTTGGGGACTGGAGAAGGACACAGGCGGGGAATGAGGCACATTTCCTGACCTGGGTGGTGGTTACACAGCCTCTATCTTCGTAATTATTCTTATACTGCACAAGTCACTTCTATGTACTCTTCTGTACTTAGGTTGTATTTCAAACACAAATGGGTAAAAAACAAGCTATTATATACCTCACTTATGCATAATAAGAGAAATGCAAATTACAACTATATCGAAATACCACATCCATATATCACGGATATGAGAATCCAAATGTTTGATAATATACTGTATAAACCAGACTGTGAGAAAGATGCAATTTTTTATTTCCTTCTTATCATTATTATCACATTATATAATAAGCTGGTTCAACATTCATGGAAGACAATTATGGTACATCTGTACAATGAAATTTTATACAACTGTAAAAAAAGGAATGTAGAATCTCTTTATGGACTGATATGAAAAAAAGAATGTATCTGGAATGTCACCTTTTATGTTAAAAAGGGGGGGGGCAGGAGAATAAAGTATATATATTTATAAATGTTTTTATGCAAAACTCCGAAAGGATACACAAGAACCTAATAAATAATTTTCTGAGGGGTGTGGGGAAAAGGTAAAGAAGATTTTTCATAGTTTACTCCTTTATGGTCTTCGCTATTTGAATTTTTCAAAATGTATTAACTTTTCCAAACATTAATCTAAAAACAGTATATATATTTCATATATACTACATATGCTATATATATATAAATGTATGTATATTTAGTTTAAAATATAAACTAAGAGTATATATTTTTAAACATACAAAGATAAAATATATACTGCATGATCCATTTTTTTGTTACTAGCTAATGTATATGAATAGGGAAACAGAAAGCTGGAAGAATTTACTTCAAAAACCTAAGAGGTATTTATTATGGGCAGAGAAATGGTAGATTACTTTCATTTTCTTATTACTTTTCTTTTTCTTATTACTTCTTATTCATTTCCTATTACTTTCATTTTCTTACCTGGAGTTCCTGAATATTTTATAGTCGACATTCATGACTTTTGCAATACAAGTTTTTGTTTTAAAGAATACGCTTAAAGAGTTAAGTTTTACATTGGTATGAACTGTATCTCAATGTACCGTTTTTCTCATTTCTGACAAGTTCATTCAGGTCAATGCTCTTTGCTCAACACGTGGAATCATTTGTTCCACAGAGCTGAAGCCCTCCAGCAGTTTCCCATTCTTCTTCAAGGAGACAGACAGAAAAATTTACTTCCCCCATCACTCCTCTCACCCAAAACCAATGCTCAAGAAGATGCTCTTTCAGCCAATGGAAATCTCACGGCAAAATGAGCTGCAGGTGTCAAAACTGTGAGGTCCCAGCTAGGTCAGCGGAAGACTCCCATCCAGCCACAGCCCCATACACCAAGAGGAGAGACATGAGCAGGGCCCACCCATCCTGGGGATAGAGTCGCTCACCTCGGGGATGCAGTCCTCGTGGGTCACCACGCGGACAATGTCATCCAGCGGGAGCAGGGAGTTGCACTTGATCTCCGTGTAGACGTTTTTGCCCTCTGTGCACACGGCCAAGAGCTCGACCAGGTGGATGTGGTACATGAGAGGGCTGTTCTCATCCATCCGGTCCCGTTCCGACCTCATCATCTGGATCAGAGTCTGGAAAGAGGCTCTGTCATTGTAGAATACGAGGACATCCTCTCCTGAATTAACCAGCTATAATCAAAAGAACAAGACTTGTTTATAGCACAAGTTTGCAGGGATGGGGGAAGCATTAAAAAATATATATATATTCACAAAGAAAGAGATGTTCTGTTAGCATTTACCTTCCAAAACCAGTAGCACCTGTACTACTGAACTCACCTAGATTTCATTCATTTATATTACTAAACAACTATAAATCTTCAGCATCATCACTTTCATTCACAGATATAAAAATATCACAACAGTCCTAAAACACTATCAGGGGAAGAGAAAGTCTACATACCAGCATTCATGTATCTGGTAAAAATGTAGATTTCAACGTTGCACTTGTATTTCCAAACTAATAATTAGGCTATGACTTTGTTTTTAAAAATGTTTCCATCTCCTTTTCATGCCTTATAAGTACTCTTCTTACAACTCTTTCATACACTGCCTTATTTCTTCACAATCACAAATTACCCAATCCTAATTAAGATACGTCTTCCTTTCAACACTCAGAGTCAAGGCATTCCTATTCGTAACTTGTCTCCCGGGGACTGGGGCTTCTCATAACTCTACTTAAGAATTAATCAATTTCACGACTGCATGAAATACAAAAGATCCAAAAAGGGCCGGCACAGAGGTCAAAATAAATAAGGTCAGTATTATTTACTTAATAATAACTAACCTTTATGAACTCTGATTATGTGCCAGGTACCACGATTACTTACAACAGCGACTAGAGTAGCACAGCAGACTTCAAATAAACGGTAGCTATTATTGTCATCATTATCGATTTAACCTGCCTATCAGCTCCTCAAGTGAATACTGCCATGCCTTCATTTACAGAAACCCACACTGAGGGTTTGAGAAGTCAAATAATACATCCCGAAGCACACGGCCAGGGACATGGTACAGCCAACATTCGCATCCCAGGTCGAGCCAACACTTTTAATGACACTACACCACTTTTCACTGAAATCATATATGTAGATAAGATTATAAACCCAAGTGTTAAGTGGATTTACTTGAGATTCCTTTTTTTTTTTTTTTTTAAAAGGTGGAAGGATGGATGAAACCAAGCATATGCAGACGCCGAAGTTGCGGGAGTGACAGAGGACCTTCCTGGCCAGACAGCATCCATGGGACACTGACGTCCCACAGAGAACCAAGGGGGACTTTGCCCCAATTCCACTGACCAGCTTCTCCTTGAGAATCATCAAGCAACAATTTTTCCAGCCAATTAATTTGGTAAATAATTTTTTTTTTTTAAAGTCATAGAATCTACAAGAAGGGATGCTCTGGCTCAAAGGGTTCTACCCACATTTAACCTCCATCCACTGTATTTTGGTTCAGTATTCCTGGGGGTGTTTTTCCCTCTCAGAAGAATCCAAGCCAATGATCCATAAAATAAATAGATTTATTGCTACAAAAAACTAGATCAGACTCTTGCCTTTATCTATAGCTTAAGCTCACAAACACATGATTACACACACTTATACACACACACACACACACACACACACACACACAATTACTTTCTGTCCCTTCCTATGGCTCCTGGACAGGGTGCCAGTTCATACTGATAAAATTAAATAATTTTTAAGCTCCTATGGAACACCAGAGGAAGATATATAGAAATCCATAGTTGTCACCTCAGCCATGACCATGTCTTGGCACTTTTTGATGAATTTCCCTTCGGCCTTGACAATCGTCTGCAAGAACTTGATGTACTGGACGTTTCGACCGTGAGTCTCAATGCAGTGAACAAAGTGCTGGACGACTCTCTCGTTGATCTCACTACACAGCTGGAAATTGTTCATGAAGATGTGCTGCATCGTGACGGCCTCCAGGATCTGGCACAAGAGTGAGGGCGGGGGCGCAGGGACATGGTCAAAGGAAGGCTACAGCAGAGGACCAAGTGAGAAAAAGAAGAGTCCACGACAAACACAGAGGGGGGGGGGCATTTAACCCCGTGAAAGCATCTTTCTCCACTCTCGCTTCTGTACCGCCTTCCTTTTTACTCAACTTTTTCAATAAACACATAGGGCACTAAACTAATGGTTAGTTTTCTGCTGAATGAATTCCAGAGGGACCATCAGCACCCAGATCAAGAAATAAAACAGGCTGCCTTTACGGCCCACCCCCCAGTTCTACTACTCTTTTGACTTGCACAACCATAGATTTGTTTTGCCTGTTCTTGAACCTCATGCATCCTCTTCTACCTGGCTTCTTTGCTCAACGTTACTTTTGCATGTTGTCATCCGTGTTGTTGCATGTATTACTAGTTTGTTCCTTGTCACCGCTATGTACACTCCATTGCATGACTATACCACAATGCATTGATCTGTTCTATTGCTGATGGGCATCTGGGGGAGGATCCAATTTTAAGAGTAAATAGTTACACAATTCTTATGACAAATATGATGAACAGTGTGAACATGCCACTCTAAACATTCTTCTAAATGTCTTCTGATAAACACAATGTATGCACCTCCGTTGGCTTTATACCCAAGAGTCGAACTGTTGGGTTGCAGAGTTTAAATATGTTTGGCTTTGGAAGATACTTCCAAACAGCTTTGAAAGAGGTTACCAATTTACATTCTACACTACAGCTACTCTGTATCCTTGTCAGTACTTAGTAATGTCCGTCTTTTCATTTTAGTCACATTTTGTTGTACGCACCTTGCTTGATTTGCATTTCTCCGATGACTAACCATGTTGAGGGCCTTGTCATATTTATTGGCCATTTGGATAACCTCTACTGTGGAGTGTCCCATTGTTAAATTTTCTGTCCATTTAAAAAAGTGGGCTGTGAATTTCCTCACGGACTCTCCTGAGTTTGATACCTATTCTGGGTATGAACTCATTGCTGGACTCGTACGCTGTGTCTTCTCCCACTCTTTGGCTTGTCTTTGCTAACTTAATGGTGTCATTTGATGAATAGAAGTTCTTAATTTTAAAGAAGTCCAATTTATTGATATTTTCCCTGGTGACTAGTGCCCTTTGCATACTGTGTGAAAAAACTTCCCTTTCCACAAGGTCATGAAGGTATTTTCATGTTCTCTTCTAGTAGCTTAATTTTCTACTTTTTACCCAGACTTACTGAGTTATTGGGTTTTATGACTAGAATGAGGTAGGGGGCTTTCACCTTTTCATTTTTTGCCTTTTCTTTTTCTTAACATGACAAAGAGGGAACATTACCCTACAACACACTAGTCCTTTTCCTGGAAAGCTCCAGCAGTACGGATGAGTGAGTGTTTATGTGTGTTTCTGTGTGTGTATGTGAGGGTGTGTTCATGAACAAAGATGTCCTTTGCAGTACTGTTCACAAGCCAAAATCAGACACTGCCTAATTGTCCATTAACACAGGAATGGTCTAAAAAAAGTTACAGCCATTCTACAGAATGCCATTTAGCCATGAAAATGAATGAGAAAAGTTTACATATTTTTCACTTGCAAAGACAGCCAAGATGTGTTCAGTGAAAAAAGCAAAATGCAAAACAATGGGTGGAGTGTACCACCATCTTCTTTTAAAAAAAGCATATTACATATTTAATATATATTTAAAAACATACTTAACTAAAATGTAACATAATTATGTTTTACATGGATATATGATGTTTTGTATAAACACAGAAAACTTGCTGCATGACCTTTGGAGGGTGTGCCTAGATTGTGAAAATCAGCACTTTGCTATGGCTGGAATTCGATGTAATGAGGACTGTTATTAAGAAAAAATATCAATTTATCTCACCTTTGCACCTACCACCTCTTCCCCCCTCCTTCTACCTTTTCTCCCAAAAAGATGGGGAGTATTTACATCCTCCTGAGTGTTGATCAAAATGTTCCCCGTTGGAATGAATGTTGCCTCATAACAAGTCCCAGCAGCAACAACAGCAAAAGAACAAGGTGTTCTTCTCGCTTCCTGCTTCCCCACCCTCCTCCCCACACAGATTTCCAGACAGGCCTCCAGTCTTACCCCTGGGTTGAGAAACAGGTTTATATGTTTGTGGAGCAAAGCCTGATTCTGCTGGTTGCCAGCACAGAAATTCTGCAGAAACTCGTGAGCCAGCCTCATTATCTCCTGCATCTTGGTGTCTTCGGCCTGTGTGGAGGGAGAGAGACAAAAAAACAGGTTGAAAACAGGGCTATGCCTTTGACTAGAGAAGGTCGACAGGAGAAAGCACTGATCTCTAGGCCAGGAGGCCAAGTTCGATGACGCCCCCATCCCCTCCGACTAATGTGGGGCTCTGGGGGTGTTTGCTGGGGGCGGGCTGGGTGAAAACACTGGGGGACTGCACTGCTGACCCTGCAAAGAAGCCAACAACTTGTTTATAGTTCATGGAGAAAAGTGAATTCTCTCCCACTAGCTTTGGGCAGAAATGAAATCATTTTACTGGGGAAAAGGGCAATAGAGAGTGAAAGCTAAGAGGAAGTGTCTGGAATTCCACGGTCTAGCAACGGCTGAAATCTCTGAACCCCCTACTTCTGAAAATACGGACGGACACCAGATGGGAGCCGACTTCCTCAGTGGCCATAAACCCACACCTCCCCAGCTCTCGGGCACACATTTTTAAGTTGCCTTAACCTGTGGACACACTAACTTTTGGCAGTAGCTAGCACGGCACAGTGGAAATCTCTTTAGATTCTAAGTTAGGACACAGGTGTCTGTCTTAACTCCTTTCCCTGTCACTTCAGGCACATTATTTAACCTAAGACTCAGTTTTCCTACCTATAAAATCAGGATAATATGTGTCTCAGGCATTTCACATGGTTGATTACGATATTCTCATTTCATATATCAAAAACACACACTCGATAAGCAACAAGGATATATTGTACAGCACAGGGAAGTATAGCCATTATCTTATAATAACTTTTAATGGAGCAAAATCTATAAAGATACTAAATCCCTTTGCTGTACCCGTGAAACTAATATAATATTGTAAATCAACTAAGCTTCAATTAAAAAAAATACACTCAGTATTTCTAAAGAGTTGGATGCTTATGACAAGACAATTATATAAAACCTCTTGCCACTCTGCCCAGTTCTAAACAAGCCACCATTTACAATAGTAAAAAGGCCCCAAATGGAAATCATCTCTCAGATTCATAGAGCCCGCGTCATCTTGCTAGGTCATCGCACATACTTCGCCTCATTTCAAGGGCCAGAAAGTGTAGCAGTTGGGAATGCAGGGCCTGAAACCAGGCTGCCTGGCCCTTATGCCAGGTCTACAACTTCCAAGCTGTGTGACCTTGGGCAGGTGACAACCTTTCAGTTTCCTCATCTGTAAAATGGAGCTAGTAACACACACACACACACACACTTCCTACTGTGGTTACGACGATTAAATGAGAAAATTCATGTCAAGGGCTTAGACAGTAATGACTCAGTAAACGTTAGCTATTGGTACTGGTCTAGAATGAGTGTCAGCACATTTTTTTTCTTAGAGGTCCAGATACGTACTTTAAGGCTTTATGGGTCAAAAAGCAAAACGGAAGACATTACGCACCAACTTATATAACCCCTGAAAATTTAACTATTCAAAAACGTAGCCACCATTCTTATCTCACATGCTGTATAAAAACAGGTGGTGGGCTGGAAGTGATCCATGTCTGCAGTGTGCCCACCCTGGTCTAGACGACAACCCTGTGAGAAAACAGAATACGTCTGCCGAGAACGCTGACGGAAGGAATCTGAGCTGTCGGTGTGACAATCGAACAAAGCAGGAGGTTTAAAAGGACGTTGTTAGCAAGTCTCAGAACAACAGAACGGGTATTACATTTGTCTCCCATTTACAGAGAGAGGGGCAAAGCTTCTAGCTCTAAGAAACGAGAGGGTTTTGGAGAGACAGACACCGCAGCAACCTTGAACCGCTCTGCATTCTTCCTCTTCTTCAGCTAAGAAAGGAATCTGCTGGTGCACGAGCTAACTACAAAGCTTCTGGCCTTCGAAGCAGACTTTTACAGGGCAAGCAAGCTCATAAAGACGTAACCAGAGGTCAGCTGTTGGTACGAATCCCTCCACCATTCTCACACGCTGGGATGACTGTACCCATCCCCAAACCAGACAAGTCACACGCACACACACATACACAATCTTCTGCCTTTGAGCCACCAATTCCAACCGAATCTGGTTCCTATAGATCGACTCAACAGTGCTCTGTGAATGAACTGTCTCTCATTAGGGAAACGTTATTATGAGGCAAAGCCAAAGCCAGCAAACCCCCTCCTCACATTCTTTACGCAGAGGGAGGTAAACCCACTTGCTCTTTCTACTCCAAATGTCAGCCGCATTTGGATGACACCCACACCTGTCTACATTAATGCCAACATAGCTAAGTACTTGACCTATTGGAGGGATTAAACTTGTGCTTTCCTGGTGGCTGGTGAAAGGCCTGACTCACCTGATTCACACAGGCACCATGACTGAGGAGGAGGCCTTGGCAGGGAACTTCCTAAAGTGCAGGGAAGCAGGTAAAGGTGTGTTACCTACAAAGGTGAGGTACAGGTAAGGTGGAAGGCACAGAGGTCCAAGGCCCGGGCTCCATAGGTGAGCGGAGCTGCCTCTGCGAGGTGCAGCTGGGCCTTCCAGGCAAGTTACTAGACCTCTCTGGCCTCAGTTTTCTCATTTAAAATGGGGCTTCTAATAGTACCACCCATCTCATCTGGGTGTCCTGAGGATTACATGAGTAAATGACGTGAAGGCCTCAGCACAGCGCCTGGCACCCTGCAAGCACTAGGCAGTGAACCTTCTTCAGGCGACTCTTCACTAGGGAGTCTCTGGGAGCCACTGGCAAACTCAAGAGACCGGCGTCTATGCCTGTGGACTCTAAACTTTCCCAAGCCTCAGTCTCCTCCTCTACCAGGTGGCAACCATGATCGCCATACTGGGTTTTAGAAGCTTGAATGACTGCTTCTGAAAGTGCCCTGTCAGGCCACACGGATGCAAATGTTATCCTCCTTCCCTCAGTCCCATCACTAGTGATGCCAAATGCGAACATGAAAAATGGGAGACGCGGTGTAACGGCTAGCAACAGACCAGAAGACTTAGAGCCAAGCGGTATCTGACAGATCCAGCTCAACCAGTTGTCAGCACACGAGTGAGGACCTCGAGTGGGCGAGCCCCATGTCCCCCCATGCATTTAGGAACTTGCAGTACTTACATGCCTGAGAAACACTGCAGGTGAAACCGTACAGCACAAGCCCATGTGCAGAGACAGCTCTGTCATCAGACCTTTGTATTCAGACCAAGCTGTCCCCATCCAGCATGGTATGGCAGTAAGGAGAGAATACACAGACTGCTCCTCCTTTATAGACTCTTCCAAGCGGAGGGACGTTATGGGTGGTTTTTTGTTAGGATGCTCTATTTGTTTCATATAGATTACCTGGTTCTGCTTCACTGTTAGGATGCTCTATTTGCTTCACATAAATTACCTAAGACGGCTTTATAGTGACAATCGTCACATCAGCTTCATTTCTTCACCAACCGTCCCCAAGTGCAAAGGGTTTGGGGAAACCCGGGAACCCGCCCCCCATGGGGGGGCAGTCGTGCATGTGGACGCCCACCTTCTCGTAGGGGATCTGCAGCAGCTCCAGCACCACGGCGTGGGCGCCCATGTTCCGGAGCAGGCGTTGCTGCTGCTTCCTGCTCTTCCTCACCGACGCGCTCTCTTGAACACAGAGTTTGCTGAGTCGAATCAAAATCTGGTACAAAGAAAGAATCCAAGTTTCTCCTCTGACCCCCATCTCAGTTCTGAGGACCTAACCTACAGCCTAGTGACTACAGTTCATGATCCCTCACTGTGTACTTGGAATTTGCTAAGGGAATAGATCTTAAGCGTTCTTACCTCCCGCCACCGGCTCCCCCCGAAAACCTAACTGTGTGAGCGATGGATGTTTAATTAACTTGACTGTGGTAATCACTTCACAATGCATATGTATATCAAATCATCACTTTGTCAAGTATATTACAATTTTGTCCGTTATACCTCAAAGTTGGGAAAAAAATTTTTTTAAGAAAAAAGAAATCAATCTCAGAAAACTAGGAAGCGTAGTTGGAAAAACGATTGCAGGGGGTGGTGTGGACAGGAAGGCAAAAGGATCACAATATATTAAGAACATGAAACGAGGGAAATTCCTCTAACTTGTAGTATCCCTATTGATTGTATTAAACCAAATCCACATACGGCTAAGAACAAGTCTTCCAGAATAACCAATGGGTTACGGCTCCATCAGCAAGTGGGATGGTTTCAGATCTCCTAAAATGATATGACTGAGCAGCATTGCAAGGACTTGGGAAGAATTTGCTCTAGGGTAAAAAACATCGAACTCCAACCTCCCAACTTTGAACTACCCTATGCAAAGACTCCTAAAGAGCTATGATTCTCATTGGTGGGTACTACGCGCCAGCCGCTGAGGGAAATCCTTGACAATTTCACCACTTAACTCTTCCTTCAACTGTAAACCTTCAGGAGTAGAGGTGCTGGCGGCACCTATACAAGGTGAGGAGACTGCAGACACCCAAATCATAAGTGGCAGAGCTGGATCTGAACCAAGATCTGACACTAAAACCCAGGCACTGAACCTCAGAGGTTTACTTTCTCCCTGTTACACTTTCCATGAAGGGAAAAGCTCAAGGGGGGGCACTTACCTCTTTGACCACCCTGTAGTTATAGCTGCTGGGGGTCTCATGCTTCTGTGACTTGTTATTCCCCTCCTAGGAACCAAGATGAACATGAGTGGGGTGTGTACAACTCTTAGGTTCCTGTCTGTTAGGATTAGCGTCACAATTTAGGAAAGAACAGGAGTTTTGCAGCGTTTTCCAGCTGTCATGCTGGGTTTGCGCCTGTCATTCACTTGCTCACAACTCAGCTCCCCTCTGACGGCAGAGGATACACGTTATTGCACTGATGGGGGAGAGGATGATAGCCCAGGCATGGCTGGAGAACAGGTTCTTTCCCAAGTGCGTCTGCAAGGGACACCTGGGGCTGGTTCATTCAAAGTCTGTTCTACATGGACCAAGGTGGCACGAGAGATGACGCTGAACTTGTATTTGTAGCTCACCTCCTGAAAGAATGGCTGCCACCCTGTTAACAAGCAGACCTCCTGGGAATCAAGCCCATCCTATAATCTGCATTTTTATCCAAAACCGGAGGAGGACGTTTACTTGTTCTGAGGACCCCATCCGTCTCCTCCTGCAGCGTAACTTGTGCGTCACCCACCTCTGTCTTCTTATGCTCATTTTCAGCAGATGCACCGTCCATGGCCTCGTCGGGGCCCTGCCCTTTGTACACCCAGAGCTCTGACTTCTCCACGATGGATCTCAGTTGGTCCAAGTCTTGTTTGATCTGTTTGTAGTTGTCGACATCTTGGCTGGTAACAAGCAGTTGAACCTGAACGAAAGCAATTCATTAGTGACTCACAACAGCCTCTCAGACAGACAACGCCAACAACACCCACACCCACACCCACACCCCCCCACACACAGCAACAGGACCTACCTGTTTGAAGGCCTGCAGGACCTCCTGCCTCTGACTGAAGTGCCGAAAGAGGAGCTGCAGGGCCCCTGACACCAGGGGTGGGTAGTCGTGCATCGTCAAATGGAGCAGGACCCGAAGGAAGGTTCTGCCGCCGTGGTCGTCCAGGTCCAGTGGCGTGTTCTCCTCACTGAGGGGAAAGGCCACATGAGCCAAGACGCCCTCTCCCAGGCCCCTGGGCCCAGACACACCTCACCTAGGGAGATTCCTAACTCTGTAGCCCCCCTCAGCCGACCTGGCTTTCCACTGCCTCATTTAACAATATACAACCTTATCTGCTCTTCAACTATATTCTGAGGTGAGGGGGCAGTTAAGCTGTCCCAACTGGGGACTTCCCTGGTGGTACAGTGGTTAAGAATCCACCTGCCAATGCAGGGGACATGAGCTCGAGCCCTGGACCGGGAAGATCCCGTATGCCTCAGAGCAACGAAGCCCGTGCTCCACAACTACCGAGCCTGCGCTCTAGAGCCCGCGAGTCACAGCTACTGAGCCCGCGTGCCACAGCTACTGAAGCCCGCGCGCCTAGAGCCCGTGCTCTGCAACAAGAGAAGCCACCGCGATGAGAAGCCTGCACGCCGCAACGAAGAGTAGCCCCCGCTCGCCACAACTAGAGAAAGCCTGCGGGTGACAACGAACACCCAATGCAGCCAAAAATAAATAAATTTTAAATAAATTTTAAAAAATAAAAAGATGTCACAACTGTCAAATTTTTCATCAAAGTCCCCACCTTCCCACAGTGACAGGCCTGGCTTTGCAACCAGATTCCCAACTGGTGTTCTGCTGGGCTTCACCTGTGGTTTGAGAGCTGCACACAGTTGTGTTTCTCCCAAGTTACTAGTTTATTTTTTATTTAAGATGCTCTAATTCAGCACCTAGCAAACCCTCTGTGGTGAAGGATGAGCTTTTTTGATGTCTAGTCCGTAGCCAACTGCTGTCTTGGTCTGTACCACGTCCACTGACGGTGCACTTGGATGTGGTCATAGTGTCCAACTGCCATCAAAGGGCCCAAAGGCTCACTTGTCTAAACTGGTAGCAAGCGGGTCGGTCCCACAGACCCCACTTTGCGGAGTGTGGCCGTGAATCACCCCAATTCAGTGTTCCTCCAACTGGGGTTAATCAGTGTATTATCAGGGCTTCTCTCAATATCTACGGTAACTTGATTGTGTGTTACTTATACAAGTAAAAATGTAATAAGCACGTGTTGGAGAAAATGGCAGGCCACCTCGAACCTGAACGCTACCACTCAATTTCTGTGTCGGTGCCCAATTTGTATTTCCAGTCAGATGAAGGCCGAACGCTGGGACCTCTGTGGCTGCAGACAAGCAAGAACGCCACAGATGGGACTCAGGGCGTAAATCCTCTGCTCGTGCTATGTGCTCCAAAAGGTGTGAAGAAGCTTTCACTGCTGTTCAATATCAGGAAGGTGGTGGGAGAGCTGAGACACCACCCAGCAGACCGAAAGGACATCATGTTAAACTCAAAACCCCTGAGTTTCAGAACAGCAACCTCTTCCATAGGGTAAATGCTGCTGCTACGTCAAAGTTCACAGGTTTTACATCGAGCACTGCGGTAGACTGTTAACATCGGGGGCCCCTCTCTGGTCTAAACACTCTTGTATACTCCCCTCCCACACTGATGCTGGGCTAGGCTGGGCGATTTGCTCTGACCAATAGGACGTTAGCAACATGATGCAAGCAGAGGCTTGCTTAGTGCTTGCACGCTGCTGGTCTCTGCACTTAGAGCCAGTCACCAAGCTATGCAGGAGCCCAGGATACTTGTGTGCAGAGAGACACAAGTCCCAGCCTTACTGACACCTCCACCACAGAGCCAGAAATGCGAGGAGAGCAACACGGATGTGCCAGCCCCAGTCACAGCCACCACAGCTGCAAGACAGACCCAACAGTGACCAACAAAAGAAGCATCCAGCTGAGCCCCCGTCAACCCACAGAACTGTGAGAGGCAATAAAATGACTGTTCTTTTAATCCATTAAGTTTTGAGAGGAGGTTGTTACATGGCAATAGGTAACTCAACCAAGCGTGCATATTCCAAGAGTTATGCATAGAGGGTGTTTATACCAAGTCTGCCGGTGTCTGAGGCTTAGAGGTATTTGAGTCTCGTAACCATGTTTCGAGTCAACGCTGAGCAATCTCATCTTTTAGAAAGGGGTTCATACATTCATCTCATGTTAGGGACAATGAAAGAACAGTATAAGTGTCTGTGTCCTTTTCATTGTTGCTTGGCTTCTAAAGGGCTCGGGGGTGACTACAGCCCATTAGCAGCAGTGACCTTGCTACACTCACTCTGTTTTGAGCCCCCCCTTTCTTTCAACTCTATTTCCTCAGCGTTTAAAAAAGTTTTGTAATGTGTGTACTTTGGGAAATCTCCGTCAATTCCTTCTGTTGTAAGCAGGAAACACACACACACACGAACCCAACTAAGATCACTCTGACCTGAGTACTCAGAGTTATAAAGACAGCAGTCAAACAACCTAAACCCAAAGACTAAACGTTTCCTAGTAAAGGAGAAGCCTTGGAGAGCTAGAAAAGAGAAGCCTCCCCCATCTTAGAACCACCTACAAAACAGAAACTGAAAATATACTTTCCTTCCTCCAAAGATGCCCTCGGCTTGCTCTTCAATGTGTTCAAAGTCAAGAGCACCTGAAAAGTCAGAGAACAGAACTTCAGGTGCAGGAAGGGGTGAAAACGTGCTGCTGGTGAACTTCCCCCAAAACAGGCTTGCCCCTGCCCCTCAGGCCCTGATAGGTGGGGTTATTTCTACCACCACCCTTCTCCTTATCCATCACCACTATTTCCTGGGCGGGAGAAGCATCCACCATGAGTAAAAGTTGGCAGTGGACAGTAAATTTTCTTGGAGAGTTTTCTTTTGGGTTTTTTGGTTTTTGTTTTTTTGTATTTCACCATAACACTAGAACCCTCAGCTGTCTTACGACTAAGACACCCCAAGATGGAAGCAAATAAGATCAATCCCAGAAGGGATCTGGGCCCTTTCAATTATTCCCCTGCCCCCAAAGGGTAACTCCCAGGGTCTCATTCTAAAATGCAGTCATCTTCAAAAACGTTCACATATTACCCTTGTTCTAGAACATACTCTTTGGACTTCCAGTTTTCATTAGACCCGGGTCCCATGTTATGGCTGAAACCCCATTCCGGCATCACTAACCTGGTACATTACTTGGTCCCTCTTGGCTGCTGCTTCCGGAGGATGTTTCCAAAGTCTGGGAATTGCTTTCATCAAACTCCCGCTTAAATATACACAGGAGGCAGGAGATCCTATAATCCAACCTCACATTCAAAATAAACTAAAGATTCAAGTGGAAATGGAAACAGATTGGTTACCTTAGCAGACCACCTGGAACATTCTGCCAAGCCACCGCACTCTGGCTGGGCCTGGCATCTGCTGCATCAATTACCTTAAACACCACGTGAGCCAGATATTTGGCTTCGATTTCAACAGTCACTTTAACAAAAGACTTCTAGGAGTATATCAAGTTTGCCCACAGCACCTTAGCTTCTAGCGTAAACTCCAGCGTCCCGGCAATTAATTTAATGCTCAGAACAATAAATCACTCACTCTCCACTCGATCCTCTATAAAACATTGCTTAAGTTCAGCAAGTACTGAATGCCAACTCTGGGCCTTAAGAAGGGCGAAGTTGGCTGCTTTTAAAAGAACTGCCAGAGAAAAATGTGTTTTCAGTACTGAAAATTAGTTTGGTTCTCATTTTCTACTACTGATTGTTTTCTTTGACGTAGATACAAACCCTTGGGCTCTCTCTTCTTTCACTCCCTGTACTCCCTCCCAGTCCACTCCAACAGAAAGTCACTTTTTCCACGTTTGTGGCTGGAGCCAAAAAGAAAGATCAACCACCTGGCATTGTTTAAGGGCCTTACCGACATTCTCCCTTCCGTTCTCTCCTCATCTCTGCCTGGCCCTCCTGGCCACCTTACCCAATGCCAGGGCTGTCACCTCTCCTGGACCGAAACAGATCCTTGGCTTACCTTCCAAGCTCTTGGTCCACATTTCCTACTGACCGCTGGACATCCCCTTTGGTGTTCTCCCAGAGTCTCAAACTCAGTATTGCACCAAACTAACAGTGTCCATTCTGCCTGGGTTCTGCCACCCTCAGTCAACCTCAGGACCATCAACTCTTCCTTCCTTGACACGCACATCTCATCAGTGACTAAGCCCTGCTGGTTTCACCTCGGCCGTTCCTCACGGATCTCTCCCCCGCCGGCGTTCACCCCCGCTCACAGCCTCTATCTCCCTCCTCGGCCATTACGGAAACAAGTTCACCAGATCCACATCTCAAAGGTGCTTATTCTTAGGTTAGCCCCCTGCTTGAAGACGTTCAAAGGCTCCCCACAGAGTGAAGTCCTAATATTTCTGGCACCCAGAGCTCCCTAGAGCACGGCGCAGTCCGCCTTTCCAACCTCATTTCTGATAACTTCCCTTCAGCACACTCCACGTCCCTGCCCAAGGAGAACAGCTTACTGACCCATGCACCAAGACGGCGCTGGTTCCACCTGCTCCATCCACCTGAGAACGTCCCCTTGTTTCTACACATATCCCGTCCAGGCATAAAGGCTCAGAGAAAATCTCACCTCCTCTGGTCCTTACTAAATGGGATCACATGACCTACCCTTATCGCAGGAGAACACTTTTCTCATGGTTTTATTTCCATGTACACACAGCTTCATCACACCTTATCTTCCTATTAGACTATAAACCCCCTGTAGACACAGGCTGTGTCCAAATCATCTGTGCATTCCTCATAGAGCCCAGCAAAGTGCCTTACAAATGGTAAGGGATCAGTAAGTATTTGCTGAAAGAATGAATCCATCAACCAAATGTTCTCAGATTACTCCAGTGAGTAGACCTCAAGATGTGACCAAGTTTCACACCGCATCACTTCTGATAAACATGCACGATATTCACATACTTGGGACCTGTAAGCCATGGTCTAAGAAATCCCTGAAATCCTTCTCTACTTTTGGTCACGCATAAATTCTAGGAGTTTTCTTCTGTATTTAAATCACTCTTTACTGCCTTCAGTAATTATTTGGATGAGTCCCACTGATGTTTTCAAACCATTAGTTAACTGTGATTTCAGAATCGAAAAAAATCCTCAAATCTGTAAGCATTTATAGTTCTCTGCTCCATGTTCCGGGGTTGAGATGAGGCAGTGCGGGATAAAAGAGAAAGGTGACAACGGTATTCTTTTCATGAAGGAACAGCTGATTTTGTTAATGAATAAAAAGTTCCCAAGGAGGAGAAAGAGGAAAAGGCACACTGTTGGCAGGCTGGGAGGTTCTCATATGGAAGATCACGGCCTCTCCGGTAAACTGGCTCCCACCCCCTCCTGCCTACGCCAGGACTTTGCTCCTACGATTGTGCTCTCCCCGCTTCGTCAGTATGTCTTCCCTCTCTACATGATCACTCCCATTCGGCATACAATCTTGCTGACATCTCCCAACTTAAAAATTACCAATAATCACCCTGCAGCCACCTTCCCACTTTTCTCTGTTCATCTTTACAGCAAATCCACTCAAGAGGTTGTATGTACTGACTCCCCACTTCATCTTCTCCCATTCTCTCTTGAACCTGACCTGTTCCCAAACTTGTCACGTATGCTCCCACCTCAGGTCTTTGCATTTATTGTTCCCTCTTGGAGTCCCGGAGACTGTTTTCCTAGATAGCCACATACTAGCTCCCTCATTGCATTCAGGTCTCTGATCACGTAACCCGAATGGGGAGACCTTCTCTGACAACCCCATCAAAAACAGTATCCGTGGCCTTTACCCCCAACGGCCTCCAAACCATCTTGACTCTCTGTTATATTTTCACATCCTTAGTATATACATTTTTACATGTCTGTGCCTCCTATCAAAATGTAAGCAGGAATGATTCTGTTCATTGCTGGCTCTTCAGTGCTTAAAAGTACTCAGCATGGAATCAGTCTCTACAAATGGCTGCTGAATAAATGAATGAATGAATAAGGGAGGGAGGAAGGGAAGGATTGAGGGAGGAGTTACCAACTTAATGGAACCTTGACTGAGTTATGAACAAAAAACAGGGAATTCAGCTATGTATAGAAGCATAAGTGAGTTAATTCTAAATGGTGAAGACAGAGACCAATGACTAGGGAAATCTAAGGTAACTGCAGAAAGTGTGGCATGGCTGGAGGAAGAGGGCATGCTGGGGAGGGACAGGAGATGACAGTACAGGAAGCAGAGGGCCAATTCTGAAACAGCACTTGAGGCTGAGCTAAGACTCTACCTCCACTCTCTTCCCAGAAAGCCTAGGGCTCCATCAAAGCAGGGACACTGGATGCAGATGGTCCCCTGAGAAGCAGACTCCCGCCCACCCTGCGCCCGCCCCAGCCCAGGGTTACCTGGAGTATTTCAATGATCTTCAACTTGGTGTCCATCACCATGATGTCCTCCTTCTCCGGCTCTGCTTGCTTCACGTTGCCCTCAGGGGCGGTGGCCGTGGGAGTCATGGGCAGGAAGCCTCCTCCCCGGAGCACCACCTGGGTCATCAGCTCTCCAACCCCATGGATGGACCGCATCACGTTACTACCTAGGAAGGGCCAGGACAAACCCTGGTCATGACACCCTTGGTGTGTGCTCTGGGCACCTGGCCAGGGGTGGAGGCTCTTCGGGACAAATCACTTAACATGCCTCTGTTCCAATACATTCTAAGACCCTGGGAACCTGAAACGGTTAACAACCATCAGAAATGCAGGGCTTCAAGCAGTAGGGGAAAGAGTACGGAGCATTTATGTATGGTAATTCACCTGCCAAATTTTATTGGTCACGTACTACATGCTTGTTGCTGGGATGCAGAAGGGATGCAGAAGCTAACAAGACACACATCTGGTGCTGCCACCAAAAGCCACTTGATCTTGAATACATTATGCTACCTCTGAGGGTCAGTTTCTTCCACTCTCACACGAGAATAACGGAGCCCAAATGACAGAGCTTAAGTGGCAAAAGGTATGCAAAATGACTGAGCACAGGCCCTAACAGATAGTAGGACGTAAGTAAACGTACTTGTTCTATTCTAGCTGTAGAGACCAGTTAAACAATAATCCACACGTGAGCACCTAGTATGTGTCTACTACGACCCTAAAACAGAGGGGGAAAAAAACATATAAAGGCAGATTTTCCTATTTACAAATTGGAAATAGGATACCCAGACACAGTCTGGATTTCACTTACTCATATACTAATATAAACATTTGAGGACCTCATGACACGTCAAGAACAATGACATGTATTTTTAAGATATAAGCATTAGGCAAGTGTTAGGCAACTCTCAAATGGTGCAGTGAAATGTACAGACTCATATATATAACTATAAAAAATACAATAAAGTGTTAATAATCATTGACTCTTAAGTCGTGGGTCTACAGGTGTCCACTGTACTATTCTTTCCGCCTTTATTTATATCTGAAAATGTTCATAATGAAAAGTTGACAAGAAAAGGACAAAGAAAGGACGCGCCATCAGACAGTAAGTATGAGAAGAGCAGGAGGAGGAGAGGCCGGGCAAGCGCGTCACGACGTATGGGCGCCATGCGATCTCCCTCCTCAGCTTCTCCACGTTATGCTCACCTTTATTCTCCTCTCCCTTCGCCATCTTGCTGATGGGGAACATTGTGGTCACGTGCACACAGTCCAATATGGCCAGGAGGATTTTGGTTAATCGTAGAAGGTCAGAGAAGTTGTAGAAACCAAAGTATATGAGATTCCTAGCTAAGTTTACAACCTATTGTATTTAAGAAAGAGAGAGAGGAGGAAGATGGTATTAAATAAACAGTATCCTTCACTTGCATTTTAGGTGGACTATTTTATAAATGACTGATTCTGACCTTCTTTACAGTAAGAGAAGGCATTTAGTTTACTTGCAGTTTCTGGCCAAATTTCATTTTTGTTTCATAAGGAGAAAAAAATAAGAAACAAAACCCTGCAAAGCTACTAATCTGCTCTGATGACTGGTTAATAAAAAACTGACCTCATTATTGGCTCTGTGCAGCTTCCCAGAGATAATACAGGGCAAGCCAAGGTATACAAAACAAGGACACAGATAACACAGCAGTCCTCTGAAATCTCATTCCTCAAAAGGCAAAGTGATCTCAAAGAGAAATACTCAACTCAAAGGTAAGAAGTATTTATGTCTCTCAAATGATTAATCTGTGACAGATCCCAAGCACAGACTGTTTCTTTCCTGTCGCTTTTAATATAATGTACAGATTATACATAATGTTCTATCCGTTTTACATGATTCGGTTCACCGTTTCTTCCAGGAGCATAACTACCTTAAGCTAAGTGACTGGTATTAGTTCTATTTTACTCTGCAACAAAACTGAGCTGAATTCCTTTTTATTACAAAACCAGAGTATCATGATAAAAAAAAAATCACCACCTAGTTTCTATTTACCCCACAGAAAAATGATCCATAAACAGCAGACAGAACACACAGATCACTTCACCATGAGTTACCTCAAATGTAAGTTTATTTTTCTCCTTATCAGAGAAAGGGAACCTCTGACACACCACATCTCTTAAATACTCCTCCACAAATTCCATGGTCTGAGCAAACCTCTCCTTAATTTCATCTTTGGAAGTGCCACTACTATCATAGCTAAAAGGAAAGCAGAAAGAAAAGGAAATCAAATTTCAAGCTCTAACCAGTGAGGCCTTCCCTGTTTGCTCAGCCCCCAAAGCTAACACCATCCACCCCCACACTTCACACCCTCCTGCCCCTACTTTACTTTTCCCTCCTCAGCACCCAGCACACCAAGGTAGATATTTTAGTCCTTTATCTTGCTTACTGTCTGTCTTGCCCCACTAGTGTACACACAGTTTTCTTGTTTGTTCCCAGATAGATTCCTTGGGCCTGGCATGCGGGAGACACTTAAATATTTGTTGAATAAAAGAGATATAAAAGGACAATCATGCCACCTCTTACATTCTTGAGGAAACAAATAACATTTGCCACCCTTAATTATATCTTAAGCTTAAAGAAAAAATGACTCATCTTTCCTCTCTGATTTAACTAGACGTATTAACCTGACCATAAGTGGTTTGTCTTCTGCTACATAGAACACTGTAACTAAGAAGTTTTGTGTTTTTTTTTAACATCTTTATTGGAGTATAATTGCTTTACAATAGTGTGTTAGTTTCTGCTTTACAACAAAGAGAATCAGCTATACGTATACATATATCCCCATATCTCCTCCCTCTTGCGTCTCCCTCCCACCCTCCCTATCCCACCCCTCTAGGTGGTCACAAAGCACCGAGCTGATCTCCCTGTGCTATGCGGCTGCTTCCCACTAGCTATCCACCCTACGTTTGGTAGTGTATATATGTCCATGCCACTCTCTCACTTCGTCCCAGCTTACCCTTCCCCCTCCCCGTGTCCTCAAGTCCCATATCCTCAAGTCCATTCTCTAGTAGGTATGTGTCTTCATTCCTGTCTTGACCTTAGGTTCTTCATGACCTTTTTTTTTACAAAATTCTTAGATTCCATATATATGTGTTAGCATACGGTATTTGTTTTTCTCTTTCTGACTTACTTCACTCTGTATGACAGACTCTAGGTCCATCCACCTCACTACAAATAACTCAGTTTCGTTTCTTTTTATGGCTGAGTAATATTCCATTGTATATATGTGCCACATCTTCTTTATCCATTCATCTGTTGATGGACACTTAGGTTCCTTCCATGTCCTGGCTATTGTAAACAGAGCTGCAGTGAATATTTTGGTACATGACTCTTTTTGAATTATGGTTTTCTCAGGGTATATGCCCAGTAGTCGTATGGGTCGTATGGTAGTTCTATTTGTAGTTTTTTAAAGAACCTCCATACTGTTTTCCATAGTTTTTGTATCAATTTACATTCCCACCAACAGTGCAAGAGTGTTCCCTTTTCTCCACACCCTCTCCAACATTTACTGTTTCTAGGTTTTTTGATGATGGCCATTCTGACCGGTGTGAGATGATATATGTAACTAAGAAATTTTAAAGCAGCATGAATGAGGTCTTAACAGGGTGAAGGAGCCAGGCTCACTCATCAATGGCGATCTCGGAGGGAATCTCGGACCAGAGGCGGGCGTATTTCACGGGAGTGACTTGCTCCTGTGGGTCTCGGTCCACATGCATGTGCAGCATGAGACGGCAGAAGGACGCCCGCAGGTCATAGGGCAGGTTCTCATCAGACATGCAGCGGAGAATGAGATCCACGTCCAGCTGGCCTGAGATTTCGTTGATGGCGAGGTACTGGCGGTCCAGGCACATCCTCGCAAAGAGGTTCAGCTGGTACCTGGAGAACAGGAAAGTTACACAGGGCTCACTCTCATGGAAACACACAGCAGGAGAGTCACAGGGGGGCCCCAACTCTCATAGGAGTGGCAGGTGGCCACAGGAACTTACACATCAACACTCTTCACTTGCTTGTGTATGCAAACTCTGGCTTCTGTACCAAGCGGAAAAAGGAACAGTTCAAGCCCCACCAACAGTCACATGTGCCTACCCTGCTGTGTGGGAGTAAATACATGGCTAGTTGATGCCATTTTGCCCTTGTTTATTTTATAAAATGGGTGGCGGGGGGGGAAGCATTAGGCTGAAAACGGTTGCCTGTTTCTTTAGTTCTGCTTTTATGCAGCACATGAAAGACCGCATAGGAAATGGTAAAGGTTTCAGACCCTTACTGAGTCTGCTTAGAAATTTTATGATACTTTCAGGGTCTTATCCCATAGAGCTCTCCTCTTTGACTTTTACACACACGTGAAAAACATGGTAGAAAAAATAGGGGGCTCCTCAAAATGTTACGGTTTCTTCCTCACCTAATTACATATGATCTCTGTTAACTTCCAAATTTGACCACTGAAACACTCTTTCTCATTCACTGTCAGCAGAAGACATAGCAAACATTAAAAGAGTAACCATACCCATAATGTGAAATAAGAAAGCCATAAGGTTCCACAGTGGCAAATTCCAGCTTCTGACTTTAAAACCCTACTTATTACCAATAATCATGAGTTGGAAATATTCTCAACCGCACTAGATATCAGTGAAATGAGGATTAACCTACGTTCTACTTCATGCTCGTAAGATTAACAAAAATTAAAAAAGCATCACAGTATTCAGAGATAGCAAAGACAAAGGGAAACAAAAGTTCTCTTTTGGCGGGCGTGTACACCAAAATAGCCAATTTAGGATTGGTTGGTCAGTTTAAAATATGCATACCCCCCAATCTCATAATTCCCTGGTGTGGAATGGAAACTCCTACACATATGCACAAATTTGAACAAGGATATTTCCCGACATGAAAAACTAAATTGTGGCATACACTGAATATCAAAGAGCAATGAAAATGTGGCACGGTAATAAAATGGAATAGCATTCAGCAGTCAAAATTAAAGAAATGGACCTACCACCGTCAGCATGAATCCATTTCAGAAACAATATGAAAAAATAAGGCAGATTTCAGAACGGAACTCAGACTCTGGAACCACTTATATAAAATTTTAAGAAGCAACAAAATAGTACGTATTATTTATGAATGTACAGAAATGTAAAATATAAACACACAAAGAGTGTGGAAGGTCACACACCATCTGCATGAATGGAGAGAAAGAATACAGGAGGTAACAAAGGGCATTGTAATTGCAAAGTTTTATTTATTTCTATTAAAAAATGCTGTAAGCACTTCCTCATCTTTCCTTCCCTCTTCTTTTATTTTAAAAGTATTTATTGAGTCAGCAGATCTCAGAGCTGGGACCGAGGTGACGCTGGGCTGGAGGAGGTGACTGGCAGCGATGGAGACTGAGCAACACGGCGGGGACAGCGCCAGCCAGGTTCTCGCTGTCAGAGGAAGGGGTTATGAACACAGAAGGGTGAACGCTAGAATAACGCTACAGTGTTGGAAAAGAACTGGAAGTACTGATGTGAACTCATGACTTTTATTACATTTATACAGATCGATATAGAAATAGATATGTGTGTGTCTACGTGGACAGACAAACAGATGTGTGTACAGTCACACACATTTCCTAGCTCTGTCTGCAAAAGTTCTATGACGTTGTAACTATTGTCTCTACTTTACAGATAAAGGAACTGGGACATAAAGAGGTGAATCACTTGACCAAAGTCAAAGAGCTACTATGTAGAGAGGTGACCCCGCAGGCTGACTCTTAACGACTACAAAATATATCCGTGTCATGTGCCATGCTATGTAGGGATCAACTGTAACTGGGGGCTAATGCAAACATTCAGCCTTCTTTTGACGGAGCCACACCCAGACAGCAATGTCCTATCTAAGTATCGATGAAACCGTACACGCTACAAACTCCTGAAGTACACACCCGTCTTTCTGACAGACGACCTCATCAGAGGACACCCATGCCGCCCTCGCACCTGTAGTAGCTGAGGACGTCTCGGTCTTCTTTCTGCCCCTCCTTAGCATCCTGCGCCAGTTCCCTCACACTCTTACTGCGAACCTCTTTGTTGCTGTCCCTCCAAAACAGCCACACCTCTTCCTCATCCTCTCCTGCCTCCAGAGCGTTCTCTCCAGTAGAAACACCTTCAAATTCGAAACGAGAGAGTACCAACCTGGAAAAAAAGAGGAGGGGGAAACTCATTATGTTTGAAATCCTTGCTCATCGCTGATCAACTACATTAATGCGTTGAACTCTAGCTGCACTTTCAGCACAAAGACACACACAGAAAGCCACTTTACTTCTCCCATCGGCAGAACCACAAAGAACCAAACATTAACGTCTTCATACACTTTAGCCCAGGGGTTCTCCACCCGGGTGACTGTGTCTCCCAGGGGACATTTAGCAATGTCTGGAGACATTTTTGGGTGTCCCAACCAAATGGGAGGGCTACTGTTGGCACCCAGCACGTAGAAGCAGGGAGGCTGCTACACATCCTACAACGCGGAGGACAGAACCCACAGCAAAGAATTACGTGGCCCCAAACATCAAAAGGCCAAGGTTGAGAAAGTCGGAATTAGCCCAAGTCCAAAATTAAGTTATGCATGAGAAACAAAAAAATCACTAGTTTAGAGCATAGTTTAGTGTTTTTTAAATAAACTTTTTTTAAACATTTTTTATTAACATTTAAATATTACTGGCACTATCCTTCTCAGGAAAACTGCTCCCCTGCTAAAAACGAATTGCTACTATTACCAAAACTTCTGTGGACCAATCACCACTTTTTGAACAGTGATGATTTAACAAGCTCTTCCCTACAATGACTTAATATCAATAATGAATTACCTCCTTTAAAATTTAAAACTGATGATCATAATTAGAGAATTTTAAACTCTTAAAATTAAACCAAGGGTGTGTAAAACGTTCCCTGGTGAGCTCCCATTACTGTCAAAGTATGTGACATCACCATGCAGAGGAACCCACACCAAAAGCAAACTTGATAATTCCTTTGATCAAGACCTTTTCAAGAGGACGATCAACAGCCAGCCAACCCGACTTCAGAAATCAAGAAGCAGGGTTTTATTACCTATGAGCACAGACATCCACTGAGCCACACATTCTCCACCTAAATCCCGTTCTCATCTTTCTTTATCTTAAACCCGCAGACCGTACTCACTTGGTCTCAATCAGAATGTCAGCGTTGGTTGGATTCAGCACAGCTTTACATATCAGTTCCTGGGTCACCGGAATGGATTTGTTCATGGACACGCAGAGATCAGAGAGGTAATCTAAGAATCTATCAAGAGAGAGAAACCAAATAAAACAGTTTCTGTAGACAGAGCAGAGGTTGGGCTCTGGGAGCCTGGCTCTCCCTCAAAAGGACTGACCCAGCCTACCTTTAAAAGAAGTCAGCGAGGCTTTGGGTTTTAGTGTCAGCATCCATGGAACCCCCAGAAACCCAGACACCAGAGGGAAGCAAGGATGGATGGATGGATGGATGGATGGAAGGGAGGGAGGGAGGGAGGGAGGGAGGGAAAGAAAGCAAGGAAGGAAGGAAGGAAGGAGGGAGGGAGGGAAAGAAAGCAAGGAAGGAAGGAAGGAAGGAGGGAGGGAGGGAGGAAGAGCAAAGAAAGAAAAGCAAAAGAGGAAGGGTGGCAGTGACTGTTGTGAGGAAGGGCTGACAGGGTAAAAATGAACAGAGGAACCACCAAGTAAGAAGATCACATAAGGAAGACATGGTTAGGATGCAGGGTACCCAGAGCGGTGAGGGGCAAGGCTCTGAGGCTTGAGGCCCAAATCAGAACCCTGGTTCTGGTTCTTATCCACTACGTTCTGATATGTACTGTTATTTGGGGGGAATTACTTAACCTCACTGTGG
Organism: Physeter macrocephalus; assembly: GCF_002837175.3. Taxonomy (NCBI): domain Eukaryota; kingdom Metazoa; phylum Chordata; class Mammalia; order Artiodactyla; family Physeteridae; genus Physeter; species Physeter macrocephalus. Next base: position 15,546,962 of record NC_041231.1, read on the forward strand.
TTCAGTTTTCTCATCGACAAAAGAGGCTAATATAGAACCTCAGAGAGTTCTTCTGAGGATTAAATGAGCTAATTCATGCCAAGTGCTTACTTAGTCCACTCACTGGCACATAAGAATGGTCCATAAAATGTTATTTTATGGGTGGGGGCAGTCATTTTTATAAGAACACCTTCAGCTCTCCAGTGTCACCATTCATGATACGCACATTGTAAACTATTTCCCACTTCACCTGAAACGGTGTGCACCTTAATTAATTAGAAGGAGGAAAAAAGAGGGGAGAGAGCGTAGGGGGAGGGAGAGATCTGTATGAATGCAATAGAATTGACAGAGTTCACTAAAGTAAATAAAAACACTCAACAACTATGTGTGCAAAAGACTAACTGATGATATTTGGGGGAGTTCTAACTGATCACCGCGGGGTGCTACCAAGTGAATGAGTGGCCGATCGTTGTCATTTACTGTGCACCTACTAAGTGCCAGGCACTTTACACGTATTTATTCTCATTTAATTTTCACAATGACCCATCTAGCAGATGAGGAAGTTAAAGCTCAAGGTCACCCAGCTGGTAAATGTTGCAGCTAGGATTCTACCCTGGTCTCATGCCCAGACCAAGCTCTTTCCGTTCCTCATCAAGGAGCCTGTCAAGACCTGCTCAACCAAAACCTGTCCCTAACAGCCCCGAACCAAGGAAACCCAGGAAAAAGCACCATGACCCGCTCAGGGCCTGCATCGGAAATGCAAAGACACCTTCTGCCCGTGAACCCCGCCCCCCGCCTCACCTGGGCTCCCTGTTCTTTCGCACCAGACTGACGAAGGTGTCGATCTCCGCCGCGGTGATGTGTTTTTCCAGGAGTTTCCGATTATTGTGGAGCAGGGCAGTGATGGTGTCTTCAGCCAACACATCATAGCCAATCTGCTTCTGCATGAAGCCAAACTGCTTGGCTATGTACTCCTTCGAAGGAAGGAAAGCGAGGTGAGTGGGGAGGACTGGAGACAACGGGGGGAGGCTGGAAGTAAGCGAGGGAGCAGCGGCCCCCGAGGAGGCATCACTGCCCATGAGGGAAATCACAGGGGAGCATCTTTCCACAACTTTCTAATCCAGGGCGACAGCTGCAAACTCCCTCGCATCCTTTATTTTTACTAAACCTGCCACACAGATGTAGTCAAGTAAAATAGCCTGTATTTACAGATAGGCATTTTTATTAAGTCCACTGTATAAATTTTAATGTAGTGACTTATTTTTCGAAAGGTCAAAAGTTGTTTTTCAGCTCTGATTTTATTCCTCATGCAAAGAGGATTTAACTGTGCCTCGCTGCTCTGTGCTGCTGAATAAACACAGTCAAGCCTTCCTGGATATTTAGAACAATGCCACCCCATTGCGGTTTCCTTATCTGGGGTGAAAATACATTTTTAAAGTCAGCGGGTGGCAGAAACAAGTTAGGAATACGTAAGCCAGTCGATTATATTCGTGGAACATGCGAAAACACCTCTGGCTTCTTTTGGGGGATCAGACGTGACATTCCACAGAAATATTTAAGATCTCCAGGAAGCCTCTTATGAATATTTGTTGCTAGTCAAAGACATTTTCCCCGCCCAAAACAGACCCCTTGCTTGCTCCAAGTTCAAACGGCCCCTGAAACCTGGTATAATTTTTTTTCATTAATTCCAAAATTCTAAAAGTGACTCAGGATCAACATAGCAGACAGGGGCCCCCTTGCAGCCCTCACCCAATAAGGATGCACGTTTGGGAATTCATCAGCCCCCAGGGATAGACTACCGCCAGCTGGCACAGGGTCCATAAGCAACCAAGCAAAGACATCCAGAGTTGCAGCAAGAGGGGCTGGTTTAGTCCCCTCAGGTACAAGCGAAATGTCCTGGCACACACTATAGACTCTGATGTATCCTCACTGGAAGAGAATCAAATCACTTCGGCACTAGTATGGTATTCACGCACCAGAGGTAGATTTATAGCAACCATAAAACTAACAGAACACAGCATCACGGGTATGTGATGTTTTATATTTAAACAGTAGCAAAGGCAAAGTGAAAGGTTTAGAAATACTAGCTAACAAAGTTACATCTAACGTTTTAGAGCACTGCTTAGGATCAACACTACCTTTATGATGACACACAAAAAAACTTTAACTACAGAGAACAGTTTAAATTTAAAGGCCAGCTGTAGGGGCATCCAAAGCTTAAAAACAAAACCTTCTGTAACACAAGGCAGGGATTGGAGTTCCAGTTACAACAAGCATCACTCTGTGCACCTACAGTAGTTAACCGAGCGCAGGGTTTCTCAGCCTCAGCACTGCCTACGGACTTCTTGGGCCGCAAAATTCTTTGTTGCAGGGGGCTGTGCTGTGCACGGCTGGATGTTAATGGCATCCGTGGCCTCTGCCCCCGAGATGCCAGTAGCATCCCCAACTCATGACACTCAATAGGGTCTCCAGACATTTCCATATGTCCCCTGGGGGAAAAATTACTCCCAGTTAAGAACTACTGATACAGTGATTCCTCAGAATCTCCAATTGTCAGGAACCCTCACAGAGGTTAAAACACCTAATTCACGGAGAGACTATATTGGTTGTGTGTGTGTTTACTGTCATCACACAGGTGATGACTTAGAATGTCATAAAACGTGAGCCAGAACCAAAACAAAGAGAAAGTTACCAGCAGAGATGGAGGAAATGGATGGGACAGGAAGGAAAGATTTCACTCCATCTTCAATTATCAGCACACGGAATCAGTGTGCCCTGAAGTCTTACGGGAATGTGCCATAAGAAGTACTGTATAGGTAATACCAATGTCAGGAAAAAGAAATCTCCTTGAAAGGTGGCTGCAGAAGGGGAATTTTCAGGTATCCTTCTCAACTCTGTAATAGATCTTCCCAGGCTTGCAAAAAAAATCTGTGTTTCCTTTCTAAGAGCAAACTTAACAATGCACTACTACCTGGCCATTAAATAAATATACCTGTGACACCTAAAACTCATTGAGGAAAGTACATGAACTTCAGGGAGGAAGCTGCCCATCACTTCCCACTGGTCCTTAACCCCAACCTGGTTCTTCCTGTAGTCCTGCTGGGAGTGTCTCAGGACCCTGTAGCAGAGGCGGCAGATGTGTCTGAAGGGTGCGTGCCGCTGGTCCCCCAGCTCCTCCAGACGTAGCATCGGGCCGTCACCACAGTCTGTGAATGGGGCCTGTAACAACTTGAAGATCTGTGTGCAGAAAGAAAGGAATGAAAACTGCCATCACCTACTGTTTTAAGGGCTAACCTTCTCTTTGGAAGTAAGACAACCTCAAGGGCGGCTAAGCTATATAGGAAAATCTCTCTGTGCAAACAATCATGAACCTGAAAACTGCATTCATTCCATCAATTGGGACTGGCTCCTCCCTGAATTCAGTCCTCCTGGACCTAACTGGTCTTCAAATACTTGACAACGCAGTGTTTCCAGCAGTGCCTGAGAGCACAGACTCTGGAATCAGCAGATTCTAGGTCGAAATTACACATCTTTATTACTTTCCTACAGGTACAGATCATGGTCAAGGTAACGTTCAGTTTTCTCAGCGGTGATATGGAGAGAATAATACCTAGCTCACAAGGGTGTTGTAAGGATTAAAGTAGATAGTAAGTGTCAGGTCCTAAGCGTAGTGCTCACACAAGGGCTCAACGAAGGCTCCTCCACAGTTTCAGACCCTCTAGGAATCACTACTGTGGAAAAGAGCATGGACATTAAGCCAGAGGTCTTATTTGGCAGTTATCACATCAAACGGCAGGGCACAATTTATTCTGGGACTTTAAACCCTTGTTGAAACAAGACGGAGTGTTACTAAATATTGTCTATCACAGTCCAAAAGGAGAAAGGAGTCTCCAATCCAAGTTCCTAGGGAGAACTATGGGACTTGTAACTAACACGTTTTCCTTTTGGCTCTAGTGGCCCAGCCTCCCACAGCTTTAGAGAACTTTATGGCATACATTTCCATGTATTTCATCTACCCTGGACTTGTCACTTTCCTCCCTCTGATTTATTTCTACCCAGTTTATTCTAATTTATTTCTACCCCGGTTTATTTAACTTTATACCAAATTACATCATCTACGTATTTTCTGTGAGTTCATTTTATTTTCTACTCATTCTTCATTTACAGGTTTTTTGGTGACTTATAATGGTCCCCAAAAGAGCCTCTACAGGCCTTCTGAGTTTATCATATACTCCAAATCTCCCAGATACATGAAATAACCTTAAGGATACACCGCACTTGATATTATTTTGAGGAAAATAAAGTTGGCAACTGGATTCTTGTTGGGGTTCCTAACAGGTAAATTCTCACATGGCTGATATTCAACAAGCATGTTAACAATCAACTGAACTATCAAACCATGAAAAGATGCAGGAAACTTGAATGCATTTTACTAAGTGAAAGAAGTAAAATCTGAAAAAGGTACATACAGTATGATTCTAACTATATGACATTCTGGAAAAGGCAAAACTATGAAGACAATAAAAAGATCAATGGGCATCATCAAAAGATCTAGAAACAATAAATGCTGGAGAGGGTGTGGAGAAAAGGGAACCCTCTTGCACTGTTGGTGGGAATGTAAACTGATACAGCCACTATGGAGAACAGTATGGAGGTTCCTTAAAAAACTAAAAATAGAACTACCATA
>NC_041231.1:15551677-15620614 GCF_002837175.3 Physeter macrocephalus
TGTCCATCAAGAGATGAATGGATAAAGAAGATGTGGCACATATATACAACGGAATATTACTCAGCGGTAAAAGGAAACTAAATTGAGTTATTTGTAGTGAGGTGGATGAGCCTAGAGTCTCAGAGTGAAGTTAAGTCAAGAAGAGAAAAACAAATACCGTATGCTAACACATATATATGGAATCTTAAAAAAAAAAATGGTTCTGAAGAACCCAGGGGCAGGACAGGAATAAAGACGCAGATGTAGAGAATGGACTTGAGGACACGAGGAGGGAGAAGGGTAAGCTGGGACAAAGTGAGAGAGCGGCATGGACATATACACACTACCAAATGTAAAAACAGATAGCTAGTGGAAAGCAGCCGCGTAGCACAGGGAGATCAGCTCAGGGAGATCAGCTCGGTGGTTTGTGACCACCTAGAGGGGTGGGATAGGGAGGGGGGGAGGGAGACGCAAGAGGGAGGAGATATGCGGATATATGTATATGTACAGCTGACTCACTTTGTTATACAGCAGAAACTAACACACCATTGTAAAGCAATTATACTCCAATAAAGATGTTAAAAAAAAAAAAGATCAATGGTTGCTTGCCAAGGGTTGGGGGAAGCGGAGGGACAAATAGGCTGAGCACAGAGGATTTTTAGGGCAATGAAACTACTCTGTATGACGTGATAATAATGGATACATGTGATTATACATTTGTTCAAACCCTCAGCATGTACAACACCAAGAGTGAACCCTAATGTAAACTACAGACTTTGGACAATTATGATGTGTCAGTGTAGGTTCATCAGCTATAACAAATGTACCTCTCTGGTGGGGATGCTAGTAACAGGGAAGGCTGTGGATGTGTGGAGGTGAGGTACCCGGGGAATCTCTGTACTTGACACTCACTTTTGCTGTGAACTTAAAACTGCTCTAAAAAATTAAGTCTATTTTTTTTTTAAAGTCAACGGATCAAGCCTGTGAGGTGGAAATCATTCACATCCATCTACAAGAGCACTGATACCACTGATTTCTTATAAAGGCAACCCAATATGTCACCACTTACTGACCTGCTTGAGAATATTCTGTTCTCTCATGAGCTTCTGCCGCTCTCTGTTGGGCTTAGAGAAGACCACTTCAAGAACATCTTGACCGGAATTAGTTCCACCAGTGACAAAGTAAACCAAGTCTTCCAGCAGCTTGGTTACAGATCTTAGGAGGAAAAAAGCTATTAGATATGCGATGTGTTCGATGTGCAACAGGCTGAAAGCTTCACCTTGGAAGCCTTCACGCCAAAGGAACCAGTTAAGCAGAAGCAAACCCATTCTCCCAGTTTCCTTGAAATTGTCAGTTGAGGCCAATTACCAATAAGAGTGAAATAGAGACAATACCTCATTGTCCACAAAAACATTATCACCTTCACAAAAGAGTAGACATTACATTTTATCTCAGAGTAACCTCAACCCCTGACATTTAGTAAGATAGTTCCAGAGACTAAGTTGGAGACAGGGAAACAGAGAAAGAAGGAGATATTTACAAGTTTAGAGACTTTCAGAACAGTGAAAGCAAAAGTAACTATTTCTTTTTTTTTTTTTTTGCGGTACGCGGGACTCTCCCTGTTGTGGCCTCTCCCATTGCGGAGCACAGGCTCCGGACGCACAGGCTCAGCGGCCACGGCTCACGGGCCCAGCAGCTCCTGGGCATGTGGGATCTTCCCGGACCGGGGCGCGAACCCGCGTCCCCTGCATCGGCAGGCGGACTCTCAACCACTGCGCCACCAGGGAAGCCCAAGTAACTGTTTCTTGAAAACCACAAGTTGAAGCCACCCATAAATGCTAAGGCCTGCTGCTCTCACACAGAGCTCTTCCAAGCACCCTCTCTCTCTGCAAGGGATTTCAAACAGCCACAGTGGGCGAGGATGACCATGTCCGGTTCTGGCAGGGAGCCCTCACCTTCTTTCATTCTGGGTGATGGTGCCCTTCTCCAGCTTCCCAGCTATGGAGCCCAGCACCTTGCTGGCATCATTGGCAAAGTCCAGGTCCCGAACCTCAGCAGGAGACACTGGAACTATGGCAAATGCTTCTTTGTCCTCCTTCACGGGAGAGGTTCCAATCTGAAAAGCAAGATGGTCTTTGTGGAACAGCCTCTTAGACTGAGAGGGTAAGACATTAATCAAACACCTGGAGAGATGTACCCCAAATCATCAACAGCTGTTACCTCTAGAGGCTGGTATTGTGGAGAAAAGTAAGGCAGGAAATGGGGCAGTACTATGATTTTATAGCTTCATTTGTGATAGGGAGCAGCTGAGACTTCTGTAATTTAAAAACACATTTATAAATACATAGGGAAAAAAATCAAATGTACAAAATGGTAATTCTTGTTTCTGAGAGTATTATAAGGGTAGACACTGCACCGATCTTTTAGCTTTTCTATATACCTGAAAATGTTCATTAAAGTAGAGGAAAAAATTCCAATAATCTTCCCCAGCACCCAAAAACATTATGTGAGAGTATAATTCCATTTTTTAAAAAGAAAAACCCTCTGTCTATTTATGCTCTATGATCCTGAACAAGGTGAGAAAGGAGAGGTGGGCTTCAGGGAGAGAAATTAAAGAGGTTGGAAGAACTTTCAAGAAATAAAAGTACACATTTAAACACAAAGAGAAATAAAGAAATAATAAAGATTGTGGGAAATCAACTAGGTATGTGATGTATGTCTAGGCACAGGAAAACATTCCCCCAGCCAAAATCAGCCTTCAGACAGATATGAAATCCAGACAATTGCTCAACCTTTAGGGCAGAAGCTACGGAATAAAATAAAAGGTTCTAGTTATTTCAAAAGCCCTGGGCTTGCTTTAGCCAGGTCCCTTGGAAAGAATTCTTTCATCACATTCAAGTTTGCCCGTCAGCACGCTCCTATCGAAGCAACAACTTTAGACCTCCATTCGCCTCCATTTGCCCTCAAAGGAGCCCTTTCATCGGCAGCATGAGACGGAGGGAGGCAGCAAGTTCGGGGACTTACTTTTAGCATCACGGGTTTTTCTTCTTCCTTGTCAATGGGGATATTTGTGCTGTGAACCCAAGTATTAGTACACAGGTGTCTGAGCCGGACATACGAGTTTCTAAAGGAAAAGGAAAAAAAAGAAGGATTTTACGGACAGGGCTATTTAGGTTCTCTATAGCCACTGGCCTAGAATACATCCTATAAGAATAAAAAAAGGATACCAAAATGGTTTTCCACTACACACACTGGAGAGCATAAACTTAAGAGCAAACGGCTCTGGTCCAAGATACACTTTGACGGATCTACAGTGGCAAACCATTCATAACCACTCTAAGCTGATTGTCTCGTGCTGTATTTCTAAATGCAGCCACACCTCATTCTATCATGTTTGGCTCTATTGCCCTTAACAGACACTGTGTTTTTGTTTTTTTTTTTAACAGATCAAAGGTCTGTTCATCATGCAAGTCTATAGGTTCCATTTTGGCAATAAAGTATTTTTTAATTAAATATGTACATTGTTTTTTAAGACATAATGCTATTGCACACTTAATAGATAACAGTGTACTGTAAACGTGACTTTCATATGCACTTTGAAACCCCCAGATTTGTGGGACTTGCTTTATTGTGTTACTCGCTTTATTGCGATAGTCTGGAACTGAACCCACAGTATTCCTGAGGTATGCAGGTACAAAATTATACACTGTGAATGACTATCTCAGAACATACTGAGCATGAGACAAAGTAACAAAAAGTACTTACTGAGCACCTATTAGTGCTTATCATGAGAGATGATAAAGCAGTAATTGAAATTTTCATACAGATCAATATAGCAAAAAGTAAAACCATAAAATGCCTGGAAGAAAATGTGAGTAAAAATTTAATAATCCCGTGAGAGGGAAAGCCTTTTGAAGCACATAACAAAATACAAGATTTCCAAATTTCAGAAGCAAAAGATGGAGACATCTTATTACATAGTTTAAATTTTACATTTCCATACAGCAAAAGTAGAAAAAAGTTTACATTTTTAAAAACCATCATGAACAAAACTGAAAGAAAAATGACAACCTGATTTTAAAAATCAGTAAGAAAGGGCTTCCCGGGTGGCGCAGTGGTTGGGAGTCCGCCTGCCGGTGAGGGGGACGCGGGTTCGTGCCCCGGTACGGGAGGATCCCACATGCCGCGGAGCGGCTGGGCCCGTGAGCCATGGCCGCTGGGCCTGCGCGTCTGGAGCCTGTGCTCCGCGACGGAAGAGGCCACAGCAGTGAGCGGCCCGCATCCACAAAAAAAAAAAAAAAAAAATCAGTAAGAAAAACATCATGAATATTGGAAATGAAAATGGAACACGTACACAAACCAGTAATTTAATAAAGAAACATAAATGACCAATAAACATCCAAGTACATATTCAACTTTCTCAATTTATACAAATTAAAACAATATATCATTTTATTGTATCATATTCCAAAGATCCTGGAAACTGATACAACCCAGTACTTAGAGCTCAGAGAGCTTACAGAGCTTAGAGAAATGAGTCCTACACACTCATGGTAAGAGTGTCAACAGGTTAAACTCTGGAAGAGAGTCTGGCACTTTGTATAACATGTAAAATGTATCTACCTTCTCATCTAGCAATCTCATTTTTATATTTCTTAAGACATGACAACACAGGTGCAAAATGAGGCAGAAAGATGTTCAACAAAGCATTATTTATAAGAGTTAAAATCTTGCAAACAACCCAATGTCTCAGTAATGGACTAGTTAATTATAGTATGTAAGACAGAATAGTATAGAGTTCTTTAAAATGATTACAATCGATATTTACTTGGAAGTATGTACAGGACATATTGTTCAGTGGAAAAAATGTTAAAAATAGCTTATGATTCATTTATGATAAATTATACACAAGTTATCTGTGTGCCCAGAGACGTGTCTGAAACTACAGAAAACCAAGATGTTTGTCGTAGTTACCTCTGAATGGTTAGATTTTATGTAATTTTTTACTTGTCTCTTTGTTCTCCATGAGATTTTAAAATATTTTTGTTGTTTCTTTTTATGATGAGCATGGGTCATTTTACAATGTTTTTCAAATTTGCTTTTCTTTTAAAGAAGTAGTGACATAATACTTGCTCTTAAAGAATCTAATGTCGCATTAGTGAGATGAAATGAACGCACGCCAAGCAAAAGTAACAGGAGACATACATTAGAAAGGCTTTAAGATGGGAGACAGTCAAGGTAAGTACTTTTAGAGGAGGAGATTAAGGAGGCTTCAGGGAGTCATGGAATATTTTTGTTACAGAAAACTTGAGCTGGAACTTGAAACACTGGTGGGACCAGAGCAGAAAGAAGAGCATGGAAGTCATTTCTGCATTAAGAGGAATTCAAAGCAGTAGCATCCCAAGTTCATGGGAAAGGGGCACGGGGGAGGGCACATTAAACCAGGCACATCTCTTCAGTAGATCCTCTAACTTCCTTCATTTTAACTGTCTTGAAAATTACAAGCGGTATTTACTCTGAATAGCACGAATATAAATTAAACAACATGAACAAGAAATCTGACAGAGATTTGCATTTTTTCTTCTAAGGAACTTGGATTCATTTTTTTATTTTCAAAGTATAACTGAAAGCTTGGAGCTTAACTTTTACTTGGATGATTGACTACATTCTGTAGAGTTCTATGTCAAAGTTCATTTAAAATACCAAGGGCATCCTATCTATTCATCTGAAGTCTCATTCCCAATCCTTAGCTCAAAAGTCATGATATCAGGACAAGTGCAAAAGAGCCACAAAGCTGGATGCTCTCCCAAGGTTTATTTATTGCATCTAATTTGCATAAATTGCCATTTTACTATCTTGCTTATTATATCCAGGAGTTGTCACTATCCCTTTCAGTTTGTCTTGAAAGCATTCTTTCAACCAATGACTATCACAAAAAAGTTCTTTACTGGTAACATTTCAGGTACTTTCATGTATCTACCGCCAGGCTTTCTGATCTTCAAAGAAGCAAAAGTTAGCACAACTCTAAGATGGAGGGAAATGCGTGTACTCCTCCTCAAATTTTTATGACTCCACTGAATCAGTGAAGAAGAGGCCCTGTTCACTTCTGGCTCTGAGGTTGGTGGCCAAGGGCACGAACAGATAAAAATTTAGAAAGCTAAGACCAAGTCCAAGATCATAACTAAACTAAACCATGCCAGATACTTTTTCCAGGGTGAACACAAGGCTTCTCTTGCTTATGAGTTTACAATCAGTCTGTCTATGGACAACTGCCCACAAAGAATGTTTTCCAACAGAGAAACAGTAATGAATCAAGGGGATACAGAAGCAGGGCACTACAGCCAACCAAAGCTGTTTGGCAAGCTGACCTAGAAGTTCAAACTTCCCCTTCCCACGGGATCATGGGGATTTCCAACCCACTGGGGAATATGGCCAACTGGCACCTCATTCCTCTTCACCAAGGGAATGTCATGAAATATCTTCTGACGGATATTTTACATCACATGGTTCTGTTCTTTGCTAACCCTTACAAACAAAAAACTTAGCAAACAAAACTAACGTCATTCCCTTGTCTTCTGGGAGCCTAAAAACAAAATCCATTAAAGAACTTCCAGAACAGAGGACACAACACATGGAAAAATACTTAAACCAAAACGCAACTGGATTCTACAGTCCCTATGCCCATCTAGGTAGTCAGTGAGAAAGGACCATATTTTTTAAAATGACCTCAAAATCGATCAAAGATCTAAGTGAAAAGAGCAAAAACTACTAAAACTCTCAGAAGAACACATTAGCATCAATCTTTGTGACCTTGGATTAGGCAACAGGTTCTTAAGAAAGCAAAAGCATAAGCAACCAAAAGCAAAAACAGATAAACTGGACTTCAACAAAATTAAAAACTTCTGTGGTTCACAAGACACCACCAAGAAAGTGAAGAAATCTACAGAATGGGAGAAAATAGTTGCAAATCATAACTGATAAGGAGTTTGTAATAAAGAACATTTAATACTCAGTAATAAAAAGACACAGAACCCTTTTTTTTAAGTGGCCAAAAACTAATGGGCAAAGGATCTGGAAAGATGTGCCTCCACAAATGATATACAAATGACCAATAAACACATGAGAATATCATCACCATTCGCCATCACAGAAATTCAAGTCAAAACTACAATGAGATACCACTGCACAGTTACTAGGATGGCTCAAATATAAAAAAGACAGATAAACAAGCATTGGAGAGAAATTAGAACTCTCCTATACAGCTGGTGGGAATATAAAACTATAAATGTAAAACTGGCAGTTCCTCAAATGTTAGACATACAGTTAGCACATAACCCACTAATTCCACTCCTAGGTATAGACCCATGAGAAATGAAAATACATGTCCACACAAAAATGTGTACACAAACGTTCACCGAACAGCCAGAAAAAGGCAAATAACCCAAATGGCCATCAACTAATCAGTGAATAAATAAAATGTGACATAACCATACAGTGGAATCCTCTTCAGGAATAAAATGAAATGAAGAATACATGCTACAAAATGGATGAACCTTAACAACAATGCTAAGTGAAAGAAGCCAGTCACAAAAAGCCACTCCATTTATATGAAATATCTAGAATAGGCAGATCAATAGAGACAAAATGCAGATTAGCCTAAGGCTGAGGGTGGAGCCTGGGGAAATGAGAGCGACTGCCAATGGGTATGGTGCTCCTTCCTGGGGTGATGAAATTGCTCTAAAATCGATCGTGCTGATGGTTGCCCAGCTCTGCTAATCTACTAAAAACAAATGAATTGAGCACTTCCAGTAGGTGAATTGTACGATACATGAATTATACCTCAATATATCATTTTTTTTTAAAAAGCAATCTACATCAGGACAAACTTGGAGTACGCAAAGCTGCGCCCATACTTAGGATTTAATAGGAGAACATCTCCAGCTTTTCCCAGATTCTTAAGGGGTTAATGACCCAGCAGAGGGTAAGAACCAGCGATCATTATGCTGAATGGCAATGAACAGCCTCCTTGTAAGGTTCTCTTCTTGTGGACACTGCCTTCTGTTTATCACTCTGAGACGGACAGGAAGAGTATCCAGCACAAGAGAAGGGTCTCCTCTAATTCTTTTTTTTTCTTAATTTCATGTTTTGGCATTTTTGTTAGCATTAATCATTCCCTTCTCTGCCGTCTAATTTTATTAAGCACCTAAGTGTCTAAAGTATGCTAGACACTTGGATACGAACCTTTCCATAGCCAGTACTTTCTTTACAATTCCTTTAATGTTTGCTACAATACAATATTTAAGAACATAGTCTTTTGTGTTACACAGACATTTCTGTGTTCTCCTCCAGTTGTAACAGCACCCAAGCTGCAGTTACCACTTTCACAGCCCAGCTCTGGCTGAGCAGGTAAACAGCAATGATATACAGGAATAATGAAACACAAAGGAATCCTCAGAGAGAGGGGCCCTGTGTAAAACCACCCAGTGCCAGTGAGACTTCCACTACCCAAGGCTGTGTCCAAAGAGTCAGAGTTGCCGGAACAGCCCTATCTGGCTCTGTAACGGTGCTCGCTGACTTGTGATAAGTTGTTTAAATTCTCTGAGCCTCATTTCTTTACCTCTAGGAAAGGTCAAATAATAATACCTATCTCACAGGGGTTTTGGTGAAGGTGAAATTATATAACACGAGTACTTAGCATTATAGATGGCATGGAGTCAGCACTCAACAAGCGTTAGCCACTATTAATACTTTTGTTGATTTTTTGTTTTTTCAAGATTTTTTTTTTTTTTAATGTGGACCATTTTTAAAGTCTTTATTGAATTTGTTACAATATTGGTTCTGTTTTCTGTTTTGGTTTTTTGGCCACGAGGCATGTGGGATCTTAGCTCCCCAACCAGGGATTGACGCTGCACCCCCTGCATCGGACGGTGAAGTCTTAACCACCGGACCGCCAGGGGAAGTCCCTGTTGATTTTAAGAGTGAGCGTTTGTTCCATTTACGGTCTAGTAAACGGAAATGCTTTTTTATGCAACAAAACTAAAAGTCAAATTTAATAAAATAACCAGAGAAGACTGGTCTGATTTCTCAATACCTTTAATAAAATTTACTATGCATTGAGTGAATTTCAAATGTTCCATTTTCTAGAATTTCTTTTCAATCGTTTATTCAACTGACCAGGAGATCTCTCAGATTTGGAAAGGAGGGAGAGAGTAAAGGAAACCAGAAACATTGAGCTACTTAAGCTTAACGTTGGGTTTGTTCACCTAAACATAGCACGTCTTAGCTCACCACTGACTACTGAGAACTTACAACTGATAAGCCATTAAAAAAAGAAAAAAGAAAAATCAGATGTCATTTCAACGGGCCACCAGAACAAATCCTTTACCAAATCCTGTACAAAAGCTTCAAGAACGACGATGATGTTTTGGATTCCAAGAACCCCAGCCAGGCCGCGTATACCACCCTGACTCGCTTGAGATAAGCCGTTTTGGACTCATACCTTGGGACAAGGCTATCGCCTCCACGGAGGGTGGTAGGATCTAGCTCAAAGATGGAGGAGATGTCATTGCCTTCGGGCACAGAGACCAGGGAGTACACCATCTTTTCTTGGGCGTTTCGCAACCTGCTTCGGGAGGCATCCTGATCAGGGTCCAGCTGAGGAGGAAAAGTCATCAAGTCAAGGACTGCACATGCCACGGCCTTCCCTCACTACTATCACTGCACACTCCACAGGAACAGGGAAGAAACCATAGTGAGCGTCAGTAGTTGACAGGAGGAGCACCACAGTTTCAGAGCAGTCATCAAAGATGGTAGTTGGCCAGCCACGCCAAGAATATTTGCACTCTACCTCCTGGTGTTGCAATAAAAATGCTTAAGCAACGTGGGGTTGCATTACTAGCTCTCCACGGGCAGAGTGCTACAGGCACTGCATCCCTGTGCAGCGGTCGGGAGAGAGGAGGAGCGCTGTGAGAAAACTTAGCCTGTGGATTTTGTTATGGGCGGTTGTGTTAACCTACGGTGCAACTGTCTAGCAAGAATGCGATACAGCTACTTCCCAGGAGAAAAAACAATGCAATGAAATAAACCTGCATCCAAGTGTTTGCAAGCAGCTATCCCCGGGTGGCCAAGAAAAACTTTCGAGAAGTCAGACCAGCCCTGAAAAAATGTTCCTAATTAATCAATTGCTGACGACAACTCAGGGGAAAAGGGGCCCCTCCTGCTACGTGAGGGATTTGGCTGAGACTGAAGAACAAGGATGAAAGCTTTCCCAAGAAACTGTAAAAACACATGTAGTCTCCAAAGGCCATCTGCCTAAGAAGACTGAAGCAGCATGCTGAGCCTAGCGCCTGCTCTGACAGGCTTCACAAGGTGGCTCTCCGCCGCGTGACTCTGTACGGGATCATTCTTCGTGTTTAACATCCTTGCGAGATGACAATATCCGCCTGTATGTACTAGGAAAATCACATTTCCCTTGTCTCTAACTTGCTTTGCTTAGGCTGAGGCCCTGCTTCCTTTCCAAATGGAATGGAGAAAAGAAAAGCAAACCTAACAGGCAAAGGAGAGAGCGTTAAGACAAGTTCATTCCATGGGGCCTGAGTTCTAGGACTGGAGGCAACTGTTTGCTTTTGCAGTTCATCAGCAGCTCCAGCCTTTGTCTATAAAAAAAAAAAAAAAAAAAAAGGAAGGAAGGGAGGGAGCGACGGAAGAAAGGAAAGAAAATGCAAACAATTCTGCTAATACCCCAAACCTCTGCCTGCCCCTCTCACGTTGCCTCCTCTCACACCCTGTACCGCCTTTGTCTATAAAAAAAAAAAAAAAAAAAAAAGGAAGGAAGGGAGGGAGCGACGGAAGAAAGGAAAGAAAATGCAAACAATTCTGCTAATACCCCAAACCTCTGCCTGCCCCTCTCACGTTGCCTCCTCTCACACCCTGTACCTCTGGCTAAACAAACCCCCAGGCGTTATTCCACCTACACTAACGTAAGAACCCACTGGAGAGGATCAGGACATCTCCAAGAGCTCAGTTCAGGAGAAAGCACTCTGAACAGAATTTGTCCTCTTCTAACCACTGTTTCCTGCAAAGGGCTGCACACACCACTTTCAAAATAAACCCTGTCCCGGTTCTGGCGTGAGACACAGGGCTCAGCTACAGACTGGCAGTTAAATTTCAGACCTGCCACACGTCCGAAGAAAAATGCCAAGTGCACCGAGTCCGCTGCATCTGGACTGTGACTGAGCAAGGCGCCCTCAGCCTCCCGAGCGCAGTGGGCGTTTGCCACCTAGTGGGAGGAAAGGCACATGTGCAGAAGGCCGTCACACCAGAGCCAGCCTCGGGTTGTTCTTTCTGGCCCTGTGGCATCAAGCCCGTGGCTCGAGGGGGCTGCTGAATTTAGAAAGAGGAGAGCAACAAAGCCGAATGGGGTCCCAGGCAAAACCACAGGCACTGGGTGCCAGTCTCAGGAAATACGTGACCAATAAGCAGAACAGAAAGAGAGGCTTCCTCTCCCACACTCCCGAGTCTCCCAGCCAAGAAGAGGGTAAAGGGTGCAGGACCCTCCCAACGCTGACACCTTCCTCCCAGAGGCAGGAGCTGCGCTGCTGGCCTTGTGGGTGCGGGGTGAGCCCCCCACACACACCCCTCCTCCACGCGAGGACCGCCACCCAAGCAACGCCCCGAGTAGCCAGAGCAACGCAGCCCAGATCTGCAGCCAGACCCACTGGCACATGGCACTGCCCTGGCACGCTGAAGCACGAAAGAGTAGAAAGATGACTGCGCTCCCAGAGACCCTGAGGCATGTGGCCAGTGAGGATCACTCTCTGCTTCTTCACCCGTCAAACAAAGACGGAGAGACCTTTCCCAATTCCTTCGTGTTAACTGCTGTGCAGCCCAGAGGAACTGGTGGATGGAAAGGCACTGAAAATGGTAATCATCCTTTGCAACTTACAAAAATGCCATTTATTAAGCATCTACTATGGGCTAGGCACTTCATTTGCACAACATCTCACTTCGCCCTCACAACCAGCCCATTGTCCACAACTACAGATGAGGGAATTCAGTCTCAGAGAGGGCAAGTAACCTGTCCAGAGTCACACAGCTCATAAGCGGTGGGTCCGCTATTTAAACACAAGTCTGTCTCTCTCTCGCCCTACTTTTGATCACTGTGTCCTCCTCCCCCCTGGGCCGCACATGCCTGTCTTTCCCTCGCACATGAACAGGCCAGGAGAGCAGTCCCGTTCCACACAGAGCTCAAGGTTCACTCAGGCATCAGCTCTCCCTGAAAGAAGCCACGGTTCTCCTTCAAAGTCACCTCTGAGAGGAGCCTTAGTCCCCCAGCAAGTCCAGCAACTAACTAACGGTGGGACACCCTCAGCTAGAACTCCTCTGTGTTTCTTCCAAAGCTAACATTCTGCCCAAACCTAATGAGAAAGTTCATGGCTGCTGCAGAATCCACGGCACTTTCGGTGACAATTACATTCTGTATTATCCCCACCCCAACTCCCTTCACTAATGTACCTATGTTAATGGCCAATTTTTTCAAAATTTTACGAAAAATAACACCCTCAATACCACCTAGCGCATTCACCATCAAGAGGATCACACGGACACAAAACGTCAAACAGAGCAGCAACCGTTTGGGTCTTTGTTTTGTTAATCCTAGACCAGAATGAAGCACTCCACGAGAGAACTGCATGACTTACACCCATCGTTTCCCTGTAACACAACCACTTCCCTCTTCAACCCGTAACTGTGGACACCTGAACCCCCAACCCAAGCGCCTCCATATCAGCATTAATTGGCAATATGGCCTCCAAAGAAGGATCCAGCTGGCATTAAAATCCCAAACCACATAACAAGGTCTATTTCTGACTTTGCAGAAAGGACAGATGGTTAGTCAACTGAGTGTCTAATCAGCAGTCATGCCTCATGTGCTACCTCCACACTCTAAACGACAGTGTCCACCTTATACACTCATTCCTTGAAGACATCTGAGTGAGTCACAGATTCAGGTGAACAGCAATGAGACACTGGCATGTAAAAGGCTGGCTTCTACAGGGACTATCACTGTCTCCAACCTAGCAGTATTCCAAGAGATACCGTGAACTTCTCCAACTTGGAGATGGAGACCCCTTGACTAAGCACACAGAAAGAGCATCATGACCAACAGTCTCTTGGACCAACCAGGACGCAAGGGGATAGGACTGCCCTCAAGGGAAGCACAGAACAAGATCCTCCGTTAAGGCAGCGTAAGGTCTCCCCTTCCCCAGCACTCAGTGACCACAGGGGCAGTTTCTTACATGAGGTTCCAGATCCCAAGTCCTCACCCTACCAGACGAAGACAAGAAGGTTCTTGTCCATACTTACTGAGGGCTGAAACTCCAGGCATTCTTCCTCAAAGTCAGGGTCTACCTGATGAAAAAGAATCATTAGGAAATTAAAACATCCATTGCTTTCTCAAGGACTTGGCCCCACAAGCAGGAGACTTCAAGGCCTGCGAATACCTTTGGACAGCTAAGAACTTCTCCCTTCCCTCTGCTCATCAAACCAGCATGCCACAATCACAACACACATCACACGAGTACAACACACACGGAACAATCTATGGCTCTCAAATGTAGACACAGGAACACAAAGAATCCACTAGCAAAGCAACAGTTAAAAGCCTGAAAAAAATAAAAGATCAGTATCCAGTCATTGATAATCCTGCTTATTTCTAGCTAGAAATAAAAAAAATGTCTGCCTTCCAGCAAGAACTACATTCGCCCCAGGACATAACAGATAAAGCAACCACCACTGATCTCTGGCAAACCATGTAATCAACATTTCTCACAGCTGGTTAGCTGGGTCCATAATTTCCTATGGCTCCATTTTAAATTTCAACTTAGTCTTGATCTTCGGCTCTTCAATATTTCAAAATCATCAGCTCATACAAGTGTCAGGCATCCCAGGGGGGCTGGCACATTTCAATTCAGCCTTCCTTGGGGTCAGCTGCAGAAGCAACAGTGACACCCAGGCATCACCCTGAAAATCTCTGAGCAGCCTCACCAGTGGTACCAGGCGACAGGAGGTGTCCCTTGATGTACGGCTAGAATCTGGTATGAAAATGCATCGTACATCTTCCAGCAGATCAGAGTAAAACTCAACATCTGTCACACGGTCACACGGCTCCTTAATTTAATACAGAAACTAAAAGGGAAACTCCTCCCATCCTTCAGTGTTGAGTCTTGCCTTTCCTCAAAAACCCTCCACAGTCATTTAAAATACATTGCCTTGATTTTTTACATTCCAGTAAGTAAAAGACCCTGTCTATTCCACTAAAGCTCTGAGTAACCAGGCTTTATAAAATTACCTAATTCTTTATGGGCTTTAATGCTTCCAGCTTTACATACCACGTTTCACTGCGGCCAAGTCTTGGTCATTCATGTTAGGATCAGGGTTGGTAAATAAGATGCGGTGAGAGCAGTCAACAAGAGCAAAATGGAAAGATAATCCTAAAAGCCTGATTAGCGTTATTGTTTTAAAGATCTATTCTCTTAGCCACTGTCAAATACAGCTGACCCTTGACCAATGCGGGAGTTAACACGTGTATAATTTAGAGCTGGCCCTCCAAATCTGCGGTTCCCCATCTGCAGTTCTTCTTCATTCTCGTATTCAACCAGCCACAGACCGCGTAGCACTGCAGGGTTTACTACTGAAAAATACCCACAGGTAACTGGACCCGTTCAGAGTTCAAACCTGCGTCGTTCAGGGTCAAATGTATACAACACAGTATTATTAAATAAAGTCACCAGGATGGACACTACATTCCCACGACAGCATTATTATCAAACTGACCTTCTCCCCACATCTTGATCAGAATCCCTGTCAAATACTAAAATGTGTTCACGATTTGTGCCTCTTCTTGTCTATCAGCAGGGAAATGAGTGGAAGGAAACAGAAAAGCAGAAGGAAAAGCTAGGTAACTACGGGGCTGCCACTTACCTCTGCTGCTAAGTAATGCCCTGTAGCAAGATGCTTGAAACGGAAGAGGCTGTTCCAATATCCTGCTCCACCCCGACACGGGTCATGCTGGACCACCTGCAAGCGGAGAAATGATCAACAGGAGTGGAAGAAATGTCAATCCAAATAAGGACAACACTGAATCTGAGACTTCACACAGAAGTCAGAGTTCGGGAGCGGTATTTAAGCTGAAAAAAACCATTAACTTTCAACAAACCCGTAACAAGTATCATATGTATTGTCAAGCAATGTTTCTCCAAAGGAAAAAGAGTCTCCTAATTGACATGAAATGGTTGTAAGACAAAGTTCAGTGGTTTTCGGATTATTTGCCTGAATCGTAAGGAAGAAGTTAAGATCCTGGACTTCATCCACAAAAGGCAAAACAAACAAACAAAAGAATCTCATGGAAAACTGTAACAGCAATTTATCCATGCACTCACGTACTATAATACATCCACACGCCTGTGCTTTGAAACTGGACACTCACAGTGCCTGGGCCAATTCAGCACACAGATAAATGTAACTGCAGCTTCTGCTCATGATGGAATAACTGGCACTGGTAGTTGCTGCCATAAATAGACACCTCACACAATACATGAACATGCCACAGACAACGAGAAAACTGAGTAAGATATACAAAACAACTGGGTTCAGATGTTGGATGACAGGGAATGCACAACTGTGATCTCTGAGGAAAGGGAAATAAGGTGATCTCCGCGACTGCTCCAGCTTTCTGCTGGGAGGTCCCCTCTCTGGACAGTGGCATCGAGAAGTATTCAAGCAGAGGAGACCAGTCTCACTGAGGGGAGGAGATACGTCAGAACTTAAGGAGGCTGAGGTGACTGGAGCTTCCCAGAAAAAAAGTTCCAGAAATCTGCACAGGGGCCTCCTTTAATCTTTGGCTAAATACCAAGCTGCATATGTGTAAGGCGAGACCCCACAGGGCCAAATAAAAAACGAGAGGGCAGTCGTAAGCTCAACAATCCAGGAGTTCACACAGGACTAGAAGGTGTTCTAACAAGCCAGAGGAGAGGCCTGTTGAACACCTGGGGCCTTCAGTATCGATGTCAAAAGGCTCACACCTTAGTAGCAGGGCTAGTCTAGCCCTAAAAAAATGCTACAGTACACTTGACCTAATGAAGCTTTAAAACAAACCTCCAAAGGATCAAAGTGATCTACAAGTAACTTTCTTTGTCTGGCAAAACAAAATTCAGTACTCTTTAAAGGAAGGCAACAGATCCAGATAGTCAACAAAGGAGCATCACAACATTCAGCATATTGTCCTAAAGCAGTGGACAGGCAAGAATCAGGAAAATGCAACCTGTCAGACAATATCGAATGACCCAGTATGTCCATGTGGGTTGGTGGAGGCTAGAGAAATATGTAATAGTGACCCCCAAATTTTCCCATTTTGATACATAACCACACATTTTAAGAAACTCAGTGGTTTCAAAGTAGGATAAATACACATACACACACTCACACATGCATCAAGACACATCATAATTAGGTTAATGTAAACCAGAAATAAAAAGAAAAAAATTTTACAGTAGCTAGGGAAAAAAAGAGACACTATATGCAGGGAACAAAAGGAACGAAAACCACTGAATTCACATCAGAAAATAATGCATGCAAGACAACAATGGATGAACGCCTTCAAGTACAAAAAGAAAAAACTGTCTATGTAAAATTCTACATTCAACAAAAATATCCTTCATGAATGAAGGCCGTATGGAGAAATCAGAACCTTTAATACACTGCAGGTGGGAACGTACAATAGTGCCTTCAAGACAGTCTGGCATTTCCTCAAAAGGTTAAACAAAGTAACCATATGACCCACAATTCCATTCCTGAGAGAACTGAAACTCCTCACAGAAACTTGTCCATGAATGCTCACAGCAGCATTATTCACAACAGCCAAAAAGCCGAAAACAATCCAAATGCCCATGAATAGTAAATAAAATATGGTATGTCCATACAGTGGAATATTATCTGACAATAAAAAGAAAGGAAATACAGATATGCACAGCAACATGGATAAACTTTGAAAACTTTATGCTAGGTAAGAGAAGTCAGGTACAAAGGACCACATATTGTAGGATACCATTTATATGAAATGTTCAACCTGGGCAAATCTATAGAGATAGAAAGTGGACCAGTTACCAGAGGTGGGGAGGGGCAGATCTGAAGAGAGATGAGCTGTGACTGCTACGGCTCAGAGATTCTTTTGGGTCAACTAAAAACCACTGAGAACTACACACTGTACATTTCTGAATTGTGTGACATATGAATTGAATCTCAATGAAGCTGTTATTTTCAAAAACGAAAAATAAACTGATTTTTTATAATGAAGGTGAAATAAAGATATTCACGGACAAATAAAAAGCTGTTTTCTTGTCTTCAAATGAGAGCTGAGAGAACTGGCCAGTGGCAGAGCTGCACTACAGAAATGATAAGGGAGTTCTTTAGGCTGAAGGAAAATGATTCCAGATGCAAACTCAAATCTACACCAAAAAATGAAGAGCTGGAGATGATGACTCTGTGGGTAAAAGACTCCTTTCCTCTCATTTTTCCATGTTTTTAAAATGCAAGTGACTCTTTAAACAAGGCAAAAAAATAAAAATGCACTATGGAGTTTATAGCATTTATAGAATAAAATGCAAGAGAATATCACCACAAAGTACAGGAAGGGAGAAACAGAAGTGCAGCTGACCCTTGAATAACCCGAGTTTGAACTTCAAGGGTCCACTTACACGTGGATTTTTTTCAATATTAAATACTACAGTGCTACGTGGTTGGATGAGTCCACGAGTACAGAGGAACCACAAACACAGAGGGCTAACTATTAGTTATACGTGGATTTTTAACCATGTGGAGGGTCACTGCCCCTAACACCCGTGTTGTTCAAGATTCAACTGTATACTATCGTAAGGTTCTTACATCACGTGTAAACAGATATGACGATATGTAACACTGACTGGCAATCAGGTGAAGACGTATAATGAAAACCCTAAATCATGACCAGAAATATAAGACACATGGTGTTGTCTTCCTTCGTTTATTTGGAAGGGGCACTTAAGTTTCTAAAATCCTCAAGAAGAAAATAAAAAAGGAAGACGTTCAGTGTTTCCCTAGAGTATTCAGAGGGAAAACCGGCAGGGAACAGTTTTGGGGGGAGTCAAAATTAGACAGCTGTTGCTTCTCAGACGACAAAATATAGAAGATGTTCTACAGTGGACTTCGGGGTTAAGTCAGTCCATGCTGCAAAAACTCTCCCCAAAAGGTTGACACGCTTAATTCATTTCAATCAGTTTGTGAGTGAAGAAGACATGGTACTTGCTTTTAAGGTTCTAAAGTCAGTCACGGTGACTTCTGTAGGGTTCTGACATTTCTAATACTTTTTTAGTTTCTGAATTAAATCCCAAGTCCCTACAGCCTGGATATATTGACCTTCAGGATCTGGTCTCCTAAAACAGTTTCTGTCTCATTTTGCATGACTATCCTCTCTGCTCATCAAATGAGGTTACTGACTTCTAACCCAAGGTAGCCTCACACTTCCAATTCCGCGTTAGTACCTTATAGGAAGCGACTTACTCCGTTCATCACTTCCTTCTGCAATACCCGTCATCCCGTCAGCACCAGCTCAGATGCTAGCTCCTTCAGGAAGTCTTCCTTAATCCCGTGCCTTCCCTCATCTACACCTCCAGAGGACAGGGAATGTGCCTCTTTGTGCTCTGGAGGTGTAGATACTTCACCATCCGGTATCTTTCCATCCTATCACCAACGTGCAGTCACCTACAAATCGTGATGGGTTAGGCACTTGATTACATATTGCTGTGATAGATAACTGAGCAAGGGAAAGAAGAAAAACAGAAAGAAGAGATGATCAGATGATCCGAAAAAGAAATTTCTAACTTCCGCTGGGAGTTGGCTTCCAAGGTAGCTATTATTTTCCTCCACGGGAACATCTGGCATCCTTCTGATATGGCGTGATGTGTTTGTTTCTCTAAGTCATCCCAAGTCATCCACTGTTTTTGGAACAAGGTGGGTTTCAGTACCTGGATGTGACTTATTCCTATAAATCCAGGAATCCTTTCTCCCTGCCTGCCCCACCCCATCCCTTACCTCCACCTCCCAGAGGGCTTTTGAACTAGTGGCAGATGTAGCGGACTGCCGGCCGGTAGTTCTCAGGAAGACATGTTGCTTCCTTCTGTGCTCGTCACAGGTGAGAAACTTCTCCTGCTCGGCGTGGAACAGCCTCACCACGTCACCCTAAAAGTCAACATACGGAGGGATTAAGGAAAATGCATTTAAAAAGAGAACCAAAGAGGACCCAAGTGCTGCCCAGCTTGTAACGTATCAAACTTACCCCCTTTAATATGTCATCTTTGTTATCACTCCACTTCATGAAAAGGACGATTTTCCAGCTTGTATTGCAGTTGACGGAATTGACCTAGAAAACAAATTAGAGTTATTTTTTCACATAGCCCTCAACAACTGTGGTTTCCTGTGCCCAGATGCCTCATTTCTGCCCAAGAAGCAAGGCTGTGCTTCAGTCCTCCAAGCCTAAAGACTGACACCATTAAGATCATAGAACTTGCAAATTCAATTGGCCTGATAGAAGTCTTCGGTAATAAATGGTTCATTTGTACCACTCAGTATGTATGCTGCAACTCTGGCTAACAGAACCAAGCTTCCTGCCCTCCTAGAATGATATCTTCTTCTCTTTCTTTTTTTTCCCCCCAAGTCTCTTGTACTATAGCCAAAAAGTAAAGGCCCAGTGAAAACACATATGTATAAAATGAGATGAGCTACAAAGGCAAAAAAAAAAAAAAAAAAAAAAAAAAAAAAAAAAGTCCAATGTATACATTCTAAAATGTTCATGATACAGCCATTGTTTGTACACGAAACATATGCCAGGCACTGGGCTAACATTCACTAATACATTTTATCCTCAGCAACACCCTAAAAAACAGCAATAACCATCATGCCCATTTCAGAGGTAGGAAAACTGATGCCCAGGGAGACTGGGTAATGAACCTACAGTCACAGAGGTAGGGAAGGGCAGATTCAGGATCTGCATCCGTATCTGTCTGTTTCCAGAGCTTGTGTCCTCCAAACAAACATGAGGCAAACATTTATGTCACAATCAAGTTATTGCCCTTGTGTCCTATAATTGCCAATTAAGCTAAGTAGATGTACTGCTAAAAGTAAGATATCCCTCTCACAGGTCTGCCGATGGCCGGCAGTGTCCCCTTCTTCTGAATTAGCAAAAGACACACTCTTTAGGGAGACCAATTAGAAAAGGGTACCCCTCTGGCCAAAAACACTTGGTAAAGGGGGCCCTTCTCTCGTTAAAGAAATTAGAAAATAATCCCCCAGGGATGCAAAGCTTAGCAAACTGAGCCCTCAGGTGACTATCGGCCCCCACCCAATGAACAGGCTTATATAACCTCATAGTGGCAGGCCTGGCTCTCGGTTTGTTCACCTGCAGAATGGGTACACTGCCCAGAGCCACTACTCAAGCCGCTGTGAGCACGCACGTGCTCTGGCCCCAGCAAGGTTTGCTCCTGCAGCACATGCCTGCCCACGAGGCGTAACTTGATTTCCCTTACCTCGTTGCAGCCTGGGTTATCCACCAGCTGATGGCTGCTGGCATGTAAGGGCTGGCCAGCATTCACGGGGTTCAGAACAACCTTATCACCTATGACCACCTGGAAAGGAAAGGACCAATAGAGCATTTCACAAAACAGGTCAGGACTGCAGACTGACCAGTGGCTAGTTCTGGCAGGAGCTGTAAGAGCCTGCATAGAAGAAGGCCCAGCTTCCAGCAAGTAGAATGATACAGCACAAAGGCACAATTCACTCAGCTCAACATTCTATCATAACCTAAACGGGAAAAGAATTTGAAAAAGAATGGATACTTGTATGGGTATAACTAAATCACTTTGCTATACACCTGTAACTAACACATCAGTGTTAATCAACTATACTCCAATATAAAATAAAAATTTTTAAAGATATAAAGAATGGAATTTCAAAAAAAAATCAAAAATTAAAAAAAGATTTTAAAACCCCAAAGCCTGACCCTGACCAGGAAGGGGTGATGGTCACAAGCCTAAGGGTAAATTTTTGTCCACAATTGTCACTGATTATCCAGAGGCGATCTCAAAGTCAGGCCAGAGCAGGAAGAAAAAAATCGTACTTTCGTTAGCTTCAGTTGAGGCACTTGTACAAATAAGCTCTAACTAAATTTTAGGAGTAGAAGCAGATTATTGCCTGAAGTAAGTCTTTATCTGTGCAAGAATAAAGCTATAAATTTATATTTCTAAAGCAATGACTTTTATACTTTTTTGAAAAGTCATATTAAGAGATACGTTTTCTATTATGACTCAGTCATACATACAGACTTCTGTGGCTATATGTGTATATGTATGTATGTGTATATACATATATGCGTGTATATACAGATAGATACAGAGATCTCTATTTATCAAAAAAAAAAAAAAAAGTCACCCCCTCCCAAACAATCTTATCCCGATTAGGTTTAACACAGCTTGATCCTGCCTATTCTATTCCACTTTCTAAAGTGAGAGTCACAAGCTACTAAATTGATCTCTCGGCCCATGAGTAGATGAATACCTGTCCTTTGAAAGACACTATTCTACAAGTATGCAAGTCCATCTTACCTTCTCAGCTAAGGCACAGCTAAACAGGTAAGCTTAAAGGACAGGAAAGGAAAGGACTTGCTAAAACTGAAGTTCAGAGCAAAGCACCCTTGTCTTTTATTATGGGAGTGGAAGGAAGAAGAACAGAAAGGATGGTTTCCTAAGATGTAAAACACACCTATTCTCAGTTTGATACATTTGGGGAACACACACAACTAAATTTTCTCTAACTCAAAATATATGCAAGTTAAATATGTCAAAAAACCCAACCCTTTAGGTGAAACCTAAGCTTTCCTGGACTCGTTCTTCTATACTCAGTTGATGGTCACTATGCACTGTACACCAGCTGCGAGGGGGCCGCTCAGGTACTAGATGCTTCAGGTATATTGTATATACTTTAATATGCACACAAACATAATAAACTAAAGCATATTTAAACGACCCAAAGCTTGTATACTTAAATATTAAAAAATGGGAAAACCCAGTTTCAGGTGAAGGCAAGTTAAGCTTTTTGACAAGATTTCACACTGTTTAAATATACATATTTCTTTTTGGTAGAAAACAACTATTTCAGAATCTTAACAAGGTTGGAAATATAGCTGATAGCATTTAAACATACTCACTGTTAAGTATATGCCCACATAATGACTTACTAAGGTAGCTCATAAGTATCAGAACAGTTCTAAGTCACCCTGGAAAGGACTTCTGGGGCTTTATAACTTAATGACCCCTCAGGAGAGGAGCCAGCTCGGGACCAACCACAGTCCTTGAAATGGAAGCAAGAGCCTGCAGAGTTATCAACAAAGAGCAACTGAGGATAATCCTAAAATCCACTCTCCTTCCCTGATCTACCTACTTCTTTTCCATCCTTCTGTCCTAACTTTATTTCCACAACAGAGCAGCATTTCTTTTCCACTACTGATCTAGAAGGACAGGGACACTCCTCAGGACACTCATACATGATAGCTGCTTTTGTGGTAAAGTTACTCAAGTAATGGGCTGCTCACATGATTATTTTTCAGAAGCCCAGTAAGAAAAAAACAGAGCTACTGTATTTAGGTCACATTGCTCTCCAAATTTCCCTGTTTCCCAAACACTGGTTTCCATAGTGATTTCCTTCTCCTCATACAGGATAAGCCTCTGGCTCCAACTTTAAATTTCTCCTAGTTGACTCTAGTGTACAGTTATGGTTGGAGGCCTGGCACGGAGCACGCCCTGGGCTGGGCATGTGCACTTACACTGTCTCCGATGGAACGCAGCTTGTAGAATGGCTGAATGTAAAACCAGGACCCTTCGTTGCCAGCCTCGTCCAACGTTACTCTCATGGCATTCTTCTCCAGCAGAGCTGGAAGCCTCTTATTCACTGTTAGGTATTTATTACTTTTCAAATGCAAGAGCTGAAAACCACCAAGGGAATAAGGTGAGTGTCAGCACGTCTCCGAATCTCTACATTTCTCTCTCAGTCATGTAAGGTATGTCATCAAACACTCCTCCCGCCACTGAGCCGCCTGTGAAGCTAGAGAACCACAGAAGTGGCTAAGGCGGGGAATGATTAGAGAAGAAGGAAGACCAAAGGGAGGAGAAGTAGAAGGAAGAGGAGAAGACGACATATTTTCCCCCCAACCCAGCCCTGGACAAGGTGGATGTCACTCAGGCCAAGTGCACCGTCAGCGAGGAACAGCACTCTGCACTGGTTAGCAGGAAGGGGTCTAACCCCAGGTAAAGGGACCACAGAACTGCAGTCTGAATATGCCCTGACGTGAAGGTGAGCTAAGGAAGGGCACTTTTGAACAAGAGAAACAGTTCAGTTTAATAAGTGACGCCATTAGGGGACTGTCAACTCATTTGGAAAAAACATGGCTGCTATGGATTTCCACCTTGAATTTCTAAGCACTCTATTTTTATTTTATTTTATTTTTTTTGCGGTACGGTGGCCTCTCCCATTGCGGAGCACAGGCTCCGGACGCGCAGACTCAGCGGCCACGGCTCACGGGCCCAGCCGCTCCGCGGCACGTGGGATCTTCCCGGACCGGGGCACGAACCCGTGTCCCCTGCATCGGCAGGCGGACTCTCAACCACTGCACCACCAGGGAAGCCCTAAGCACTCTATTCTTAATTCTTGTGTAACGGTTACATGAAGGGGATGGAAAGATGGAAGATCTAGATGTGAAACGTCTCATACTAAGTCTAGACCAGGAAGAGCTGACCAAGGCTTCCCAACTCAACAGGCTGTAAGTGAAGATGGAAGGGAATATGAAAGACCATCCAATCCCTGGAGAAATGATAGGACTAGCATGGGACACCACTTCCAACTTCCAGTATCTCCCTTTTCAGGTTAACAGATACAGTTTCTAGAACAGTCCTAGGAGGCCCACAAATCTTCTTGTCTGATCTGTGAGCCCCTGAAATCTCCTGGCCATGGTACATAAGGCAACGCCTTCCCAAGCTTCCTTGGTACTCTGATGAGTAGCCCCTGATCCTCCACGCACCTCTCCAAGTGCTGGACTTAGCTGGTTTATAACCTGGCATTACCTACAGGTGATCCTCAAGATCTAGGCTGGGAAAATAAGAAATATTAGGTAATAAGTATTCACAGCATACTCTGTGACAGCTACCTCTCAATCATCCTAGGCCACAGATACCATTATTATTCCCATTCCGCTAGTGAGCCAGCTGAAGCATGGCAAGAATTCTTGCCCAATACCTAACAGGAAAAAAAGTGGGAAGGAACTCCTTTGTCATTTGTAAAGTTAATATTAGTATTAGTAAAGAGAGATAAATTAGGAGTTTGGGATTAACACACTATTCTATATATAAAATAGATAAACGAAAAGGACCTACGGTATAGCACAGGGAACTATATTCAATATCTTGTAATAACCTATAATGCAAAAAATATGGAAAAGAATAGATATATGCACATATGTATAACTGAACCACTTTGCTATATACCTGAAACTAACACAACATTGTAAGTTAACTATATTTCAATTTTTAGAAATGGTTAAAAAAAAAAGCCACATTTGGCGCTGGACTTCTTCACACGGTTTTCTGCAAGGATAGACCTAGGTGGATTTTTTTTTTTTTTAGCAAAACCTGTTGTAGCTGTTTCTTAAATTGTGTTTTATCTTGTCAAATTTGAAGGTACCAGATATAAACAAGTAAACCTCACAACCCGTGAGGTAAGACATGAGACCTATCATCAAATATTCTACCTGAAGGTACAGAATTGCTCTTATTACTTCTGGCGACCAGCTCTTGAACCAATTTTTACCAAATATGAAGAACTTTCAAGAAATGCAAGTTAGGCAAAAGCGCAACAGCCAGGCTCCTCTTCAGATAGGGAGCCTCCCATCTAAAAAATGTGGACAGATTTTAAATTATCAGTACAGAGGAGAGAAGTGGACTCTTGCACTGAGAAAGAACCAACTAAAAGCCCAAGAGTCCAGCCCACATCACAAGAAATGCTAGACCTTTTGCAATAAACTGGCTGTCTCCACGGAGTCCTATCTGTCCAAACCGGGTTTCGCGTGCTTGTTTTTCGTTTCACTCTTTGTAAAGCTTCAGCTCCACGACAGAAGAGCGGCTTTGACCCACCTGGATCACATTGCCATACTGGATCACGGTCCCCAGCAACTTCCTGTTTTCTGTCTCATTCTGCTTCTTTTCCAAGTCTGCAGCATGCTGTACATAGAGGAGGAAGATTGGTCACAAAGAGGAAACAATGGGTTATATATTTCTCTGCCGCAAGGCAAAAGCAATATAGCCAGTTCATACAAGAACCACAGAAATAAGCAAATACCTAAGTACACCCTGAGGCTAAGTGCAATGAGCAAGGGGTTCAAGAATCCAACCCACTATGCCTTGTTTGCTGGCCTTCTTGGCTTTTTAAAAATGTATTCATTTTTTAAGGAATTCATGGACATCTGGTTAGGGTAAGACTAAGTCACAAGCTTACGTATTTTTAAAGAAAATAGGGTAGGGTTGGAAGGGAATTTGCATAGCCCTTTTATGATTTGTACAGCTCTTCTTTATAGCTTTGGAGTAAAATAAACCAGGATTCAAAGACTGGTTTTGTGACCTGGAATGTGTTATTTAACATCTTTGCAAGCCTCAGTTTCCTCTTTTGTAAAATGAAAATAAAAATAGTACCTTCACCTCACAGGAATCACACAGCACAGTATCTCATCAATGCGGCATTCATGGAGTGTTAGTTATTATTGTTACAAACCAATTATAATTTATTTAATTTTCACGGTAGTTCCCTGAGAAGATCATTATCCCAATTTAATAAAGAAGAAACAGACTCAGAGAGAAGAAAACGTTTGGTCGACACTGCATAGCTAGTTGAATGGGTACAAAAGGAGTACTATTTTCTCTACTACTGTGTATATTTGAAATTTTGCTTAATAATGTCATTTTTTCAAAAATTACACGTCTATTAAGTAAGTAAGAGATAATCCTCAAACCCACATTTGGGTTAACTCCAGATTTACACATTCACAAATGAGGCTGGAGGTATTACTAGTGCAGCTCTGGCAGGCCAGGGAACATGGTACAACCAAATAGAGGGTTCCCATAACAGTTTGCCAAGGCCACCAACCCGCACAGTCATTTTTCCTTCGTTCACCTGTGTAACTCTGCAAGTCTGTTAGCATATTATAACCACACCCAAGGGGAACTAGTTTCATCCTAGGCAATTAAACTGCTGTTCCAATCTCTGACTCCCAAACCCAGACTAAGTAAAACAAAAGAAAAAGTAATGGAAGAAATACGGTATCTAATCTGATGGGTGACAGAAGCATGATGATGACCAAGGATGTATTTCAGAACCGTTTCCAACGTTCTCTTCGTAGAGTCTCCCCTTGCCTTGAGGCAAGATGCTACCAGACGCCAGTGGGTTAATAATGGGCTTCTTTCCCAGGGAACACGTCCGCATTTCCACACAACCCTTCTGGACTTGGTCTTGGTTCCACCACAGACCAGCTTTATCATCGTGGCCAGGTCGTTTAATCTCACCAAGCCTCCCTCAGCATTCTCATCCACAAACTGAGGACAATACAAGTCTTTTTTCTCCCTAATCACAGAGATTACAGAAAAAGCATACCAGACACAAAATAGGCATTCAATAAATTTAAACCATTGTTATACACAAGTTTCTGTAACTAAGAAATGTTCTAATGAAAATTTCAAAAGGTGAACTAAGGTGGGTGGGTGAAGAATCTTTCAGTTTCCTTCAAATTCAGCATTCGCCCCCACCTCTACCTGGAGTATAGGGATTTTTAGGAAGGAACATCTTTGGAGAAAAATAAGCTGCAGGAAGCAATCCTAAACCAAAAGGAAACCACATTTATAGGAGGGTAAGGATTGGCCTACGTCTGTGTGCATGACTGCAAGTTTGTAGCAAGTGTCTCAACCCTTTAAAACTATGGTCTATTCAGAGGCTTCCCTCTTTCTCTTTCGGAATTCGTTACCAGTCTGCTATTCTCAGTTACAAAAAGGTAATATCCACTGGCTTCAAGACACATCCAGAAATAATATCAGCGCAGACACCATGGCAGTCCTTGACATCCAAACCGCCCTGGGCAGGGCTCTCCCCCACTCTCTCTTCCCCTCCATAAACACCTTCCCATCCCTTCCTCCCACCTCCTTCCTCCCTATTTTCATGCCTGAGCTGTACCCTCTCCAAAGAGCTCTACAGTACCCACAGGTTCTGCAGGTAGTTTAAAAAAGAAAAAATACACTGGACTGAATCCACTTGGAAGGCAGGTTTATACTTTGCAGAGAGCCATTTATTCTTTCTGCTAAGCAGTTCTCAGCTAATAAGGACAGGAAAGTGGAGAAAGCAAAAAAATGTCAAAGGGAGGGAAAAAAATCAGGGAATTCAGTCAAATAAAACAACATTTTCCAACAAACAAATACAAATTTTCTCTGCTCGAAACACCACACCAAAAGGATTCACCTTGAGAAAATTATAAAGTAGTGTTTCTTGAACTTAAATGATATAAGGGCTCCTGTTTAAGAGGGGAAATTCTCATGGATATTCCTCTTACTCTCAAGAATTTCCAGTGGCTTCAATCTAAGAAATATTAATCTAAAATATTAAGTTCCTACCTACGCTCAGACTAAGTACACAAGTCGTAATCCAGTGGTCACTGGCATATCTATAAGGAAATGTCAGATTAGTCACCAAGAAGGCACATATTTCATATTTAAGACTAATTAGGGGCTTCCCTGGTGGCGCAGTGGTTGCGCGTCCGCCTGCCGATGCAGGGGAGCCGGGTTCGCGCCCCGGTCTGGGAGGATCCCGCGTGCCGCGGAGCGGCTGGGCCCGTGAGCCGTGGCCGATGAGCCTGCGCGTCCGGAGCCTGTGCTCCGCAACGGGAGAGGCCGCAGCGGAGGGAGGCCCGCATACCACACACAAAAAAAAAAGACTAATTAAACACCAGCAGCTCTGAAGATTAAAGGTCATTCGTCTACAAACATACAAAAGATAAAAGTAGGACAGAAAATACATAACTGGAGAATAAATATCTAAGAATATCAAATATCACGCCTGAAAACTCCATTAAAAGGTTTGATGATGACCAAGCCTACATACAACTACTCAACAAACATTCCATGCATTAAGCTTATGGACCATTCTAAGAATTCGCTTTCCTATAAGCACTCTTTGTTTAAGGAGAAAACTCTCCCACTCACTTCACCTTTTACTAAGTGTACAAATACTATATATGTGTTCATTTGAGTTCACAAATCTGTCTTTAGATAACTCCTCCACAAAACCAAATTGGTTCCCTTCCCCCAGTTTTACTGATATAACTGACATATAATTTGGCTTTCAGAAAAAAAAAATCCATCATGATTTTTAGTTCAAAAGGTTGATAAAAAAGGAAGTAAAACTAACACATTTTAAATCAACTATATTCCAATAAAAATTAATTTTAAAAAGTAAAATTTTTTTAAAGTACAGTACAGACAATACCTGGGCCCACTGATCAAGGCTGCTTTCACCCTTGAAAAAATTAGATCTGGTCTATTAAATCCCTCAAGTATATTCTAAAGAGGAGCCCACACTGTAAGACAGTGAATCTGTATAAACTTTCTGAAGAATAATCCAGCAATATCTACCAAAAAGTTTTTCAACGGGCATAACTTTGATTTAGCAATCCCATTTCTAGGAGTTTCTCTAAGAAGATCATCTGGCATGTGCACAAGGCCATAACCATCATGTATTTTGGGGCGGAATGGCAAAAACTGTCAGAATCCTGAATACCTCCTCCCCCCATAGGGATTGGCTGTCTAAAATTACAATACTGCTATACCTTGGAGTAATCAAGTAGCCATTAAAAATACAGAGCTACCTATTTATTCATGACATATTAAGTGGGAAAAAAAGCAAGTGAAATAAAGAGAAGTGAGGGACTTCCCTGGCGGCCCAGTGGTTAAGACTCCACGCTTCCAATGCAAGGCGCATGGGTTCAAACCCTGGCCAGGGAACTAATAAGATCTCACATGCCGCGCGGCACCGCCAAAAAAAAAAAAAAAAAAAAAAAAAAAAGGAAGAAAGTCAGATGGCATGCCCCCATTAATACTTTAAAATATAGAGATAAAGGAATAAAATAGGGGATGGGAGACTGGGGCACACACCAAGATTATCTTTGAGGAGTAAGGTTTAGAGATCTTTTTTTTTTTTTTTTCCCTTTTCTTACTCATGTATACTTTGGAGCTCACTTCCTACAATACTCACTTCAGAAACACCTTCATCGTACCTCTGTGGCAAGAAGCCTAGATTTTTAAAAAGCCATCTTAAATGTGTTACCTTTTCAATATTTAAAGATCCCAATAATTTAAGTACCTGTTGCTCTTTGCCCTTACACAATGGGTTGCGGACAGTCCTGAATTTCTAAGGGAGAAATCATGCTCTATGCTATGGTCTCTACCGCCGTGAATCATCACAGACATTAAGATGCTCCCTAAGCAACATCAAGGTCAACCCCATCACAGCCACCTGCTATTTAATTTCAGAAATGGAAAAACCATTATTAAATTACTACAGAGACGTCAGTGGAACAGTGGGGAACCTTATTTATTTAAGGTCAACAAGCTCTGAAGTATCTAACATAAATATTAAGCCTTCTGAAAACAAGCAAGGCAGGATCCAGGCTTCAGATGACAATAAAGACTCCTCACTCCTCTGGTTCCTCCTAGCTTGTAGAAGCTACGGCTTAAGGTAATGGACCATTTCTCAGAACCAAAACAATGTAGGTGCTGTTTCAAGGTAACAGGTAAAAATGCTGTCAGGAAACGGTAGTCGAGGGCTGTAGAACAAATTATGTGATTTGCAGATGGGGGAACCTCATTCTGCCAAGAGTCTTGGGAAATCACGACCAGGGGAGTTAGAATCCAGTTATTCTCTCAGAACGAAGAGACACACATAGCAACCAGCCACTAGATGTCACTGTCCTTCAGGGAGTTGGTGGCATGTTGCTTAGCCTAGTCAAAAGGAAGTCAACTGGTCTAGACGACTAATTCCTTAAATGGCATTAATTTAAAATAATCTGACCTTTGATTGGGGTGTTCCACAGTAGCTGACAAAAATAAAAATGAAAACCCACTGGAGACTGACCGTCCGCCCCCAAAGGCAAGTGGCTGCCCAAAATACAACATTTTCATGACGACACTAGAACATGTGGATGACTGACAGACACAAGAGGGGGAAAAAAAGGTCCGGCCAAGCAGGAAGGCAGGAACTGAACAAAGTTAACAGCCAAGACCTGCAAGTCATGTCAGTGATCCTGAATCAGGAGACAGCGCTGCTTTCCTTTTTAAATTTATTTAAAACAAAAACAGCATGAAAGAGAGAATTTATTGTTGATTTTAGTAAGGAGCTCAAAGTTCTTGGTCACCTTTAGGATCGCCTTTTTTCAACTCTGTAGTTTTTTCATGGTTCATTTGTGGGAAGGGGCGGGAAAAGGAACTGCTGATGAAACAACACACGTATCACAGGCTGCGAATAGTTGGCCAGAGAACGCCATCCTGCTGAGCCACTCCGGTGTTGGTGTTGAGTGTGATGTTTTAAACTTGAAAGGGAAGCAGCTGCCAACATTTTTTTTAAAAATTGAGAGATGACACATCAAAGCATGGATTTTAGCTTCTCTTGAAGAAGCAGAAGATGTGGCGGCAGTTCCTGGCCCACCTTCCCACGCAGCAACGGCAGGGGAGCGGAGCTGGCCCCCAGACCCGCACACAGGCACACGCCCCTTCGCGACCCAGCCCACCAAGGCCTCTTGGTTCCAACTGGCTTCCTGCTCGGCCACGAGGAATCTGAATTTACAACTCCAGCTGTAAAAAGCGTAGGAGAAGAAAGGGTTTGAGATGCACTAAGAATACCTCAGTGGACAGAATCAATTGCATCCGAGAAAAGGGGCCGCAGGACTGCTAAGGCCACACTCCTTCCACCAAGATAACCCCACAGGCGTACGTGCTAAATGGCTCTGCCAGGAGACGTGCAGATTTGAGCAACCTTTCCTACCCATTCAACTCGATTCCCATGCTCCCAGTACAGACTTCGGGGGCGTCCTGGATCCTCACAATGATTGGGGAAGGAGAGGATCGCTACCCATACTCCATGGACAAGAGCCAGGGATGCTGGATGCCCTGAAATGTACAGCACAGCCCTGTGCAAGGAAGAAGCGTCGTTCCTCCCACACAATTTGGTATTCCAGTGGACAGTCACACGGCTTAAAAAGCTGCCATTCCTGAGCCAAACCCCTAACTCCACTTTGCACATGAACACAAAGCATGGATCTGCATGGTTCAATTAATAATATTATTAACACCTTTTCCAAAAATGGGAGCGTTATTTAATAAAGAGAAGCGTGTACCTTGCATTCTTAGTAACATCACCAAGAGCAGCTGACCATTTTGGAGCACCACATTATGGAACACATGCTTTGTGGGTCACCAGTACTACAGACCTACATCGGCCAGTCTTCAGCTGCCTCACTCACAGGGTCTATACAAATAGACCCTGTAAAAGCATTTATTTCCTTATGTCCTCTAGAGTGACTGTGCCTGAGCATTAACTTAATAAAGTATACAATTATAAAATTTATTATTTTCCCTCTATTTTGCCTTTATAATTCAGTTTCAAAGCTTTGGCATCTTGGGAGATTATATTATTTACAGATTTTATTTCCTCTTTATACAGTTACATAATATTTGCTATTCAGAGGGAGCAATGGGTCTGCTGAGGTTGAGAATATCTGCCCTAAAACCATTAAAATAATGATGCAATCCCCAAAGCCTTCAAACCAATCTCTTCGCTTCTGTCGTTTTCTTTTTCTCTCCTACCCTCTTACTCCCACAGATCTGCCTCACTCTGAGGCTTACCTGTCACCTCCTCTTCCTCCAGAAAGCCCTCCCTGACTACCATATCACCCATCCTTATACTCAAGTGGATGTGACTGCCCCTTCTAGGGGGCTCCCACAGCCTCGGTGGTTTGCCCTATAATAGAACTTGCTACAGTCGTGTCACTACCTCTTTATGCTTAATTAGCTATTAAGCTCCCAGAGGGTTACGATGCTGTCACAGTTTTATCACCGTCACCTAGCACAGTGCTCACTCATTCATTCAAGAACTATTTCTTGAGCACCTACTATGTGCCAGACACTATTACAATGCACTGGGGATACAGTGGTGAACAAGACAGGCACTGCTCCTCATCGTGTGGTGTCGTCATTCTACTGAGTGACAGAT
Source organism: Physeter macrocephalus (assembly GCF_002837175.3). Classification (NCBI taxonomy): domain Eukaryota; kingdom Metazoa; phylum Chordata; class Mammalia; order Artiodactyla; family Physeteridae; genus Physeter; species Physeter macrocephalus. The sequence goes on from NC_041231.1 coordinate 15,584,084, forward strand.
GATAATTAAGGGGACTTTTAAATATAACTGCAGACTTTGATCAGTGCAGAGAAAGATATAAACAGGGTCCTATGACAGAGGAAAGCAAGCAAGACATGGCTTAGATAAGGAGATGGGGAGAGACCTCACTGAGATGACTTAAACTGAGAGATGAAGGAGGCAGAGGTCGTAGCTTAGGCAAAGTCAGAAGACTGCTCTCAACAGGACAAATGGCAAGCGCTAAGGTCGTGAGACAGTTAGGAGCCTGTGGTGCTCCAAAAAATAAAACGAAAGGACACAGAGCAAGTCTAGCTGGTTCAGAAGCCTCAGAGGGAAAGCAGGGTCCAGCAGGCACAAAGGCTGCATTTCATTTTAAGGGCCATGCGTGCTTGTGTGTCTTCACACTGGAGGATCAGCTCAAGGAGGTTAGGAACCTGGTCTTCTCATCAGGCCTGGAGCCCCTCACCCCTTTCTAATACAGTATGTGCTGAATAAAGGAGCCCCTTCCATGGGCCCTACCTACCCAGTGCAGTTGGCTCTGACTTTGCCATTTATTACTCACAAAGAGAGCAAGCGTGAGCCCCATGTGCTCACAGATACCCTACATCCTCGGCTATCATCACTAAGTCTCAAGAGCTTTTTTTTAAATTAAGTTAGTAAATATTTGAGTGCCTACCATATGTTGTAGGCAAGAGGGATACAGCAATGAGCACACCTGACACAAATTTCTGCCTGTGAGTAGTTTACATTCTAGTGGGGGTAGAGAGCTGATAAATAAATTAGAAAGATCATGATAAGTGACGTGGAGAAAAATAAAGCAGAACAGGGGGATGGGGAACGGAATGCAATTTCCAAACCACACTGGATATATGTCATGTCTTTCTTCTCCACATCTCAAAGAAGCTCCACACAGATTAGCCTCACAGAAGAATTATATCATCTCGACACTACAGAATTATATCATCATTTGACACATGGAAAAACAGGCTCAGAGAGGCTCAAAAATTTGCTTATGGTCACAAAGCACATCAGCAGTAGAATGAGCATCTCTTTCATATGCCAAGTAACAGACAAGATAAATACAATGATAAAAGCTAAAATTTTCTGAGCACTTATCACATGCCAGGCATTGTTCAGTGCTTTTTATGTTTCATTTCATGTAATCCTCACAACAACTTCTTGATGTGGATATTATTACCATTCCCATTTTACAGATGAGGTAACAGAGGCACAAAATAGCTACGTAACTCACCCAAGATGTCCAGTTAGCGAGTGGTGAAGCTAGCATTCTAATCTAGGCAGTTCCTCCTGAGCTTGTGCTCATACCCAGTACCGTACCTAAAGCCATCCCAGAAAGGGAATGGCTGAGAAAAAAGAAACTCTCAAGACATCTCAGGATGACTACAACCCGCCTTTCCTTAGGGTCAGCTCCCTTTGAGCCCTTTATCAAAGACTGTGTGAAAGCTGGTGTCCAGAGCTAGAGGACTGCAAAACTCATCTTCCAGACCCATTCCACTCAGATACAACCCACACGGCCGCTCGTGAGACCTCGCCATGGAGCTCCATCCCAATACGTACGTGTAGTTTGTTAAGCAGTACCGCGTCTGTCGTGCTGTTGGCTCCTGGCTTAGCAGCTTTCCAGAACTGCTTCTGGGCAGAGTAGCGATTCATGGGACATAGTTTAAAGAGGCAATCTAGAAGGGAAACAAACAAGTAACAACTGTTACTGAGGAAGTATAGACACTCAACCTATGAAAAAAACTTTCCCCTTTTATTTCTAGAAGGCATTATAAATTACATGAAAGTGTAAATGGTAAGTAACAGGCCCTTTTACAAACCTCTCCTTTGACTTTTAATTCTCACCACCATTACATGAGGTTAGAAATGAGGAAAATGAAACTTCTAGAAAGTAAGTCAAATGTCCACTGTCACACAGCCAGTTAGAGGCAGAGCTGGGACTCAGAATCCAAATTCAGAGCTCTCAATGCTGCCCCAGAGTTATCTCCTTTCCTTTATGATGGACACATTTAAGGGCAGCAGTCTCACTGTATGCAATAGTACATACAAACATTTCTGGATATAAATCCAACTCACTTCCATTCGACTACATTTAAAAAAAAAAAAAAAAAAACAGAAGCTTATTTGGAGGCACCTCCTGGGGCAATGGTCTCTTGAGTGCTGTTTACCAGATGATTCTCTGGGGAGCAGGAAGAAAATAAATGAACTTGCAGGGACATTCTGTGTCTTCTCCCTCTCTCTCAGTGCATGGTGATGTGCTTCTGTTCAGGAATGCCTGGGGTCATGACTTTTTACATTGTTTTATGTAGGAGAACTAACTCACAAAATGGACTAGTGGCTTCAAAAGATGTCTGCAATGAAATCAAAACACCAAAGAGAGGAGTAATGCAAACCCCACAAACAAAAAGGAAAAATAATGATGATCTAACCAGATGTGAAAAAAAAGTCACCCAGATATTAAAAACTGTCTTAAAAAACACTTAAAATGTTGTCTCTAATGATGAACGTTGCCCTTAAAGCACCCATGTGCCTTAAGATATTCATGATAATATGCTAATCATGATTAAGAGGACACATTATTGTTTAATCTTAATCTTTTTCATCAACATATATTTTCCTGCTTGCTTTTATAATGTATACAATCTATTAGTACAGTGACAGATGTATATAACTTTTAAACACACACACACACACACACACACACACAGTTTAGGGGTATTTTTTTTGTGTGTGTGTAGTACGCGGGCCTCTCACTGCTGTGGCCTCTCCCGTTGCGAAGCACAGGCTCCGGACGCGCAGGCTCAGCGGCCACGGCTCACGGGCCCAGCCGCTCCGCGGCACGTGGGATCCTCCCGAACCGCGGGACGCGCAGGCTCAGCGGCCACGGCTCACGGGGGCCGACCCTCTCCGGCACGTGGGATCCTCCCGAACCGCGGGGCACGAACCCATGTCCCCCGCATCGGCAGGCAGACCCTCAACCACTGCGCCACCAAGGAAGCCGTAGGGGTATTTTTGTCAAAATTTTTTGATAGGGATATGCCATGGAAAAAGTTTACAAATAACCGCTCTAAAAAACTAATACTAGAATTGATACTCATTCTGAAAATTTTACCTTTTGACATACAGGATTTTCAAATGGTATTTGTAGAGTAAAATTAATAAATTTGGAATGAACACCCAGATTTGGAAAAACTGCACCCTCAAAGTAGATCAGAGCAAGCTTTTATAAAAAAACGTAATCTACTAACTGTACACTTATTCTTATCTGTTCCCTGAGACATTCCCTGACAGGACACTGAACAGCTAAATCCTGTCTTTGTCTTAGGCAAGTAACTATCTCAAAGTAAAAAATATTCCTTTACTGTCAAGGACACAGATACTAAGTCTTTCCTCTAATTCAGATCACCCTTTCTTCTAGTTGGAATCAATGAACTTTTACTAAGTACAGCGCACACAAATACTTGACACTGTTCAGAAAATAAGTTTTAATCAATTAACTGTAGAAATAAAAGGTACTTTCCCATTTCTATAACCTCCTTCTTCACTAAATATTTCTACCTAGTCACAAGCAGCTACCAGACAAATATAAGATCACTGATATCCATCTTTATCAAGAATATAATCCATCTACTGAAAGTAATTGTTAGTGCACATGAGAGATGCTATCCAGGTCTTTAGAGAACAAAGGACATGGCAGGAAACTGGTTTAAAAGATAGGGCTGCTCCCTCCATCTCTAATGAAACTCACAGGTCATTGTTATTTACTGTATCAGTGGCAACTTCATGACATCACTGAAAGACACAGTTTTTCTACCGCTTTGATATATGTGAACTCTCCACCCTGAGAACAATCACACACAACCATAAGACTACCAGCCAGTGTTAAATGTCCTATCTTTTTCTTTTTTTCTTTTTTTTTTTTTGCGGTACGCGGGCCTCTCACTGCTGTGGCCTCTCCCGTTGCAGAGCACAGGCTCCGGATGCGCAGGCTCAGCGGCCATGGCTCACGGAACCAGCCGCTCCGCGGCATGTGGGATCTTCCCAGACTGGGGCACGAACCCGTGTCCCCGGCATCGGCGGGCGGACTCTCAACCACTGCACTACCAGGGAAGCCCTAAAGGTCCTATCTTTGACACAGGACAGAAGGTGGCATTTGTGCAGGACCAGGGTGACTTCCTTGATAATCACAAGACTTAATACCAAAAAACCATTCAAAACACTTAAGTCACTCGTATTAATATCTGATACACAACTTTTTATGGATTAAATGAGGTTAATAATTTCAATTTTCATCAATAAGAAGACATGGAGAAAAACTATTATTTTTCCCTCCAACACAATTCATATGATGATGGCTAACTGGTATGCATTACCATCCCACCCCTTCCCACCCATAATTTGACTTAAGTTGATTTGAGGATCCGGCTGGATCTATAACGCCAAGGGATTAACATGCAATGGAAAGTACCATTTTACAACTGTTGATGGTATTGTCAGTGGGTATAACCCACTTAACAAACCAATGGACTACAAACAGGCTCAAATTTCAGATAGCTTTCCATTCACCTAAGATGAGAGTGTGAACTGAAGCACTGTCAATGCAACCAAAGCCTTGCTGTAACTTCCACACCAACTATTCTTCTTGGGCAAAACAGAGCACTGTACTGGATTAAGCATTTTTACAACCAACTGTCTATGTAAATATGAGATGCTAACATACTAGTAACAAAACCAAATTAGCCTTGCTGATTTTGTCCTGTCTTCCCAGTTGCTTAGCAACTGATTCAAAGTGAAAATTAGATTAAGCAATTCAAATATGATGTTAAAGTAACCTTCTGAAATTTTGCACTTCAGCGGCTCTATATTGCCCTTTGCTATTTGGATGGCACAGCAGGACAAAGTTAAAGTTCTGCTGGATCCCAATACTGTGCGAAGTATAGAAATGCACAAATACAGGGAATCCGGTGGAAGAATTGTACCTATTTGGCGGAAGTATGTATGTGTGTATATATATGTGCATGTACACACACACACACTGTGCTTTGATTTTGCCCCAAAGAAATGCCACAAAGATCTCTTATGTGACAAGTGATTTTTCAAGGCTTTTAAAAAATAAACTAAATTAAGCTTTCAAAAAATTCCTTGGGAATATTCCTAAGCTTTGGCAGATGCCACACTGGGCTAGCAAAGGAGAAGTAAGCGGAATGGAGGGGCTGGGTTAAGTGTTAAAGGGCATGTGGGCTGGAAACAGGCCATGGCTGATCTTCCGTGGTTTAAAGAGCATTCCAGGGACGTCCTTGGTGGCGCAGTGGTTAAGAATCAGCCTGCCAATGCAGGGGACATGGGTTCGTGCCCTGGTCCGGGAAGATCCCACATGCCGTGGAGCAACTAAGTCCGTGCGCCACAACTACTGAGCCTGCGCTCTAGAGCCCACGAAATACAACTACTGAGCCCACGTGCCACAACTACTGAAGCCTGCATGCCTAGAGCCCGTGCTCCGCAACAAGAGAAGCCACCGCAATGAGAAGCCCGCGCACCGCAACGAAGAGTAGCCCCCGCTCGCCACAACTAGAGAAAGCCGGCGCACAGCAACGAAGAACCAACACAGCCAAAAATAAATTAATTTTTTTTTAAAAAAGAAAAGACAGGAGCAAGAAGAGCCACAGGTGTGCTTGGAGCCCACCTTAATGGGGTCCCCAGTGGGGTGAGAAAGCAAGAAGCCGACCTCAGAGGGAGCCACACATCAGGGACTCAGTGAGAGAATAAAGTCTGCCAGCGAAGAACGGCCGAAACCCCCCATCTCCTTGCTGTCCTCCACATCCTTAGAACTCGGAACTCTAGAACGTAAAGTGCCTGACGGTAGGGACTTGTGTCTGTTCTGTACACTCTGGTAACCCAGGGGCTAGGAGTAGTGTAGCGGCATAAAGATGGTTGTTGTATTAGGGATTTAAACGTGGTGAAATCCCTAGGTCTCCAGAAGCGACATCAGGTTTGTCCTCCTAAGTCACTTCCAGCTTTGAGCCCCCAGCAGTCTATTCATGAATCCAATGACTACTTATTAAAGTGCCTACTCTGTGCTGCACACAGTACCGGGGGCTGACACTGTAACAGTGAACCCAATGCACAAGTTTCTTAGTATAACCCTAGTGACAGCGAAAAACTAGCCAAATACACAACTTGAAGTATACAGCAAGTTAAAGGACTATAGAGACGAGAATCATCTATCAGCCCAATACGGCTGGTATGGAGGAGTAGCACTTTATACGGGGTCATCAACGAAAGGCATGTCCACGGCTTCTGAGCGGAGAGCTGCAGGGTGAGAAGGAGCCTGGCTTTGATAACAATGTAGAGGCAACACCTTCCAGGCAGAGGCAACACTTCCAGTTGGAAGGAAATCTTCAGGAGGTTAAAAATGAGCAAAGAAGGGCTGGAGGGTAGCGGACGGAGGGAGAGTTGCAGGTGATGTGTCTGGAGAAGCAAGCAGGGGCCACATCACGCAGGGTGGAAGAATTGTACCTATTTGGCGGAAGTATGTATGTGTGTATATATGTGTGCATGTACACACACACACACTGTGCTTTGATTTTGCCCCAAAGAAATGCCACAAAGATCTCTTATGTGACAAGTGATTTTTCAAGGCTTTTAAAAAATAAACTAAATTAAGCTTTCAAAAAATTCCTTGGGAATATTCCTAAGCTTTGGCAGATGCCACACTGGGCTAGCAAAGGAGAAGTAAGCGGAATGGAGGGGCTGGGTTAAGTGTTAAAGGGCATGTGGGCTGGAAACAGGCCATGGCTGATCTTCCGTGGTTTAAAGAGCATTCCAGGGACGTCCTTGGTGGCGCAGTGGTTAAGAATCCGCCTGCCAATGCAGGGGACATGGGTTCGTGCCCTGGTCCAGGAAGATCCCACATGCCGTGGAGCAACTAAGTCCGTGCGCCACAACTACTGAGCCTGCGCTCTAGAGCCCACGAAATACAACTACTGAGCCCACGTGCCACAACTACTGAAGCCTGCATGCCTAGAGCCCGTGCTCCGCAACAAGAGAAGCCACCGCAATGAGAAGCCCGCGCACCGCAACCAAGGGTAGCCCTCCACTCGCCGCAGCTAGAGAAAGCCGGCGCACAGCAACGAAGAACCAACACAGCCAAAAATAAATTAATTTTTTTTAAAAAAGAAAAGACAGGAGCAAGAAGAGCCACAGGTGTGCTTGGAGCCCACCTTAATGGGGTCCCCAGTGGGGTGAGAAAGCAAGAAGCCGACCTCAGAGGGAGCCACACATCAGGGACTCAGTGAGAGAATAAAGTCTGCCAGCGAAGAACGGCCGAAACCCCCCATCTCCTTGCTGTCCTCCACATCCTTAGAACTCGGAACTCTAGAACGTAAAGTGCCTGACGGTAGGGACTTGTGTCTGTTCTGTACACTCTGGTAACCCAGGGGCTAGGAGTAGTGTAGCGGCATAAAGATGGTTGTTGTATTAGGGATTTAAACGTGGTGAAATCCCTAGGTCTCCAGAAGCGACATCAGGTTTGTCCTCCTAAGTCACTTCCAGCTTTGAGCCCCCAGCAGTCTATTCATGAATCCAATGACTACTTATTAAAGTGCCTACTCTGTGCTGCACACAGTACCGGGGGCTGACACTGTAACAGTGAACCCAATGCACAAGTTTCTTAGTATAACCCTAGTGACAGCGAAAAACTAGCCAAATACACAACTTGAAGTATACAGCAAGTTAAAGGACTATAGAGACGAGAATCATCTATCAGCCCAATACGGCTGGTATGGAGGAGTAGCACTTTATACGGGGTCATCAACGAAACGCATGTCCACGGCTTCTGAGCGGAGAGCTGCAGGGTGAGAAGGAGCCTGGCTTTGATAACAATGTAGAGGCAACACCTTCCAGGCAGAGGCAACACTTCCAGTTGGAAGGAAATCTTCAGGAGGTTAAAAATGAGCAAAGAAGGGCTGGAGGGTAGCGGACGGAGGGAGAGTTGCAGGTGATGTGTCTGGAGAAGCAAGCAGGGGCCACATCACGCAGGGTTGTGTGGGTCACGGGGAGGCATTGCTTCTCCTTGTGGGAAGCTACCAAAGAGCTTTAAACAAAGAAGAACCTGGTTTTTGTTTCTACAGGAGCTTTCTTCTTGGTGATGGCACCTCCTAAGAAAGGGAAGGCTGAGAGGGGGCGGATTTAGAGGAGAATAGGAGAAATCAAGACTTATTTTGGCTTTGCTTGGTTTGAGATGCCTACGAAACAACCAAGCTGAAATGTTCAGTGGGTCAACTAGCAGGGTGAAAATACAGGAGAGTCAGCAATTTTAGGGGTTAGAGGCAGAAGCAGAGGAAGAATGGGGGTACTGGAGAAGAGAACTGAGGAAATCATTACGACAAATGCAATGTAGCGACTCATCTCGGCTAGGGAGATCTAACCAAACCTAGAGAATATGTTAATTGAGCCTTACAAAAGCTTGAGCTTGATTCACAGTTTTCAGAGGGTAGAATAAAGACCTTTCCTCTCCTCTTCCCCTCCCCCAACAAAAAACTCCAACGCAATGAAAATTAAAAACAAAAAAATGCAACTTCATCCTCTGAGAAACTCAAATCCTTCTTTTGGAATAAATGAAGATGGAAAGAGGATGGAGAGGTGGAACTTGAGAGATGGAGGGAGCTATCTACAGTGAGGGTACCAGTGAGAAGCAAGGTTATTTGCCCTGTGGAACCCTGGAAAGGCTCAGGACCCCGTGATGACACTGTGCAGGGCATCACTGACCAACCTGGATCAGGGACAAAGGGCCCATGGGCTGAGGCCCAAGAGTGATGGGTCATCCCTTCCACCTGCCACACGGAAGCATGATGAGGCTTGGAGAGTGAGAGAACACTAGTAAATGCTACAAAAGAGCTAGACAAATAAGGACAAATGAGATTATTAAGAACTCCAGGGAAAAGCTGTGTACTCTTGATAAAATGTAGTATGTGTTTAGCTCAGTGGTGAACAATATTTACACAGTCATAAAAATCTAAGACTAACTATTAATTTAGCCAAAAAATGTAATACAACTTTAATGGGAGGATGGAGGGGGAGCAGGAAAGTGTTGGAAGCCACCGTCATGTATAATAACAGGAAGTGAACAGGTGATATCTAAGATAAATTCATCTACAGCTATGAAGAGACACACATCATCTAGAAATACCGTGGTAAATACCAGAACAAAAAGTTAAAATGTTTTCAATTGTTGCCTCAAAAAAGTGGGAAAGCGTGAGGTGTCAGACATAAGACCATTATTTTTATTCGGCATTTTTATCAATATTTGACTTTTTTAAGTTCAATGCACATAACATAAAATTAACCATTTTCAAATGAACAATTCTGTGGCATTTATGTTGTACAAGCCAATGTTGTACAACCACCACCTCTATCTAGTTCCAAAACATTTTCTTCACTCCCAAGAGTAAACCCTGTATCTATGAAGCAGTTCCCCCTCCAACCCATGTATCAATGAAAATCTTTAACTTTTAAAAAATGACCTTTTTATACTAAATCACTGTTTAATATCAGAGTGAGATATCACTTTACACGACAGGGTGACAAAAGGCAACAAGCTAGATAATAACAAGGATCGGAGGGGGTGCAGAAACCTTTCTGCACGATTGTTCAGTGTGGCTACAAAGGAATGCGCACATAACCTCTAACATATAGTTCAGCAATTCTCTGCTGGGCAAACATTCCAAAGAAATCTCTCCCAGGCCGCCAGATCTCGCACTTCCACACGTAGAAGGATGCTCTAGGAAAAAGGGTGATGAGAAGGCACATCTGCTCTTGAGCACACTGGCCTGGAAGCAACATTAAACTTGCGCTCACAAACCATCAGCGATAACCAGTCACATGATCCCCCCCACCCCCATGATGCCAGGAGCTAAGAAATGCCCTTCACTCGAGGGCCCAGGAAGAAGAAATGAGTTTGCTGTGGACCTAAGCAACCCCTGCTGCCGTCTGTCCTCCAGGTTGCCGAGCACCCATTTCGCTGTCTCTTACCCCATCCACCGGCTGATGTGGTGGCAGTTAACTAGGCAAACACAGTCCCTCATCGCAGAGAATTTGAGCTCTTCTAACCCACCTCACTGATCAAAGAGACGAAGAGTCAACAAGCTATCATTTTTTTTTAATTCTTCATTCAGTGACCATATATAAATGCAATTTTATATAGGGAGAAATCAAGAGTAGATTTACATGAGCTCAAATATGAAAAATGTAAGCGTTGATCGTACATATCTCGGCTTCTTTTGAAAAAGAGGCAACAGAATAAACATTTCAGAAGGAGCAGACAATGTGATTAACAAAGAGAAAGGGGAATGTTCATTCTCCACCACGGGAGTTAAGATTTCAAAGAAGCAATGAAAGGGGAAAACAAAATTGTTGGATTTTAAGGACTTTGCCAACTCACACTTACTAGACAAACAATTTCACGAGGGTAGAGCTTATCTGCCTTCTGTATCACCCTGTCCCTGGTGCTTTCAGTAAATGTGGGATCAGTGAACGAGTACTCAATCAATGAGTGGGTACTCTAGGTGGAAGAATGCTCTTCAATGGCAGTTCACAAAAGGAAAACTACTCTTATTTCCAACAAAAGCCTTCCATAAACAAGTAATTAAGTCCAGTTCAGTAAGAGGAAACCAGTACATCACATTGTTGTGTCTGCTGCATGCGAATCACATGTCCCAAGCCAGGACAGACGAAGCCCTTTGAAGTCCAGTGACATTTTCCAGTAGGGACTGCCAAATCAACCTTCCATTACCTGTCTACAGAAAACACAAGACATTGTTCCTGAGAGACAAAGGACAACAAGGTAATTTTTTCCCATTAAGGTGACCAGATGCTTTTTCTGAGTAGAAAACTCAGACTGAGGACTCCCAAGGTTGCTCTCCTGTACCTTTATCATCTTACGTGGTTGCAGGACCATCATTCACAAACACATTAAAAACTAGAAATGTAGGGAGAAACTTCCCTTTTTGACCTACTTTAGCTTGGCCAATTAAATTTTTATTTACCTTTTTGAATACAGATCAAAGAAGTAAAAACTTAGTCGGGAAGGCAAGGACTCTTCCCATTGCGGAAGATAAAAGGGACCAGGCGTTCCTTCTAGAGGCAGCCCCAACACAGGTATCTGCCTTCGCTTGGACAGTTGGAGCCTCTGCCCTGGACTCTGCACCTGGACAGATGGATACAAAGTCCCAGGGCCAGTTCAAGACTGCTCGTGGGAGCCGTGCCGGATGTGTCCACGGGAAATGTCCAGAGCCTGCCTCCCCCAGCACCTGAGTCTGGTTCCCTGCTGACTCTGCGAGTGACTGATAGTTTTCAACAGTTTCCTCTTGGCTTAGGTGAGTCAGTTTCTGCTGTTTGCAACCAAAAGTCCGAGCTGACCCGTAGAGTAACAAAAATGCCAAAAACAGTAAGAGACAAGGAATCTGGAAACCCGTGTTCCAGCCCTGGCCCCACCACTCACTAGCCAAGAAGCCACAGCCAGGTTACTAAAGCTCTCTGTGTCCACACATCTTCCCTGGAAAACAGATGACCCCCAAGGTACCCCAGAGCCCTAAGACCTGATGATGTCTGTGGAAGCTTATAGCATGTCAGAGAAGTCACAGAAAACCCAAATGTGGAAGCGCTGAGGTGTACACTGATCTGCCATCTGGAAAAATTGGTTTAAACCTCAGCTCTATTCTATGTTGTATGATCTTGGGGAAAATTCTTTCTTCTCTGTAGGTTTTCATTTCTTGCCTATAAAAGGGCAATAACCACAATGGGTAACTCACAAATTAACCTAAAAGATTAACTACTTCACTTGAAGCACTTAGTACAGATTCTGGCACAGAGTAAACGAATATTAGCCACTAAGACAGAATGGATAAACGAATTGCATCTTCATGCTCCACTTTGATGCTGGACGGCTACAGCATAACAACACATGTTATGTGTTGTTACACATAACAACATGGATGCATTCCACAAACATTATTTTTTTTAATTTATTTTATTTATTTATTTTTGGCTGCGTTGCGTCTACATTGCTGCACGCGGGCTTTCTCCAGTTGCGGCAAGAGGGGGCTACTCTTCGTTGTGGTGCACGGGCTTCTCATTGCGGTGGTTTCTCTTGCGGAGCATGGGCTCTAGGCACGTGGGCTTCAGTAGTTGTGGCTCGCAGGCTCAGTAGTTGTGGCACGCGGGCTCAGTAGTTGTGGTTCGCGGGCTCTAGAGCGCAGGCTCAGCAGTTGTGGCGCACGGTCTTAGTTGCTCTGTGGCATGCGGGATCCTCCTGGACCAGGGCTCGAACCCGTGTCCCCTGCATTGGCAGGTGGATTCTTAACCACTGCGCCACCAGGGAAGTCCCCACAAACACTATTTTGGGTGAAAGAAACCAAGGCAAAAAGAGTCCATTTATACTGAACGAACCCATTCACGTGCTCTGTGGCATGCGGGATCCTCCCGGACCAGGGCTCGAACCCGTGTCCCCTGCATTGGCAGGTGGATTCTTAACCACTGCGCCACCAGGGAAGTCCCCACAAACACTATTTTGGGTGAAAGAAACCAAGGCAAAAAGAGTCCATTTATACTGAACGAACCCATTCACGTGACATTCAAGAACAGGCAAAACTTTGCTAGAGCCACAGTCAGAAGAGCAGTTACCTTTAGGGGCGGTATTTCCTGAAAAGGGGCACTTTCTGGGGTGATGGAAATGTTCTCCTAGCTCAACCTGGGTGGGAGTCATGTGGGTATAAGTGTATTTAAAACATCATCAAGCAGTGCTCAAATTTAAGGTTTGTGCATCTTTGTGTGTGTGTGTGTGTGTGTGTGTGTGTGTGTGTGTGTGTGTGTGTAATACCTTAAAGAAAGGAAAAACTGAAACAGTACTTGTTCTCACAAAAAGGAGGATGATCTTGCTGATAATAGAAAAACAAATTTCCCCTTCATGTAAAAGGTTAACAATAGTGTCTGACTTCTGTGGCTGCGAAAACACACCTTGTTTTGTCAGGGTTTGGGTTGGGCGCTTGCTGGTTCATAATGGAGAGGAGGAGGGGCGGAAGAGAGATGACATCACTATCTCCCCAAAGGGCAGCTGTTATTTGTTCACCGCAGGACACTCTGGGCAATGAGCATTCCCTGGCACCAAGCCCGATGCCCGGAGGGATTCTGACCGAGTCCCTTTTCCCCACTGACTGATTCCCTGTTCTATCCAAACACTTTTAAACCATTAACAGGCAGCGGTTTTAAATCTGTAATGAAATGCCATGTTGTCTGACATTTGCTTCAAAATAATTGGGGACAGAGAGATGGGAGGATATAGAAGACTTGAGATTGGCCATGAGTTGCTAACAGTCAAGGTGCGTATTGGGTACATGGAGGTTCATTATACTATTACTCTCTCAATTTGTATATGTGCTTAAATTTTTGTACAATAACAGATTTCAATATCTTCGAAATCATCTATTAATTTGTTTTCAAATGCGAAATTTTTATAAAAATCAATCAAATGTTCACCAAGTTCAAAAAAAAGACTATTTTTAAAAGAGGAAAAAAGGAAAAAAGGAAGAAAGGGAGGGAGGGAAGGAAGGAAAGAAGAGGAGGAAAGGGAGGGAGAAAAGCATGATATTTATATCATCTGGTCCAATTTGCCAATCTACCTGAAAACCAATATACTCTAGAAAGGAGTAAATAGCTGGATGGACTTGTCAAATAAATACAACAGTCACAAAAAATTGAGATAGGATGCCCAGCTCTGTGTTAGATATACGAAGAGTAAACAAAATCGTGGACTTCAGGTTAAAAATCTTGCTGTGTAGAACTCTACACGCTCAGTATCTCTCAAGGCAAATCAAATCTCACAGTGCACAGCCCTGGCTATTTCAAACACTAAAGCTCATGTGAACCTCTGAGGATATGTCACATCTTCTACAAAAGGACATTCAGAAGGTCTGGAACATGCGGTCTGAAAAGACTTACATGAGCTATTGGGTTGGTTATCCCAAGATCCTCCTGGGAAAATACTTTTGCCATCAGAAACGCCCCTTACACGAAAGAAACGTACCCAGTTTCTCCTGAATTTGATTTCTCCTTCATTCAACAAACATTTCTTGAGCACATGTGTGCTGGAGACACGGTGTCAGTAGAACCTGGGCCCTGAGAGTCCTCGGGGAGACAGAGGGGCCAACAGGTAGCTCCAAGGTGTTTGGAGCAGAACATCTAAGCCAGCCCAGGGAGACATGGGAGAGGCAGTGTCAGAGGCCTTCTCAGCTGAGCTTAACAGCATCTACTGCTCAAGCCAGTGGGTGGGACAGGAAAAGGGATGGACGATACGGAAAGAATGAGAAGCTGGAGAAACCTGTTGCATTCTATGTTGCACATCCTGCTTTTCTGTGAAGTGGACCAGACCTCCTGATACGGCCCATGGTCTAGAAGAGAAAGGCTAATACTGCCAGCCTGCTGGCCCTCCTCTCACCCCTACCTAGGCAGGGTGGGGGCAGGGGCATGGAGGAGGGCATCACCCTTTGACCCCATGAGTGCCCTTCCCTCCCACGTTCTCCAGGTGGTATTCAAGGCAACCTTGGCCCAGTGAGCAAAGCTGGCATTGCTGGTTTGTATTCACATCTCCATGGAGAGGCAAGAAGGCAAGTAGACAACAACGACCAGAGGAAGATGCAGCCCCATCTGCCTTGCTCTGTTCGTTTGTTTCCTGGTCTCCACTGAAGGCCTAGTGACCCAACTCTGGGTCCTTCAGTGCTTCCAACCCGATATTCCCCAACCAGCCCCTTTCATACAGGATATGGGCCACTCCCTATACATATTTTTGATTTTTTTGGCATACTAAGCATACCCACAGTGAACAGATTACTTCCAAAGGGACCCTTTCACCAACCCTAACTCAGCGAAAAGGAACTAAGTAAACAAATCAGGAGTCACTCAAAGATGTCATATATTAACCCTAAATAAAAAGAAAAGTCATTTTCTTAATTTATTTCATGACTTTGGTTTCCTTTACTTACATTTGATTTCTAATCCTAGCAAACACAGTCTACCATCAAACAGCCTTTACAAGTCAAAATATCTCTCAAGAAAAATGACTGTCAAGATTTTTCTCTCCTCCAGAACACGTATCTGAAAGACACGATACATTCCCACCCAAAACAGTGGCTTACTAGAGTAGCAACTCTCCAGGAAGGCACCTCAAGAATGACCCCTTGCTTCAAAATTATTATACCAGGGTTTCTCAGCACAGGCCCAACACTGTGGGCATCATCTATAATTCTTTCTTGGGGGGGTGGGTGCTGTCCTGTGCATTGTAGGAAGCGTGGCCTCTACATCTCAGGGGTCAGTAGCACCCAGGTATTACAATCAAAAATGCCCCCCACTGAGGACCTCAGGATTAAGCCTTCCTTCCCATTCTTCTCATGAATCAATGTCCTAAAGTTACCGAAATTGACAAAATGGACTGATAAAGACAACGGCAGGGGGTGAAGAGGGAAGCATTCCAGACCCTTCTGTACTACATCTCAAAACCACATTCTTTGTTTGCTGTATTTGCAACTCTACTTTATGGCTCCAGCTCTCGTTCCGAAACTGACTCCCCTGCCTAAAACCCTTTAGGATTGTGATTCTCAGCCCTGGCTAATACTACTATGCTCTGGCCCCGCCACAGGAGATTCTAACTCATTGGAGGTGGGGTGTGAGCAATTTTCCCTCCCAAACTCCCCAGGAGATTTCAACTGAGAACCACTCCTTCAGGATTTCACACCACAGCAGTTGAGCTCAAATTCAGAAGTACAAATATCATAGTTGCCAGGGGATTTTATCAATACAAATTAATACAAATGCCTGAGTGGAGGGTCAGGGCCTAGGAATTGCCATTTTTTTTAAATAAATAAATTTGTTTGTTTGTTTTTGGCTGCGTTGGGTCTTCGTTGCTGTGCACGGGCTTTCTCCAGTTGCGGCGAGCGGGGGCTACCCTTCGTTGCGGTGCACAGGCTTCTCGTTGCCGTGGCTTCTCTTGCTGCGGAGCACAGGCTCTGGGTGCACGGGCTTCAGTAGTTGTGGCTCGCAGGCTCTAGAGCGCAGGCTCAGTAGTTGTGGCACACCGGCTTAGTTGCTCCGCGGCATGTGGGATCTTCCCGGACCTGGGCTCGAACCCATATCCCCTGCACTGGCAGGCAGATTCTTAACCACTGGGCCACCAGGGAAGTCCAGAATTGCCATTTTTAACAAGTTCTCCAGGTGATGTTTCTTTTTTTGTTGTTGTTGCGGTATTGTTAATTTACAATGTGTGTTAGTTTCAAGTGTACAGCATAGTGATTCAGTTATACATATATATATTCTTTTCCAGAGTCTTTTCCTTTATGGGTTATTACAAGATGTTCCCTGTGCTATACAGTAGGACCTTGTTGTTTACCTATTTTATATATAGTAGTGAGTATCTGCTAATCCCAAACTCCTAGTTTATCCCTCCCCCTCCCTTCCCCTTTGGTAACCATAAGTTTGTTTTCTATGTTTGTGAGTCTATTTCTGTTTTGTAAATAAGTTCATTTGTATCATTTTTTTAGACTCCACATATAAGTGATATCATATGATATTTGTCTTTCTCTGCCTGACTTACTTCCATAAAAAAGAATGAAGTACTGCCGTTTGCAGCAAACATGGATGGACCTAGAGATGATCCCAGTAAGTGAAGTAAGTCAGGTGATTCTAATGTGACTTGTCCCCAGCTGCACTCAGAGAAACACTAACCTGCAGAATAAATGAATTCTAAGGAAGGGACTTCTCAAACTTGAATATGTAGACCAATCATCTGAGGATCTTGTTAGCAGGAAGGCACTGATTCAGCAGGTCTGGACACAGGTCTGAGAAGCTGCATTCCTAACAAACTCTCAGGTCATCTGGAAGTTGCTGGCCTGGGGAACCACTCTGAGTAGCAACGTTCTAAGAAACCGAAGCCACTGCCAGCCACTTGGATTCCCCAGTCCTGTCGGACATACCTCTAAGAGCTTAGCAAGCAAAGCGTTCAGATGCCTCAGATGGCAGCACGGTGCACAGAACATCAGCTGGGGGTGCACGGGCTTCCCACCTTCCCACCCACCTCTCCAGTTTCATTTCTTTAAAATGCTCCGCCACCAACACCCCGCTCCCACCATTTCAAAACACTTACAGTTCTCACAAACGTGCCATATGTCACTCTTCTGTATTTTTACCAAGTTGTTCTCTCCACCTGAAATTGTATTCCCAGGTCCCCACCTTGACCAGCACCACTAGGCCACTCTTCATCTCTCACATGCTTTCAGCTCACCTCAAAGGCCAGCTCCCTAGAGAAGACCTCCCTGTTCCCCATCCTACCTGACTCTGCTACGATGCAGACTCATCACTGCCTCCTCCAGGACGCCAAACAGTGCCTTTCTCCCTTATGATCTACGTTAATAGGTACGTGGACCACAAAGGCCTCATCTATTCAGTGGGAAAAATTACTTCCTCTGCCCGGACTTAAAAAAAAAAAAAACAGCAAGACATTGACTCCCCTAAGTTGCAAACAGTGCCAATTCAGAAATTTAAATTATCTAAACCCTTATAACGATCAAAGCTGCCAAAAACAAAAACGAAAAAAAAACAGCAAGACATTGACTCCCCTAAGTTGCAAACAGTGCCAATTCAGAAATTTAAATTATCTAAACCCTTATAACGATCAAAGCTGCCAATATTATTTCAAGCCAGGTTTCCACTCCCCACTCCCTTCTGACATACACCTCCATCCTGCCTACTTCACTTTCAGATCCAGGGATATGGGAAGAGATGAGGGACAGGAGAGCAGCAGAGTCCTTCCTTGGCTACCTTCACCCTCTAGCCCGGCATGACAGATACTTAGAGCTGCTTCATTCACGAGCACTTTTTCTGACATTTTTATTTGTAAATAATTGGAAACTTACAGAAAAGTTGCAAGAGTAATAATACGAAGACTACTCTTTACCCAAAGTCACCTATTGTTAACATTTTGCCCGTTTGCTTTACCATTCATGCTCTCTCTGTATGTACACATATAATATATAACACTTCATATGTATGATACATACATATGACATAATTTCCTGAACCACTTGGAAGCAAGTTGCATACATTATTGCCCTTTACATTTACTTCAGTGCCCATTTCCTAAGAACAAGGATATTCTCTAACCTGACGATGGTGCAGTTATCAACTTCAGTAAATTTAACATTGATCCTATACTTTTACCTCAACTTTTATGGTCCGGATTTTCATTTTGTCATGTGATCCAATAATGTCCTGTCTAGCACTTTCTGATCCAGTCCAGGATCCAGTTTAGGATCAGGGATTGCATTTAGCTGTGATATAACTACAGCTGCTACTCATCTTTTATGATCATGACTTTTTTTAAAAACACAGTCCTTTTTTAAAAAACAGAACACTCCTCTTTAGGGGTTTGTCTGATGTTTCCTCAAGGTTTGACTAGAGCTGGAATACTACGTAAGGGATGCTGTGTCCTTCTTGGGGCATCACATCTGGAGGTATACAGCAGCCATCTGCTCTAGGTGGCACTTTAATGGTCATCTTGGAGGTGAGCCTACCATTGCTAGATGTCCTCCTCTGCATTCCCTCTTCAGGGGGAAAAGCATCTGTTCTGGCAGTCACAACCCCTCCTCAGCCAATGAAGGTCCGATCCATCAACCCTAGGTTCTTCTCCATGGGGCGCCCTTCCTGGCTAAGAAAAGCCCCACACCAGCTCACCTACACCCATGGCCCTTACATGCCCAGTGGAAAAATCACACATTCTTTGCCTGAGGAAATGGACGCCAATGTAGCAGAAATGCTCTTTTACTTTGCTGTCAACAGAGCTAGACAGCCTCTTTCATCCCCATATATTCCCTGGTTGGAATCAGACACCCTCATCCCTCCCCCAGCAGAGGAGATACATACCCAGCTCTCCAAGTAATCCAGTAACTTTTTTCAGTTAATGCTTTTATAAAGACTCTGATCCCTCAACAGGAATGCACCATCCTTTGTGTCCTGGTGCCTCAGCAGAGACTTCTGACTTCATCCTACCTGACCTCCCTCCCACCTTCCACCTCCACAACTCTGCCAATGCCTGCAAACAGAAGTCTATGGTCTTATTCATTCCTGTGTTCCAAACAGCCTAGCAAACACATAAGCCTTCCCTAACTGTTGCTGAGCTATAATGTACCTCCCACCTAGAACACATGCTCAGACACATTCGAAAACTGTCATCTGAAAAACGGGTCTTGCCTTATTTCCGTCTCCTTTACATCTTTTTATCACTTGTTTAGTCAAAAGTTCATGCTTTATTATTTTAGTTAATGTTTCTGTTTTCTTTTCATATGTTTTGTTACCAGTAAGCTTGAAATTTTTAATATGTACCCATTTTTTATTGATCTATCATTTACATCCAACAAAATTCACACTTTTAAAGTACAGTTCAACAGTTTTTTTTTTTAATTCAAAGTAGGTATAACTATCACCACTATCTAATTCCAGAACACCCACATCTTCCCCAAAAGAAACCCTGTACCTAGTAGCAGTCACTGCCTGTTCTCCTCTCCCCGCAGGACCTAGCGGTTTCTAACCTACTTTCTGTCTCTATGAATTCTGGACATTTCACATAAATGGAATCATAAAATACATGGCCTTTCGTGACTGGCTTCTTTCACTTAGCATGTTTGGAAGGTTGATCCATGTTGTGGCAGGTATCAGTACTTCATTCCTTTTTATGGTTGAATAATAGCCCATTTTGTGGATATACCACATTTTATTTATCCATTAATCAGTTGATGGACATTTGAGTTATTCCTACTTTGTAGCTATTATGAATAATGCTGCTAGAAACATTCACATACAAGTTTTTATGCAGATCTGTTTTTACTTCTCTTGGGCATGTACCTAGGAGTGGAATTGCTGGTAATATGGTAACTATATTCAACCTTTTGAGGAATTACCAAACTATTTTACAAAATGGTTGCATGATTTTACAATCTCAGCCGTATGAGGGTCCCAATTTCTCCACATCCTCACCAACACTTATTACTGTCCACCTTTTTGACTCTAGTCATACTAGTGGTTTCTCATTGTGGTTTCCATTTGCATTTCTCTAACGACTGATGATAATGAACATTTTTCATGTGTCAATTGGCCGTTTGTATATTGCCTTTAGAGAAATGTCTATTCAAATCCTTTACCCATTTTCAAACTGGAATTGTTGTGTAGTTCTAAGAGTTTGTGTGTGTGTGTGTGTGTGTGTGGAATTCTACAAGTTCCTAGATACTAGTCCTTAACAGAAAAATGATTTGCAAATATTTTCTCCCTTTCTGTGAGTTGTCTCTTTACTTTCTTATTGAAGAGAAAGATATTGTCATTTGAAGGTTTTAAGTTTCATGAAGTCCAATTTATCTATTTTTTGTTTTGTTGCTTACGCTTTTGATGTCATATCAAGTAACTACCGCCTAATCCAAGTTCATGAAGATTTACACCTATGTTTTCTTCTAGAAGATTTATATTTTAGCTCTTATCTTTAGATCTTTGATCCACTTTGTGTTAACTTTTATGTATGGTGTGAGGTAGGGGTCCAACTTCATTCTTGTGCATCTGGGAATCCAGCTGTCCCAGAACCAGTTGCTGAAAAGGCCATTTTCCCCTTTTAATTGTCTTGGTACCTATGTTGAAAATCAATCGACTATAAATCATGGGTTTCCTTCTCCTTTACTTCTAAGAGGCAATTAATTGTCCACCCAACACTTCCCACACTCAACTATCAGCAACAAAAGGAAAAAAAAAAGTCTATTTATTTAAAAAAAAAATGTTCTAGAAACTCACCAAGAAAGCCTACAAATATAATTAAAGACATTTCAAAATGTAAAATTAGCACTATTTCTCTCAAAGTTAAACAAACATATATACAAGAACAAAAACCACCATCTATACTGCACTCGAGTATTTAAGAACGTGTGGTGATGCAACTGGGCCTGAAAACCCAACTTTTCAAATACAGGAAGAAGACAGAAGGTCTTCAGAATGGGTCCTGTTGACATATAAGGCAGTGTGAGATTACATTCCAAGGCTACTTTTCTTTACTGTCAATAACTTTTTAAACAATGGATATGACAACATACTTGGAAAAGTTAGCTTTGACGAAGTTCTCTTCCAGGAATAAATTCAACTTGTAATACTGAATGAATTTCTCTCAAGACCACAAAATTATGATGTGGTTTCATGAGCTGTACCACCCAACCAAGAAATTAAGCGGGACTCTTATTTCTCCATTCCTGTGTTGTGATGGCTACCGAGGTTCTGTTGAACTCACATTTGGGAAGCAAATAAGTCTTAGAGGGACAGCCATAGAAATTAGCTTTTATGACACAATCTTGACCTTCTTCCAAGGAATGTGTCTACCACCATTAACTTTAAATTCTCAGAATACCAACCTTCACACCATAATCTCCACATTACAATTTCTAACCAGCCCACAGACTATCATTTTATGCAGAAGACACATAAACATTCACATATATTTGACAAATGCCAGGAAAGTGTTCTCAATTTAGAAGCCAAAAATTAAAGCTATTTAAACCCTTCTCAAAAAAATACAAAACAGGAAGGTCGGTAGAGACAGCCTTCTTTCTGAGCTCCATCCTGTCAAAGAGCCCATCTGCATGTTCCCCAGCAAGGCCACCCAACAAGACCCAAGGTTGCCTTCTCCTTAGAAACACAGAATCATTTAAGACCTTAGAAATCCTGGATGCCAATCCCAGTCCCTGGGGGAGCTTGAGAGAACATAAAGAGTGGCCAGAAACCGGGGCCGTAATGTCCAAAAATCTGCCTTGAATGGATAAACAAACTGAGTTATGCAATGGAACTGTGTTCAGCAGTAAAAAAAGACCAGACTTCTGGGCTTCCCTGGTGGCGCAGTGGTTGAGAGTCAGCCTGCTGATGCAGGGGACACGGGTTCGTGCCCCGGTCCGGGAAGATCCCACATGCCGCGGAGCGGCTAGGCCCGTGAGCCACGGCCGCTGAGCCTGTGAGTCCGGAGCCTGTGCTCCGCAACGGGAGAGGCCACAACAGTGAGAGGCCCGCGTACCACAAAAAAAAAAAAAAAAAAAGACCAGACTTTTGACAGAACCACAACATGAATGAATCTTAACATAAGTATGGTGCATGGAAAGAGATCGGACAAAAGAGACTGCATGCTGTATGATGCCATTTAAATATAAAATCCTAGGAAATGCACACTAATCTATAATGATGAAGCAGATCAGGGTTCCCTTGGGTAGGGGTGGCAGTGGGGTAAAGAAGGAGGAAATAGGGATTAAAAGGGGGCAGGATGAGACTTTTAGGGTGGTGAATATCTTAACTATGGTGATGATTTCACAGGTATATACATGTGTTAAAACTTACAGAAGTGTACATTTTTAAATGTGGAGGTTATTGTATGGCAATTATATTCAATACCTCAATAAAACAATTTAAAACAACAGTAACACCAAACTACATCCACCACCTTACAACAGGGCATATTGACGTGCAAACCGGACACTGTCAAGCCCAAGACCAATTCAGTGCAGAGGAGATCCGACTTGTGCTAGTGCCAGGGAAGGAAAGCCATGACCCCAAGGACTCCAACTGTAAAAATGCCATCACTGGGTCGGTGAGGGCTTCAGCCAATTACTTTCATTCAACGATTCTCATTTTTAGAGTTCATTACTTCTCTTGACCCCAGTTTTATGAATCAAGTACAGCATCACAAATCCAACTGACTGCAGCAGCCACTCAAGAATTTTAAGAAGGTGAGGGCCACAGGAAATGGAGGGAGGTTAGCAAACTGTAGAGTGCTTGCCCCCTGAAAAATTGTCAGTTTCTGACCATTGTGCCACCTAAGAACACTAATCCAAAGTGGAAGTGGCTGGATCTTCTGAATTTTCCCCTAAAGCCAGAATTTTGTGTTTTTATGTAAAGTATACAATTTTAAAGGGTGAACCAACTAACTCAATTTTAAAAACATCGTGCAGGTTAAACAAAAACTAGTGAGAGCGGGAGTCAGCCCATGGGTTGATGATCTGCAAATGTGGACAGAGAGGCTATGAACACAGGCTCTGGGTTCAAGACCAGCTCTATCCCTCCCTGCTCTGTAACCTCAGGTAACTTAACCTAAGATCCCGTATCCTCACCAGTAAAACGGGGCTATTCATAAAGGATCTACATCTGAGGGTTGCAGTCAAGATGAAATGTTTAACACCTAGAAAATCCCCAGTACATATCCCCAATATTATTCTCCAAATGAGAGCATGCCTCACTTCAACAGACTTCTCCAAAAATAGATTTGTCTTTTGTATTGAAGCTGCAGATGGCATGAAGCTTGGAGTGATCTTAAGAACACTGCTGAAGCAAACAGGCTTCAACAGGCCAGAGGAAGGAGACAAAACAAACCACATCACACAGGTTCAAGAGTAAACTTCTGCGTGCTGGGGAGCAAATCCTACCTCACTAATTACGATACAAGCAACATGCAACTCGGAAGGACTCGGAGGGGTGCGAGCAGAACGTGTCAGTGTTTTACGGCAACAAAACATGGTGGGGAAGAGGGAAACGCATTACTCGTGATCCCGCGCACTCACTAGACCACAAGTGAATACGACATCTAGTTTTGGAAGCCACGCTGTAGGAGACACAGTGAACGGGATAGAGCCAGAGAGAGGCACCAGGACACCCAGTGGACTTGACGGTATTTCTGGAGGAAAGTAAGGCTCGGCGAAGTTAAGCACCTTACGTGAGATCATACCTGAACTGAGACGCTCCAAATGCAGAGCCACGCTTCTAGACATACTTTTGGAAAACTTCATTTGGAAAAAGTTAAAACGATTTACTGTAAGACTTGATAGAGCCTTTACGATACTCCCGTGCTTTACGAGCACCTTAAAACATGGACCACAACTGTGTGCCCTACAACTTCTCTACCTTTATTTTTATTTATTTATTTTTCACCTTTATTGTTATTATTTTTTAATCCTCTGGTCAAACTAGGGTTTCCCAAAACAGACCCAGAAAACCAAGTAGGGAGAAGACCTCCTTGCTGACCTCAAGAATCACAGGACCCTGTTACAAAGGGACTGGACTGCCATAGGCAGTGTGCAGAACAAGGGCAATGACAGGTCATAGTCAGGAGAGCTTGCTTCCTTTCAACCAGGGGTGATGAGGGCAGTAACACACCTTAACCGGGAGGAGGACTGAAGCTTAGCACTCCTCGCTATCCAGAGCCACACAAGGCTGTGCAGACCTAGGACAGGCACTGAAAGCTCGTGCCATATGATAAGATTCAGTGGGAAACAGTCACAGAAGTACATGGCAGGCGAGTTCCAGGATGGTTTACAGAAACAGCTCTCTGAATCTGAAAGTCAACTAACGCTATCAGCCTCCCAATGCGCAGGTCTCTGCAGATGTTTGCAAAACCAAGCACAGGGATTAACACAAGGGAGATGACCACTGTGACTCTGTGTACTTTAGAGTCTGACCACACAGCTGGGAGTGGCCCAACAAGCAAGGAGGGGCAGCCTGCAATGAGCACAGCTAAACAGGATCCCATAGCATGCTAGTCAGAATCCCCAGATAAAAATTAATCAGGGGGCTTCCCTGGTGGTGCAGTGGTTGAGAGTCCGCCTGCCGATGCAGGGGACACGGGTTCGTGCCCCGGTCCGGGAAGATCCCACGTGCCACGAAGCGGCTGGGCCCGTGAGCCATGGCCGCTGGGCCTGCACGTCCGGAGCCTGTGCTCCGCAACGGGAGAGGCCACAACAGTGAGAGGCACGCGTACCGCAAAAAAAAAAAAAAAAAAATCAGGACTTGACCTCTAGCCAAACCCAGTTATGGAGCTTGCTCTCACTTCTACAACTTTCCTTTTGGGCTCCTCGGTACCTAGAATGACCCCTTGATCCATCATCTTCCCAATAGAACGCAAAAGCCCCCCATCCTTGGTGATGCCAGCCAGAAGTCATCTCTCCAGCCTGGAAACCCTGCGGCACTTCTGCCCTCGTCCTCTTACAATGCTTCTCAGGTACGGCCCTGGATTACTGCCTCATTTATCTACGGCACTGTCAGCTCAAGTGACTGGGCTCAAGTGACATCCTCATCACCTACATAGACCCCCAGCCCCAGAAAACCGTGCTCACTGCTCTGACATAAAGACACATTCAATGAACCAATAGTAGCTTCACTTAAGAGCATTATCCTAAGCCAAAGTTGCCAGCTGGTAGACTTCAGGCCACATCCAGCTCACGTCCAGCCTTCTATCTGGCCAGCTCACTGTTTCAAACACTCATATTAATTGCCACTATTTAAAACGCAGGCAATTTCACATTAAAATCCTCCTCTCCAGCTTTTTATTCAAAGACAAACCAAAACAGGAATTGGCAATGCTGGGCTCCTATCTCTGCATGGCAGCAAGTTGTTGGAGGTGAGTGAGAGGACCCCTGGCGACACGACATACACTTACTTCCTCATCTGCCCTCATCCTCTCTGAGCTCATTTACTCACTTACTGCTCTCTGCAGGCCTCACTCATGCTTGCTGAATACAGTAAGTAAGGGCAAACCCCTGTTGACATATCAACACGCTGAGAAAATCAGCCTCTAAAAGTTACATCCTTTTACTGACCCAGAGAAACACTGTGAAGTCAAGTTGCTTTAAAGTGAATTACAACCACATTCCCATTTCCCCATAGGGTGACTTCTGTTTTGTCCTGTGTAGTAAGCATGGAGTTGTTGCTGGGTTTAAACACTGCCAGGGTACACAAATGAAAGGTGACTGTGGAAAGACCCAGCAGCTAATGAGGAGTTCTGATCATAAGAAGCTGTCTAAGACTGTAGCGGGGAGAGACATCTCCATTTATCAAAATCAAAAGGATTCTAGCAAAGAGGCAGTCATTTAACCCACATAACCCGAAACCGGAAAGGTGACACTTCACACCTTCATTAGGGTAACAACCTGCTTTGGAGAATTGCAAACCCATCTGTGACCAGTTACTAAACCCTTCTGAACATAAATAAACCCCATGTTCCACTTCTGCCATCTATAAACAAGGGATCAGCTGAGTACAAACACCTCTTAACACGAATAGTAGATTATTATTTCAC
The DNA here is from genome assembly GCF_002837175.3 of Physeter macrocephalus. NCBI lineage: Eukaryota > Metazoa > Chordata > Mammalia > Artiodactyla > Physeteridae > Physeter > Physeter macrocephalus. Next base: position 15,610,254 of record NC_041231.1, read on the forward strand.
TTGACTACTAAGTCTGAGATTTGGAATCAAAGATGATGAAATATAGGGCAGTTATAAATATTACTAAAATCAACATTTTAAAAGCAGGAATGAAAACTCACGCAAAGATTTTATCTATTTGTTTATGAACTTGGTTTTCAATCACAAAGGTAGACTCTTCATAACAAACCCTAAAGAACGTCATTCTCAATTCTTGGCTCATCTGATAATTTTACTGTAGAGACTCAGCTACAAGCAAGATACAGATACCAGTGCCAACTTAAGGGATTAAACTGGCATTCTAGTGAGGCTCTCATAAGCAGGGGATCTGGATTTAATTTCTGGTTTCACCAGAATCATTGTGGGGTGAGGAGGCTGGGGGTGGCAGGGCAGGGTGTGCTTAAGCAAATCTCAAAGAAAAACACACAAAGACCATAGTTCTTCATCTATGAAATGAGGGCCATACCTGGCCGCCTTTCTGATTTCATGAGAACATTCTTCCCCAGTCATGTTTCTAAAATTCTCATCTAGGTCATCAATGACCTAGATGCTATAAAGTCAACGCACTTAGGACTTCCCTGGTGGCGCACTGGTTAACAATCCGCCTGCCAATGCAGGGGACACGGGTTCGAGCCCTGGTCCAGGAAGATCTCACAGGCCACGGAGCACCTAAGCACATGCGCCACAACTACTGAGCCTGTGAGCCACAACTACTGAGCCCACGTGCCTAGAGCCCGTGCTCCACAACTAGAGAAGCCACCGCAATGAGAAGCCCGTGCATCACAACGAAGTGTAGACCCCACTTGCCCCAACTAGGGAAAGCCGGCACGCAGCAACGAAGACCCAAGGCAGCCAAAAATAAAAATAAAGAAATAAATTTATTTTAAAAATAAATATATAAATAAAGTCAACTGATTTTTCAGGTCTCATCCTCCCCAATCTCGGCGCCGTCTGACACTCTTCATCACCCTCTCCTGCAATTTCCAAGTTCCCTCCCTCCGTCTCGTTGCTCCTCTTTAGGCCTCTCTTCACTAACAACTCCTTCTCTGCTCTTAAAAACATCCCTAAGCCAAGGCCCCTGCTCCTTGCATATACTGGCCCAAAATAACTCATATATACCAGGTACTATGTGAAGAGCTTCATATACAGTATTTACTTTAACAAATTCTCACAACTGCCTTTTTAGCTAGATTCCATTATTATCGCCCTCCTCATTTTTCAGAAGAGGAAACAGAAGCTTAGCAATTGGCCCAAGTTATACATCATGTAAACATGAGAGCAGGGGAGGGGTTTATAAACCAGGTCTAATTCCAGAGCCCAAATCCTTAACCTCCCTGTTCTATTTCCTCCTCCTCAGCCAGGCTTCCAAAAGCAACACTGTCTGCATGCTCAGTTTTGAATTTAATTTCTGCAGCAGAGACTGTTTGCTGCTTACTCAGTACCCATTCCCCCTTCTTCTCACTAATAGAATGCTTTATCATTGGGGTGGCAGTGGGCCCAGGTTCAAATAAACACACAAAGCCACAAACAGATATTTCCCAGCCTCCCAGTGAGATGGTCCTGGGGAGGGCCTTTTGGCTGAGGGTTTTAAACAAGGCTCAATCAGTGGGTAGGTGCATCCTTTGGCCCTTTCCTCTTTCCCATTTCCTGGAATGTGAATGTGATGGCTGGAGCAAGAGTAGCCATCTTATGATAAAGAGACAACCTGAGGACAGGCACGCACGAGGGATGGGAGAGCAGAAAGACACAAGGGGTCTGCCTCTCAATAACCCCACAGCTGCCACAGCAGACCTGGAACACCTGTACCTGGACTTCATTTATCTGAGATAAAGATGAACCCCTATCTTGGGCTGACTGGGACTAGGATTCAGATACAAATGATTTATTAAGGAAGTGCGGGCTTCTCTGGTGGCACGGTGGTTAAGAATCCGCCCTCCAATGCAGGGGACACGGGTTCGAGCCCTGGTCTGGGGAGATCCCACATGCCGCGGAGCAACTAAGCCCATGCGCCACAACTACTGAGCCTGTGCTCTACAGCCCGCGTGCCACAACTATTGAAGCCCGCACACCTAGAGCCTGTGCTCCGCAGTAAGAGAAGCCACTGCAATGAGAAGCCCGTGCACCTCAGTGAAGAGTAGCCCCCATTCGCCGCAACTAGACAAAGCCTGCTTGCAACAAAGACCCAATGCAGCCAAATAAATGAATAAATTTTTTAAAAAAGGAAGTGTTCCCAAAATAAACCCATAAGGAAGTGGGGGAAGCAAGACAGGGAAGAGAGAAAAGCTCATCAGAGTGCACTGTTAGGTACAGCTCTACAGAGGATGAATTCAGACTGATCCTACGAGGAGCCCCGGAGTATAAACAATGCCTCCTGTTTTCCCGTCCTGAGGCTGAGTTTTCATTCTTCTGTATCAGTCAGTCCCTGGTGAAGGTGGGAAACTTCAGAGACTCCCAGATACTCTGGGCTCTCCGTGTTTTATGGCAAAGTGGGTCCTGCAGCCTGAGGGCTATCTTCCCATGATGAGCTGCGTGCTCTTGGGCTGTAGGACGCAACTGCCCCAAAACCGAGGAGGAACACATGGGGATCCCAGGAGACCCAGGCCAAGCACTGACTGCTGCCACTACAGCATCCATTCGGTTGAAAGCTCTGTGATTTATATTTCTGTTCTGTAACAGCCAGACCTAATCCTGAGTGATGCACATTCTTGGCTGAAGACGTCCACAATTGCATCTCCAGCTCTAATGGCTCTCCTGAACTCCAGCCAAGAGTGTAAGTGCCAGGTATCTCTCTCCACATTTGTTCATACATACCGCATCTGGCTCCTTCAAGGATACAGGCAGCCGACATCTGCCTTATGGCCATGGTGACATGAACTAGTGTCAAACCATTCTCTGCCTCTCTCACCACCCGAAATCTGTTCCTTCTCCAAATCATCTGCAGTGATTCACGGCACCACTACCTTCCTGGTAAATCAGGAACGAACACTTAAATGATCTCAACATATCTCTCTCCCTCACATCTCCCAAAGCCTGTGAGCAGGTAGGTCCTAGTGAATCTATCTTCCACGTACGGCCACCCCACCTTTAGTGTTGCCTCTGCCTTGGTTTTTAATCCTGTCATCTGCCACAGGGACTCTCCTGGTAGCCTCTCTGGCTCCAGTCTCCCACTTCTCCACGAGGGGTGACCTTCTGCAACACTTGTTGACCATAGCCTTCCCTACCCAGCAGTCTTCAGAGGCCAAGAATAAAGATCTGAGCACCTGAAACCAGCACCGAAGTGATGGGGCCTCCAGCCACACTTCCGGTTTCATCTCCCACCTTATCCTGTCCATCTTTAACAACACATCTCACACTTTTTGTCACTCTGGGCTCCCCTGGAATATTACACAAGTCTGTTTATATAAATACAAAGGTGTATTTATTTTCTCATGACTTATAATAGAACTATGATAGAATACAGTTGCCCTCTCTCTCCTACAGTGTTCTCTATGCCCACACAGAAGCATGGCCATCTTATTCACTTTTATATTCCCCCAAGGAACTAGCATCAGAACTTGAAAGAGAATTATTCGATTTATAATGCTGAATCAAATTCAAGGCTATAAGGCAAAAACTCTGTCATCAGCCCCCCGACTGCTGTGCTCACTTCTTTCTAATCTCCGCTCTTAAAGTATTAAATGAAACCCAGACTCTGCCAGGAGCTCCAGTCACTCACCTGGACTCTCACATTCCTTCTCTTAAAATGGAGGGAGGGGCCTATACGACATCATAAAGCTTGAGAGTGAAGAGTGACCTTGTTTAAGCCTCCCGTTTACAAATAACGGTAACGCTCACTCAAAGGAGGGAAATGACATGTCTCGGTTCACAAACATGCAAACAAAATCCACACGTGGAAGCTATGGGTAAAGTATCGATGACAGATACTGTCAGAAGGGGTACCAAGTGCCAAAGCAAGGGTGACAAGAGCTGAGGTCGCCTGCCTTCGAGCAAGTTCTTGCCCCAGCACACAGCATGCTCTGCACTATCAGACCATGGGTCACCTCCCAATGATGACACCAGAGAAGCCAGTGGTTCGTAGGGTGCCCAGCTAAGCCCAATGCCCTACTCTTCCAATGACATGACTCATTTCTACAGGGAACCAACCTCCAGCCACACCCAAGTGCAGTGTTTGGGTGGAGCTCACTCAACCTCAACCTCCCCGCTCCGCAGGTGGGCCCGTGACCCACCCTGGTCAAATAGGGGATTGCCTCCCCAGGCCACAGTGCTGGGAGCCCGGGGCCTCTGAGTCGGTGGGATTTAAGTGGCTGGAGAAAAGAGGCGGAGACATCTTCCTTCCCCTAGCCTGGCTGACAAGAGGGTGCAAATCCAGAGCTGCACACCACAGTCTGGATACCACAGAGGGAAAGGCTGCCTGAGAAAGGAGCCAGCCACAGAGAAGCAGAGACAAAACACGGAGAAAGCAGCAAGAACAGCCCCTAAAGACACATCATTTCAATCCCTGGGCTCCAGCCGGTAACATCAGCCAACAAATCCCTGCAAGAGTGAGGCTTCCAGCTGTCTGTACCCTAAGGGATCGTGATTCATATAAAAGCCACGAAGGGAAAGCAAGAGGAACTGCTTCACTTAAACAGCCAGAAATGTATCTCACCGTAGATGAAAGGCTTTATGCTTCACAAGTAATGAGCAAAATATGATGCAAACACTTAATGTACAAAGAATATCACCAATGTGTTGAGACTAAGAGACAAAATGCATAACAGAGGCCAACAGGGATTAGGTATGTAACATAAAACAAGACAGTCAACCTAAGTACACAGAGTGACTCTTGCACCTTCCCGGCATTCCCAGGTATGACAGGTAAGGCACCAGCCACACTTACACAAGAGCGACACAGTCCCCTGCCTTCAACTCAAATTTTGTCGTTATTACACACAGACATTATGCTCACTGCCCTCTGTTTTCAGGTGAAGAACTCTTCAGAACCCCAGCTCTGAATTAACCTACTGAAGGAGGGATCAAGGGTAAAAGATCAAAAGCAGGAAGACCAATCCTTAACGTGTGTCACATAAAAGAAGTTCTAAACCCTAACTGCAATGCCTTTTCAGTTTGCATCTTTAAGAAGTCTGATTATATAAGAGAGTTATATCAGATCTGACTAGTAAACTGACACTTCGAGGACTTAAAAAAATCAAGTCGAGGGAAGCCATCATTTAAATAAATACCTCACAAGCAAACCCAAGCCAGAGTAACCACTGACATTTAATACTCTGGTATCAGTCCTAAGTGCTGAAGGTTTCTGTAATTCCATCAGAAGCTTCTCTTCAAAAAAATTTTTAAATGCCCAGGTTAAATGAAAAGCTCTTTCAAACACTCCCCCCAAACTGGAACCAGTTCAAGGCAAAGATCTAGTGATCCGAACACAGTCAAGTCACTTGAGGAAAATAATCAGGTTATCCTGCCATTCTTTCTTTTTCTCCTTTACATTCTTCCCTTAGGAGGAATCGAGGAAACACCATCCTGAATGAAAGCACATGGAGAGGACCAGAGTTATAGGTATGAGGCATTCCTCCTGCGTCGTGGTCTTGAAATAGTGAGGGCAGAGTCAGTGGTAAAAAGCCACAAAAACCATAATACGTTCATCCAGTTACCCTGCTGACTCCCATTCATTCATAAATGCTGATTCGGCATCTCCTTTGGGCCAGACACTGTTCTAGGTACTAGGGATACCTAGTGTCTTGGTGACCAAGACAGAGAGGACCTCTATCCTCACACAGCTTAAATTTTAGAGAGGGAGACAAAGAGTGAATAAGTAAGAAAACAGTAAAAAAAAAACAAACAAAAAAAAAAAAAACACATAGTATTGGGAATAATAACTGCTGTGAAGAAGAAGGAAGCACGGCAGAGGGACAAAAAGGGATGAAGCAGCTAAAGGGAACAAGGTGATAAGGCAGGAAGGTCAGGGGAGGTCTCTCTGAGGTGGTGACATCTGTGCAGACACACGAGGGAAGTGAGAGTACGAGCCCTCTGGGGTGAGGGGGACGAAAATTCCAGGCCAGACAACGGCTCTGGGGCAGAAATTAGCTACATGCACAGAACTGTAAAGCAGCCCATATGGTTAGAGCTGAGCCAGCCGGGAGAGCAACACGTAGGCAGGAGCCAGGTCACGTTAAACGGCAGTTCTCAATCCTGGTCGCACGTGCAGATATTCTGATCCAACTCCTCTGGGATGTATCCTGGACACTATGCTTTGTTGTTGTGGTTTAATTCCTCCAGGTGATCTTACCGTGCAGCCAGTCAAGGCTGAGAACCTGGCTTGACAGAACGTCCTATGGGATTTTATTATAAGTGAGCTGGGAATTAGTGGTGAGCATATTTAACCTGGCAGGACTGGGTGAGATCATCTAGAGAATGAACACAGGTAGAGAGGAGATGAGGGCTGAGAACAAGGCCCGGGACCAGACTAAGGTAGTAAGAAAGAGGGAGAGCTAGGGAGACCCAGAAGGTGCAGCCAGGGAGGTTCTGGAGAACCAGCAGGGTAGGGTGTGTGCAAAGCCAGGCGAAAAAGGGACTTCATTGCCGCTTTGAATCCCTGGGCTCCAGCCGGTAACATCAGCCAACAAATCCCTGCATGAGTGAGGCTTCCAGCTGTCTGTACCCTAAGGGATCGTGATTCATATAAAAGCCACGAAGGGAAAGCAAGAGGAACTGCTTCACTTAAACAGCCAGAAATGTATCTCACCGTAGATGAAAGGCTTTATGCTTCACAAGTAATGAGCAAAATATGATGCAAACACTTAATGTACAAAGAATATCACCAATGTGTTGAGACTAAGAGACAAAATGCATAACAGAGGCCAACAGGGATTAGGTATGTAACATAAAACAAGACAGTCAACCTAAGTACACAGAGTGACTCTTGCACCTTCCCGGCATTCCCAGGTATGACAGGTAAGGCACCAGCCACACTTACACAAGAGCGACACAGTCCCCTGCCTTCAACTCAAATTTTGTCGTTATTACACACAGACATTATGCTCACTGCCCTCTGTTTTCAGGTGAAGAACTCTTCAGAACCCCAGCTCTGAATTAACCTACTGAAGGAGGGATCAAGGGTAAAAGATCAAAAGCAGGAAGACCAATCCTTAACGTGTGTCACATAAAAGAAGTTCTAAACCCTAACTGCAATGCCTTTTCAATTTGCATCTTTAAGAAGTCTGATTATATAAGAGAGTTATATCAGATCTGACTAGTAAACTGACACTTCGAGGACTTAAAAAAATCAAGTCGAGGGAAGCCATCATTTAAATAAATACCTCACAAGCAAACCCAAGCCAGAGTAACCACTGACATTTAATACTCTGGTATCAGTCCTAAGTGCTGAAGGTTTCTGTAATTCCATCAGAAGCTTCTCTTCAAAAAAATTTTTAAATGCCCAGGTTAAATGAAAAGCTCTTTCAAACACTCCCCCCAAACTGGAACCAGTTCAAGGCAAAGATCTAGTGATCCGAACACAGTCAAGTCACTTGAGGAAAATAATCAGGTTATCCTGCCATTCTTTCTTTTTCTCCTTTACATTCTTCCCTTAGGAGGAATCGAGGAAACACCATCCTGAATGAAAGCACATGGAGAGGACCAGAGTTATAGGTATGAGGCATTCCTCCTGCGTCGTGGTCTTGAAATAGCGAGGGCAGAGTCAGTGGTAAAAAGCCACAAAAACCATAATACGTTCATCCAGTTACCCTGCTGACTCCCATTCATTCATAAATGCTGATTCGGCATCTCCTTTGGGCCAGACACTGTTCTAGGTACTAGGGATACCTAGTGTCTTGGTGACCAAGACAGAGAGGACCTCTATCCTCACACAGCTTAAATTTTAGAGAGGGAGACAAAGAGTGAATAAGTAAGAAAACAGTAAAAAAAAAACAAACAAAAAAAAAAAAAACACATAGTATTGGGAATAATAACTGCTGTGAAGAAGAAGGAAGCACGGCAGAGGGACAAAAAGGGATGAAGCAGCTAAAGGGAACAAGGTGATAAGGCAGGAAGGTCAGGGGAGGTCTCTCTGAGGTGGTGACATCTGTGCAGACACACGAGGGAAGTGAGAGTACGAGCCCTCTGGGGTGAGGGGGACGAAAATTCCAGGCCAGACAACGGCTCTGGGGCAGAAATTAGCTACATGCACAGAACTGTAAAGCAGCCCATATGGTTAGAGCTGAGCCAGCCGGGAGAGCAACACGTAGGCAGGAGCCAGGTCACGTTAAACGGCAGTTCTCAATCCTGGTCGCACGTGCAGATATTCTGATCCAACTCCTCTGGGATGTATCCTGGACACTATGCTTTGTTGTTGTGGTTTAATTCCTCCAGGTGATCTTACCGTGCAGCCAGTCAAGGCTGAGAACCTGGCTTGACAGAACGTCCTATGGGATTTTATTATAAGTGAGCTGGGAATTAGTGGTGAGCATATTTAACCTGGCAGGACTGGGTGAGATCATCTAGAGAATGAACACAGGTAGAGAGGAGATGAGGGCTGAGAACAAGGCCCGGGACCAGACTAAGGTAGTAAGAAAGAGGGAGAGCTAGGGAGACCCAGAAGGTGCAGCCAGGGAGGTTCTGGAGAACCAGCAGGGTAGGGTGTGTGCAAAGCCAGGCGAAAAAGGGACTTCATTGCCGCTTTGAATAGAGGTTAAAAAAAAACCCACTGTGATGTTAAAATACACAGTCAATAATAGCCTTCTTTTAAAAAAAGGTATACACATAGGTGAATAAATGCAGAGGAAAAAACCTGCAAGATTACTGCCCCATCGATAATAGTAGTCAACTAGGGTCAGGAAGGGAATAGAAGGAGACAAGCCTTTGCATCAATGCCTTACCTGTTTATGGAGACACTGTAGTTATCTTTTTCTTATAGAATGGAAAGCTCTTAAATGATTCTGCGGGCAGCCAGGGCGAGGGATCCCGGGGTGGGGACACTCAAGGGGACACACTCCAGCATTAAATATCATATTGAACCAAATGTGTTGGAGGGCTTTGAGATTTCCTATGACTGATTTCATATCAAGGAAAAAATCAATACAGAGCATGCTTGGCAGCTGAGGTATGCTTAGGGAGAATCTCCCTACACAGCTTCTATTTTGGATTCCAGCAGGCTATTTAACAAAGTCAGATGAGAGGTGTTAAAAACCTCTGCAGCTAGAAGCTGTCTTCAAGAAGACTCCAGGCAGCTTGATTTGCAGCCTTCAGTGAGAGAGATCAGATCCTAAGCTACTAATTAAGAATACCTGCCTTTTCAACAAGTCCTTTCCAAACTGAGGCAGCTTCTCTTTCTTTCTTTCCTTTTTTTTTTTTTTTTTTTTGGCTGTGCCACACGTCTTGCAGGATCTTAGTTCTCCAACCAGGGACTGAACGCAGGCCCCAGCAGTGAAAGCGCCGAGTCCTAACCACTGGACCACCAGGGAATTCCCCAGTTTCTCTTTCAATACCCTTCCATTTTGCTCCTTTTTCTCCCTTTATCCCAGAAGCAATTACATCCAGTAGGTTGTTGGAAGCCACCAATTCCAGCCACTATGAGATACAACTCACTTAATTGATTTGAAAAGGAAAGGAAGCACAGTCAAGATGCACCATCTCAGCACCATTTACTTAAAATAAAAACTGTGGACCATTAACTCGGCATCACCTGTGCTCTTGTTAGAAACGCAGGATCTTGGGTAGAGAGACAGCAATCAGAGGCCAGACTGATTCTGAATCTGCATTTTAACAAGACCACCACGTACTTCAGCAGTAAAGTTTGAGAAGCTGCCTGAAAGCCAAGTTAGCTGATCATCATAATCTCCAGGTAAATGTTAAAAAAAAAAAAAATTTTATATATATATATATACACACACACACACACACACACACACACACACACACACACACACACACACACGTATTGCCAAGTCCTATCCCAACAGCAGGGATGGAGCCCGCCAATCTCATATTTTTATTCTCCTAGGTGATTCCAAGGCACAGTCAAGGTTGGGAACCAACGCCTTTAGAGGACCCACAGGTCTGAGACCTACCTGAGTAGCAAATGAACCAAAGTCAGAGACAAATGGAACAGGGTAAGAAGAGAGATGAAGTTTAAGAGAGAACATGGCAGCAAAGCAGGGCAGAGGGCTGAGTGTGTTAAAGACACGGTAATCTCACAACTTACTGATGTGCGTTTAGTCTAGTCAGTCCTTGCACCACGATCTCCATAAACTACTTAAAGAAGCACTCAAGGGCTTCCCTGGTGGCGCAGCGGTTGAGAATCCGCCTGCCGATGCAGGGAACACGGGTTCGTGCCCCGGTCCGGGAAGATCCCACATGCCGCGGAGCGGCTGGGCCCGTGAGCCATGGCC
>NC_041231.1:15620635-15635258 GCF_002837175.3 Physeter macrocephalus
AAAAAAAAAAAAAAAAAAAAAAGAAGAAGCACTCAAGGCTCTGGGCAGCGGAACAATGACGTCAACAGTGTTTAGGAGGCAACAGAGCAAAGCAGTTGGCAAGACAGTGCTTTCCAGTTAACTGTACTGCTTTGGGCATGTCCATTCTGTAAGCCTCAGTTCCCTCAATAGTCAAACAAAGAGTTAATCAGCACCAGCCTCTCAGCGTCGCTGTGAGCAAGAAATGGGGAAATGGGGGTAAAGCTTTCGGTAGAGACCACTACCGTTAAGCCTTCGTGTCAGTAGTAATCATTATTGTCAGTGTGACAAAGAGTTATGTGCCCCAGGACAGATAAGAATGAATAAGGAGGATCAAAGAACTAATCCAGCCAAGAGACATTAATCTCTAGTGTAGAAGGACTAGCGGTAGTGAGATCAAAATATTCCTGTGTATCTTGTACAGGTACGTGATTGGTTGGGTTTACACGCTTAACCCAGCATGAGGCAAACTTGTTCATTTACACACCTAGCACATTGCTTCCAACCTTCTCAAACTTGTTTGTTATTTTCTAAAGGGGAAACAGAAATACTCAGACCTGATAGGACTGAACTGAGTATTCAAAACAAGTGGCTGGTCAGAGAACAGCCCAGAATTCATACCCGAGGAGACTGGGGGACACTCGTGTGCCTCTAACAGGTTTGGGTAGGAGAGTAATACACTGGCAGAGATCAGGTCAGGTTTAACTCTGGTGTTTAACTTTCAGAGGCTGCCCTTCTGTTTTCCTCCTTCTGGCTTTCCGTCCCAATAAATGTCTAGATGGCACATATGTGCCTGCCCATTAGTTTTTTGGGGATGCCGGGTGATGTTAAGCATCCCTTAACTTCACACACACCCCCAAAATGAACTGCAGGGTAAGGAAGAAGAGGGAGCCTTTCTTTCTGCAGCAAAGATGAAAAAATGCTCCACAACAGGCTCTTGAAAATGAAAGTGAGTTCAGTTCAGGAGTTTCGCCGCTTCTCCCACTGAGGGGCAGCCCGCTGTGTTCTGGGAGGTTAAAAAGAAAAAACGTTTCCTTTGCCCCCTCCCTCCAAGCTCTTAATGAAATCAACTTCCTTGTACTTTATAAAACAACAACAATTGACTGTTCTTTTGGCAGAGTGAAGGATCAGGTTACATCAACCTCACTTCCTCTCCTCCCCCCTTCTCCAACCTCATCTTTCATCAGAAAGAATATAACTATCTTTTTGAGGACTAGGGGTCTACAAACTTCCTTTTTATGCTAAAGCAGAAAACGAAAACAAATTTAAGCTCCAAGAAATAAGGCCCACCTTCTCATCTCTCTAAAAGTTATGCTAATTATTTTTAAAAGCGATGCTCCTTAGAAACAAGAGAAGGGTGTGTAGTCAGAAAGGTGGTGTGGGTGTGCTAAGAACATGACTTCATATACCACAAACATGATAAAAATACGTTTTCCTATAAATAACATCAAAAGAGGTACTTACCGAATATTAAACCGTGAGCTCTACTAAAACCTGGGATGTGGAGCTCTCATATGAGCAAAATTATATCTGTTCCTTAAAAGGGATAGGAAAAAGCCCCCACAGTAGTAGGGAGAAAGCAGAACCGGAAATAATAATTGGGGGAAAGGTAATCTAGATAACAAGATACAGGGAAAAGGCAGAAGGGCATGCCCATTCCAGGCCCTGGACAAAGCAAAAAAGCCGGCATCTTTCATGAGTCCCAGTTTCAAAAGGAAGTTTACACTGCACTATATATATTACCTGCCAACCTCTCACTAGGGAGGGATACATCACTGTCAGCCCTGTATACATCGAGGGTTCTTAAGGATACTCCAACCCTGCAAGTGCCCCAGCTCGGAACAGACACCACAGAGCGACCAGCAAGTTCTGGTTCCCAGCTCCGAACTAGATGCAAGTGGGAAATAGTCCTTGAAACTGGTGAAACAGCCCTTTCCAGGAACAACGAAGCCCACAGCTTTACCAAATAAGGCAAGTGAAAGCGAAAAGCCAAGGAAGAACAGGCTCAAGCTGTATCTTTCCTAAAACTAGCCAGCTGGATGATAGTAACGTGAATATCCCGATTCTACCCGCATGGATTGCAAATGCAAAGAGAAAGTGTGAAGAAACCACAAAGGAAAGAATATTTTGCCAAAGAGAGGCCCGTAATGCACGGATCCCAGCCCGTGCAACTTTCAGGAAGTTTCAAACCCACTGGGCTGCCCAAACGTGCTCTTGTGAAACACGTTAACTCAAACTGGAACAAGGCTTTGCTATGATTCAAATCCTAACTCTTTCTCAATGTCATACATGAACAGCTTCAGAGCAAACAGTTCAGATATAACATATAGTTAGACATTATTATATCAATAGATAAGGTTATCCAATGAATTTTCTTTTTTTTTCAACGAAAATATTTATGAGACTACCTGCATTTAAGTATATTTTTTTTTAATTTATTTAACTCTATTTTCTTCTCTTCCAAAGAAGTTCCACATCCAACTTCCTGTTTTAGCACATCTCCTTTATAGGAGAAATGGGCTGATTTTTATAAATCAACTTTTCTTTCCCCCCTTATGCCATGAGTCTTTTACATGCCGGAGATGATACTGGAGACAAAGGTGGCTAAAATAAAGTCTGGGGGTAAAAAAATATATGTATATCTCTAGGGTTGTGATTTAGACTTTGACACTGTCTTCTGCAGCTTGTGAGACAAACCACCAGCCCAAAGAATACGGACTTCTTACAGCAAAGGAGGCATTTTCGCTAAAGCACGCACATCACTGGGAGAAGAACGACACATTCCATACATTTTTCCAGAAAGTCTAGTATTGCTTTCAGTTTCCTTGAGTCATTTAGGTTTCTGAAAGTTAATCATCTCACAGGAAAATCGAACAGATGGTAAGAAACGTTCACAGCCATGAAGGGATGCACTGCAAAGGCGAAGAGGCTCAGAGAAAATGCGATGTCCAGTCCCTGGAAATGCAGAATGTGACTCCTCTGTGTCCACGTCCTGTTAATGCAACCTGGACAGTCACTTACCATCCTGGATCTTTTTTTTTTTTTTTTTCTTGAAGTTTGGAGATGATAACATAAATCACAATGCTACAGAGAAACGCTCAAGGCTCCGTCCGTCTCTAAATGCACCTCTCCTGGCGGGTGGGACACGGAGTTGGTGACTATCCATTCTCCACAGCACACAGGAGAAGTGGGTCAACTGGGCTCCCCTTGGACATAGTCAGACTGTGGGGCTGCGGGGCTGGGTCGGGGGAGCATTGTCCTATAGACGCAGCAGGAACAGCCTTGAGGCATTAAAATAACCAGCTGTTCCTTTGGCACGCTCCAACGTCTCTGGATCGGAAAGCTTGTGTATTTGCTAGGGGGAGAGGGAACTTGCCTATCTGATAAAAATCAGAAGCGTCTATCTTCTGAACGCAGAGCTCGATTTCTAATGCTGGTTTGAGAACGCTGGCAAACACACTCCTGGGAGTACAACTCAGGCCGGTATGGGCGCCCCGGGAGTCTGCAAGCCTCGCGCGTGGCATAGCTGAAGAAACAGCGTCATCTACGTCTGTCACTCTATTGAAACTAACACAGCGCTGTGAATCTACTATACTCCAATAAAAATTTTTAAAAAAAGAAAAGAAACAGCATCAGCATTAGGAAATGTGGTGAAGATCTGAAAAGGTGTTAACAATCCTGTCTTTTGATTACTCTAACGTGTGGTCTGTTTACTTCCATTTCTCTTTCTTTAAGTCCTTAAAAAAAACTCAAAAAGTCTCCAATACTCAAATACTAGACCATTTCTTTCAGGCAATCAAACAAACAAACAAAAGGCCTGCCTCTCTCAATTATTTTCAGTTTCCTTCACAGTTTGTGTGGACAAGATGACATTTCGGGTCCACAGGAAAAACTGCAGGTCCCTCCAATACCAGAAAAAACCTTGGAATGACCTAGCAAAACTGGTTCTAGGGCACAATTTATGACCTATACTAGTTAGTCATAACCGGGGCAGCGAAAAACACGGTTCCCCCTACGGTCATTTTTTGCATTACAAATGGTGTCTGAGCATTTGGTTATTTTCAGCCCTTCATATAGTAGAGTCTGCACAAAGCAAAAATAGATGTTTGCTTCATAAAAAACTTGTAATGGGGTGGGCGTCGCCCGTTGTCCCAGACTCATTTAATACTGAGAAGGAATGGTTCCCAATATAGACTACCACTACCAAGCTAAATTTTGCTAAACGAGGTTTATATAGAATACGGCAAGCAACCTAAAATTATGTAAAAACGACCAATGTATACAACACTGGTCTGGGAACAACAAAGAAATCTTTCCTGGGAGTTTTGAACCCCCCCCCCAAACAGAGCTAACCTCACGACGTAAGACCACAGCGTCACAGTCCAAGTGTCTCCTCCGTACAGACAGCCCCCTTAGGCAGGAATCTCATGGCCTCTCGGTAGCTCAAAAGGGACTGACACTTGACATTCCTCCTCCACCTTACTCGCGCTGCCTCAGCAAAAACACTCTGCAAGCCGGCTGCGCTATCAGAACAGATCTGGGTGGCTTCTAAGTGTTTCGTAGGGGAATTACTTTGAATTTTTACCAGTACCTGAAACAGGGAGTATTTGAAACTTCTAAAATATTTCAGTTTGGTGCCTGGGGGGTGTGGGGATTGGTTTCTATCCCAGGGTCAATACAGTTAAGTCCTAAGGGTTACGGAGTCCAGAGGTACAGAGTTTAATTAACTGCTCTGGCACGGAACATACTGCTTGGTATTTAGAGAACCAATAAATACTTGCTGGACAAGGTGGGAATCTTCATTCTTCTTGCCTGAGGGTAGGGGCATCTTCCCAAGGGTGACACTGGTAGCCTCTCTCCAGTACCCCTCAACCCCTCTTCCTGGCAGGAGGAAGTCCCACTCAGGGATTGGAGGACTGGGAGAAGCTGGGCATGCTTAGTTCAGTCCCTGTGGCTTGTCCACTGAGAGGATCTGTTCTGATCAGTTCAGCCGGGGAAACTCTGTCCCTGCAAGGGGCTGGGGATAAGGACAGTTGTGGGGTACTACTAACAAGCCTGTGAGATAGCAAGGCGAAAACCACATCCCTCACTTGCGACATCAGTGAGCTGTAGAACCCCAGCTCAGCAAGCTCTCCGCTCTGCTCATCTATAACCTCCCTGTAATACTTGTTCTTGCTGCCAGGATCATCAGCAGATTACATAACTATGCTGCTTTGAATAACTGGCTTGGTAATTTTTACAATGAAAAATGTGGGGAGTTTGTGGGGTTCTCTTGTTCTGACTCCCCTTCAAAAGGGTGACGTGGGTCATAAGAAATAGCTGGATGAGCAAATTTGAAAACCACTTCTCTGAACCATCAACCAACCAATTCCGTATTTAACTAACTTGAACCCTTATCCCTCCTCCTCACTTAATGTTATTACTGTTAATATTCTCCATCAGGGGGTCTTCCAACATATCATAAGGAGAAAAAAGGCTTGATTTAACATTCACAATGCAGTTACATCTAATTATCCAATCCAGATAATATATGCTTATAAACTGCAGATGGTGGGATGTGCTTCCAAGACAAAGCAATGAAGGCAAATAATTCCACTTAACGTCTATGTCCAACCTCATTTTATACAGCATCAAAAAGAACCCACCATGCCTTCTGAGAAGAACACTTTTCAATTCTCTATCATTAAAACAAAAACTCAAGCTCAGTGCCACTGTCTAAAATGAACTTTCCTACAGAAAGGAACCCAGATCAGTAATAGACTTTCTATTAAAGGGAAACCACCAAAGAAGGACGTACTCAGTTAGTGACTGACCAATATTTCCTTTCTCTAAGCACCTCCAAGCCAAGCACCAACCTTAGTCCACAACCATTCATCCCAAATGGAGAAAACACTTTTCCATGAAGACAGCTCTGATCAAGTTACAGGATCAACATGATCTAATAGATGCTGATCTATTATTCTAAACATTTAAGCTATAAAATATATATAATATAGAATATATAACATTTATTATATATAATATATAAAACAAGGATTTAAAGTATATATTGATAGTAGTGAGGTATTATGATCATTATTATATGAAAAAGAATATTTATAGAGCTCAACAAATGTTCAATTGTACTATTATTAAGTGCTTACAATGTTCTATTTGCTATTTAAGTACTTTGCAATATCATCTCATTTCATCCTCAGAGGGACACATCCTTTAGAAGGCTATGAGAGGTTAAGTAATCTTCCCAGTATCACATAGCTGATGAGCTGTGGGCTAGAAATCAAACCCAGGCAATCTGACCCCAAGTAACATGAAGTCACTGCACAAATGGACCTTCTTCATATCAAAATGCTCAGGTCATAACAGCCATGGAATAACATAATATTGGTTGGGTAGAACCAAATGAAACACTTTGATAGGTCAAAATTGGCAGTAACACATGGGTCAAATTTTTGTTCTACTCAGAACTGTAGAAGCCTCAAAATTACAAGACAAAAGATGCCTTGACCCCTTGAGTCCTACCCTCCCGACAACACTGTCAAGTTCACTGTTATCTACCTCATTTGGCTCATTTGGTCTATCTCTACACAAACCAGTAACAAGGACTCTGTGCTCACACAGACAAAATGTAAAAGGCACCAAAAAAAAAAAAAAAAGAAGAAGAAGAAAAGACTACAATAAGAAAAACTTTATTTTTTTTGTGGTATGCGGGCCTCTCACTGTTGTGGCCTCTCCCGTTGCGGAGCACAGGCTCCAGATGCGCAGGCCCAGCGGCCATGGCTCACGGGCCCAGCCGCTCCGCGGCGAGTGGGATCCTCCCGGACCGGGGCACGAACCCGTGTCCCCTGCATTGGCAGGCGGACTCTCAACCACTGCGCCACCAGGGAAGCCCAGAAAAACTTTCTGATGTGTAGTCATTTTATAATTCTTCCGTTGTTCCTTGGAAACTACACATTTCATTATGGCCATCAGGAGAGCCATCAACGGCCAAATCTCATGCACAAATGTTGACTGGAAGATTACTAAGCACAGACATCCTTAAAGAAGGGGGATTCGAATGATGATAACTCCACAGCTGAGGCCACCGCAGAATGCAGAACCACTGGGCTAGCTTAAGTACCAAGGCCCTTTCTCGTTCTAAAGATAACACAAATTCCACAATTTTAAGTGGCAAAGGAACCTAGAATAACAACTGGATTAATGCTTTTGTTGTCAGCCATGGAAATTTCTAATTTGAACAAGGAGGCCGATACACGATGGAAGGAAATTAATCAAGGAGGTCGAACTGAAATTCTCCCTCCTGTGATTTTCTGTATTTTCCGATATTGTCACTCAAAAGATGGGAAAATCGCTCTTAAAAAAAAAAAAAAAAAAAAAAACAGGTGGCAGAGAGAATCTGTTTTCTATAGAATCTTATGTAATTAAGTTTTTAACTTCATATCAAACAATTTAAAAAAAGAAACACGCCTACACAAAAGCTCAATTTATTCACTTACAACCTTTAAAAAGCCCAATAGTGTAAAGCATTATAGCAATCTGAAAGTAATAATTTTTCTCCTTCTGCTTTGCTCTAAACAAATTATGGGCCGGAAGTGAAAGGGCTGATATTTGGAGATGTGTATAGAATGTGCAGTTTCACTGGCTTTAGCTATTGGAAGAGCTTCAGGTAATACTGCTACCCCACTTCAAGATTTTCTGTTCCGGGATATACTATCTTATGCACTAATGTAAGATTGGGGTGAGTGAGCAGGAAAAAAAAACCAGTGTGACTTCTATCCAAATGTACAGCAGGTAGAACACCCCAATATAGATATCCTAGCATCCTTCCCAGTTCCTTTATAATATTTGTCACACCTGTAATGACAGTCTGTTCTGCTATAATGTGATAGTCGGTGAAATCAAGAAACCTGGTTTATCCAAAATGATGTTATAGTGTTTTCAATGAAAATGGGTTAGAAAGGACTTGCAATCATGAAGTTGTTCTTCTGGATGAATTTCAACAGCAAAGGTATTTTTGTAGTTACAACGGACCTTGTTATTATTACAAGCTGAAAAAAAAATCAGTTGATCCAAACTAACGAAAACCCAACGGCTTACCACAGAAGAGATCTTCAGTGATTCCGAAGATCCTCTACTATCTCCAGGTTTCTAGATTATTGCTATTCAGCGTGGTCCACTGGCTGCCAGCATCAGCACCCTTGGGAGTTTGCTGAGAACGCAGGACCTCAGCCCTCACTTTAAACCCACAGAATCTGCATTTTTAACAAGACACCTAGGGGATAGCCTTGCACAGTAAATATCAAGTAGCACAGCTGTACACTATCCAAATAAATCATAAAAGCTTGCATTAAATAAAATAACTCAGGACCAAGGAGCAACCTGCCACTCAAACAGTACAGCTGTGTAGAGAGCTGCACAGCTAATCATGTACCCAGGTCCTCATTTCAATAATATTGTAATCAGCAGGGGGCTGCAAAGTGCAAAGCTTGTTTCCTAATAAAACATCCTTACTGTATTTAACAGGCATCGTGGGAGAAAGAACTCACAGTAGGAGAAATTCCTGTACTTGTTCTACAACTGACTCGTTCCTTAGACTATAAACTCCACGACAGCAAAGGCTGTATCATTTTTTTCTTTTACAGCAGACTCTCAGGGCCCAGCCCAGGACTGAGCATATGGTAGGTGCTCATTAAGTGTCTGATAAGTGAACAAATAAGTGGAATGGTTACTCATCAGGAGATTCCTGAATTTCAGCCGAAGCTCTGCTGACCCCTCACAACTTACTTCCCTGGCTCTGGGGCTCCCAGTCGTTTCAGCCCTTCAATGACAGGTTAGAACAAAAAGCTACTCTGAGATTGGTTTCAGCTCTGACGTCTTAAGGCACAAATTCCTCTAGAGTTGACATTTTCACTTAAATATTAACCTCATTCTTAAGCCACCTTCAAATAAATTCAGCAAGTATAGATCACAGCGTCCTATGGCTAACAGGTTCAACCGCTATTATCTGTTCTGGCATCAGTCCCTCCAAAGCTAGAGACTGCCCGCCACGTTTGTTCCTTCTCAGATACAGTCTCTGTTTCTATCTTGGGAATCAGCCTGCCTCCTCACTGAATGCTATTGTTTTTTCACTTCCAAGCACTTGCCTTCCACCCATCCTCCTCTCACCCCCTACCTTCACTTCCCATCATCACTTCTCACAGCATCCTCTGTGAACCACCCACACTTTCACAACGGTAGGCTTCCTTCCCCCAGACCCACAGAACATGGGGGCAGGACCGAGGAATCTACACTTTACACTTGTTAACAGGGTATTTCTTCTGCACCCGCATGTGTGGAACCCACTGTTCAAAGTCCACTTTGGGTGCTATCTACTCGAAGGACTTCAACTGCCCGACAGTTCCTGCTATGAGCTCAATGCGCTTACACAAGAGAAATTAGCTTTATAGCACCTTGCAAGGCTTGCTAATTATTGCCTATTATGATTCTGTTCAATCATTATGATGAAGAGAAACAATAAAACCATTTTGTCTCATTAGACTTTTTCACAGTGAGCAACATTTTAAAAAATAATTATGTCACGTTTTTAGCCATTACTACCTCACCACCCCGACACATATAACACCAACACCCCTTTCCTCCAATATAGTGTCACTGCTGGTCATTAATAATAATAAATATTTCACAGTAACAAAACACATCAATGGACCACCCATAATCATGTGTTTCAACACTCATTCATGCATCCATCGAGTCATCCATGCCAATAATGAGGTAGGTCTGGGGAGACAATTATCAACAAGTTCCCTGAGGGCAATGATATGTTTAACATGTTCTTTGCTTTTTTAACCAATATTTTATCTTCTAAGCATGCTATCACAGACTTAGAATCTAACCTACTTATTCTCGTTTTCTCTGTATAAATCCTATCGTGTAGGGAGGAAACCAGGAAAAGGTGATAGAGAAATTCCATTTAAATCTTCTCTCAGATTTTCCCCCATCCCATTAAAAGATGAGTTTGATCCCTTTTCTTTGTGCTGCTCTAATAGGGCTTTCTTTAATCCTAGCAGTAATCTGAGTATGTGATCTTCTATTTGACTATCTCCACCAGGAGGAGATCTTTTTGCAGACAGGAATTATGGTTGCTTTGTTTTATTCAGAAAGCCTTTTTGCCGAAGTGTAACATACAGAAAAGTACACACATCGTAAGCAGAGAAGCTGAATTTTCACAAAGTGAACATGCTGTGTAAGTAGCATCCAAATTGAGAAACTAAAAACGATGTTTGCAATCATCTTTCAACCTCTTGCAATTGATAGACCCCTGGCTACCTATCCAAAGACCCCAGGAGCCTACGGACCATTTTGACTATCACTGTCTCTGACAGACTAGTAAGACTGAAATAGACTTCTCAAAGCCACGAGGAGGCGTGAACAAAGGTGATGTGCCAACCCTACGACATTGTCCCTGTGATGATGAACCAGAAGCTCTCCTCCACAGCATGGGAGACCATTTAAGGTTGGAACGCTCTGCTCAACAAGCATGTGCAGATCCTTTAGAATTAACCGAGTGTTTCCATCGGAAGAGCTTCACCACAAACCCAGCCGGGGGAAAACAAAGGTACTACACATAATTCTAATCCCCGAGCCCCTAAAGTATAGGATGGCAGGAGTGCCAGGAATATCCCAAACAAACTGGGAAGAAAAGCCCATTGTTTTTGATACTTTGGTATCTTTTATAATGACAGTAAGAGGAGATTCCAGTATGTAATTCAAAGACTTGTCAAACTACCATGTCCCCGGGAGGAGGAATTTCTGGCTTTGCTTTACACTTTAAAGCCCATTTTCAGCATTCACTGTGCAAATGAGGCATTGCCCTCACATTACAATAGGAAATGTGATTGCAGGTAATAAAGAGCAGCCAAAACTTATTTAGGAAGGGTAATTTGGGGCCAAGAGGACAGAGGCAAACAACGCCCATCAATTCTTGAATTGTTTTTTTTTTTTCTTCCTTAAGAGGCTGGGTGAGGCATCTATCTATACTCTCCCACTCAGATCTCTTGAGCAACAGCCCACAAGTGAATAATAGCTGGTGAAATCAGCTGGAGGAGGGAGAAAAACTAAAGGCATTCTCCTTAGAAGTCCCCCACCTAGGACACCACGTGTACACTAGATATCTCTGTCACCATGACCAAAGTTGTTTAAATACATGCGTACAAAGTATTCTTTTATTCATTCAACAATTATTTATTGAGCATCTTTTATGTGCAAGATACTCTTGCAGATGCTGAGGGAATTCATGGTGCTGAAATGCTCTTGGAGGAGAAAGCCAATAATAATGCCACAAGTAAGTATGGTACGAGGCCAGAGAGTGGTAAGTGCTCAGCGAAGGTTGACAATCAGCTCCTCTTTTGATCAGGTAGTTTGGGAAGGCCTCTCCGAACAGGTCACAAGTGAGCAGACACCTGAATTAAGGAGGAAGTGAATCAAGAAACTGTCCATGAATAAAGCCACCCGGGTTGAGGGTACAACAAATGCAAAAGCCCCGAGGCAGGAACAATCTTAGTGTGTTTAAGGCACAGCAGGAGGTCAGCGTGTCTGAAGCCACATAACTAAAGGGATGAACATTTTTAGGACATTATACACCAAGGAAGAGACTTTGGATTTTTATCCTCGGTGTGATGGAAGCCATGAAAATGTTATGAGAAGAAGAGTAATAAAACCTGGCTCATGTTTTAAAATTATCACTGGCTGCTCAGTGGAGAACAGACTGTAGGGGGTAAATGTGGAAACAGGGAGACCAGTGAGAAGACTATGGGAGTGGTCCAGACAAGAGCCAGTGGTGATTAGGGAAAAAGTGACAGTGATGGACAGATGAGAAGCAGTCAGACGGGGGATATATTCCGAGCACAAGTCAGGAGGATTTGCAGATGGATTTCATTAGCTATCTAATCTAAATTAAAATAAGAGGAGTTACAAGACTCCAGATCTTGGATGCGGAGAAACTGGAACCCTTGTGTACTGTGGGTGAAATTGTAAAATGGTGCAACTGCTGTGGTAAACAGTATGGGGGTGCTTCAAAAAATTAAAAATAGAACTACCATATGATCCAACAATCCCACTTCTGGGTATATACACCCAAAAGAACTGAAAGAGATATTTGCACACCCATGTTCATAGCAGCACTATTCACAATATGCAAGAAGTGAGGGCAACTGTATACCCAAGGACAGATGAACAAAATGTGGTCTGTACACACAAGGGCATACGATTCAGCCTTAAAAAGGAAGGAATCCCTGCCACATGTTACAACAGGAACGAACTCTGAGAACATTATGCTAAGAAGCCAGCCACAAAAAGACCAATACTGTACGATTCCTCTTCTATGAGTTAAATAAAGTAATCAAATTCATAGAAACAAAGTAGAATGGTGGTTACCAGAGGCTGATGGGAGGAGGAAAGGCAAGTTTCTGCTTAATGGATACAGAGTCTCAGATTTGCTAAATGAAAAAGTTCTGGAGGTCTCTTTCACGATAATGCGAATATACTTAACGTTTCTGAATTGTTACCCATAAAAATGGTTAAGAGGGTAAATTTTACATTAAGCATTTCTTACCACAATAAAAAATGAAACTCATGTTTAAGCCACCATTTAAGCACCTATTGTGTTTAAGATATTCATAAATGAAAATACGAAGCATCCTAAAGAAGACCTTTAATATCTACAGATTTCATCTGTATCATATTAAGTTTTCAAATTTGCTTCCTTTTATAATGTACATACTATATATATTAGAACTGTAGTATATGCATAACATTTTAAAATACATATATAACCGAATGTAGAAAAAAGACTCCAACAAGAGTCTTAAACAAATGGGAAACTGGAATTACCATTTACTGAGAAAAAACCTGAGAAGTGCAGGTTTATGAGGGGGAAATCAAGTGGTCTAAGTCTGAGATGCCTGTGAGACATATCCAAGGGGAAATGCGTAATAAGATATAGTGTATGTGAGTCTGCAGTTCAAGGGAGAAGTCTAGGCTGGAGGCAGTAACGTCGGAGTCATCACTGTTGTGGTAACATTTAAAGTCATGGGACTAGACCAGCTCAGTAAGTGAGGGAGTAAATAAAGAGAGGAAATCTGAGAACTCAGCCCTGGGAGACACAAAGAGTAGACCCAAGAATGACCAATCATTGAGCAGGAGGCTGGGACAGGAATTTGAGACAAACAGATCCAGACAGCTGAGATGTGGTGGGTGCTTGAGCTGAAAGGCCACATAGAATTGGGACAGAGGAGGCCATGATGGGTCAAGAGCAAGAGAGAAGAAATAGAAAGAAGCGGCGGGGAATTCCCTGGCGGGCCAGCGGTTAGGACTCCGCGCTCGCACTGCCAAGGGCCGGGGATCAATCCCTGGTCGGGGAACTAAGATCCCACAAGCCACGAGGCGTGGCAAAAAACAAAGGCAAGAAAAGGAAAAAAAAAAAAAAAAAAAAAAAGAAGCAGAGATGAGAGAAGCCATTCAGACTCTCACAGACAGAAGAGCCTCAGACTCTGTTTAGCAATCTCAGTACCAGTGAGAACTGCGTATTCTTGGTTTCCTATTGATACTTTTACGTGTCTGTGAGCCTGCCTGTTCTGTTTACAGTAACCTTCCAGGCAAACTGAGTGTCCAGTCTTTACCACCAAAGAATCCCTCATGTAATCCTAAAGAAAGGAGACAAGGTATGTGACGGGTAAGAAGTGAAACCAACTGGTCTCAATCAAAATTCTCTATTTTACTTGATGGACTGCAACATTTGGCCCCAGTTCTTCACCTCTCCCTGCATCCACGCCCTTTGGCTTGTAACTCTGCAGTGCCAGTCTTCCATGTGTGGGGTGGCCTGCTCTGCCTCTTGACTTTGGCCTCAGCCCAGAGTGACGTGCTTTGGTCAAGCAGACATGATGCAAGCAGAGGCTTCATGGGTTTGTACACTGGGGCTGGCTCTCTAGAGCCACTGCCAAGACTGACGGGGAAGGAGAGACGTGTGTAGCAGAGCCAAGTCACCCCGTCACCTCACCCCATCCTACAGCCAGCCAAGCCTAGACACATGGGCGTGCTCACCCACAATCAGCAGAACCTCAGCGACCGCAGACACATGAGCCAAAAACACTTATCGGTGCTCACCGCTAATGTTTTGTAATTGCTGTGTTGCAAGTCACTATGTAGCAAAGATAACGGATACATCATCGATTAAAAACACTGATGGGATCTGACTGACTAACCTCCCGTTCACAGTTATCACCACTGGTAAGTGAGGACAAACTTGGCCACCCAAAACTGCGAAATACAGACAAAACATAATTGACAGAAGAAGAGCTTCAAAAATACCTAGGTGATGCGTGATCTGACTGACCTACCCCCAACTACTGTAGAACTACCTATAATTTTAAGGTTTATGGTAAAATAAATGAGCAAATTGGGCTTCCCTGGTGGCGCAGCGGTTGAGAGTCCGCCTGCCGACGCAGGAGACGCGGGTTCGCGCCCCGGTCCGGGAGGATCCCACGTGCCGCGGAGCGGCTGGGCCCGTGAGCCGTGGCCGCTGAGCCTGCGCGTCCGGAGCCTGTGCTCCGCA